>NC_048904.1:14612636-14921631 GCF_011077185.1 Oxyura jamaicensis | reverse complement strand
CTGAGCTGAGAAAAACCTCAGCAAGGCCACCAGAGCAGGACCAGGCTGCTGTGCCTCGCTTCTGCTGCTCCCCCTGCCTGGATGGAGAGGTGGCCGTGCCAGCACAAGCTTCCCTTCAGATACAGTGGTATTTTATTTATTTATTTATTTATTAACATATGTTTCTAAATTCTGCTGACTAATTCTGCATTAAGTGCTTTGGGGTGTCTTAAAGTCCAGTGCTCTCATCAATGTCTGCAGCGTCATACGGCTCCCTGTGGAAAAGCCGCGGGTGCTCGTGGCACTGCTCTGCTGGGAGGGGCTGCCTCCGTCAGGTGCCTGAGATAATCTGATAATTTCCTCTTCTCCGTCATCTTTCCTCTGCGTTATGCAAGTGGTACATGAAACTTTCTAAATATGACTTGCGCTTGGATTTCACTGATGGCTTTTTCCCATTTCGTCACACCTGGGCCTTTCAGGAGCCTAAACACGCAGCAGCATTTACCTTGGGAGTACTGTAAGCCTTAGACAGCGAGTAGGTCCTTGGCCAAAAATCAGCATCTCCAGCAGGGAAAAATCACACAAATGAAAACCTGGCAAAATTTATTCCCAGAAGAGGGCAATCAGGGAAATCACACACAATTCTCTGAGTTTTCCATTGGAACAGTTACCTGACTTCTGCCTGCTCTGAGCTGCTGTCCTCCAAACCACTAGCGGTCCGGTTTTCACAGGTATATCACTCCCCCATTTATCAACAGCTTCAATCTTGCACAAGGGGAAGAAAAAGGCTATTTTCTTTTCCTCCAATGAGAAGAAGCAGGAAAACATCTTAAAAAATATATAATAAAAAGATACTTCTACCTGTGGGATGGTAAATGCCTGGTTAATTTGAGCACAGAACAATGTGTGGTGCTTCCAGTGCCATGGCAAGCAGGCAGCAGGATGGCTTTGCCCCCCGACAGCCCTTTTTCTCCCATCTTGGTTGCTTTCACTCACCTCTCCACAAGTTACCCCAACCAGGTTTGCTTTTTTTCATCTTCGGGAATGATCCTGAGAAGTTAAAGTAGCATGGAAGGAGTGTGGCTTTACAGTGCAAAGCAAATAATCCTGCTGGATCATAAGAGAGCTCAGGGGAGCGAGGGGGAATAGTAGAAAATTACTTGTTGCTATAGCACAAGGAGATTTTGCACAAATTGGCAGCGACCCACTTCATTGCTTTGCTTAGCCTCAAATTGAGCAGCGTTCGGGAAAGGCACGAAACAGCTTAACCTACCGCTCGTCCCTTAGCGGCGAGAGGCTCGAGGTAGAGCTGCTCCCAGGGGTTCTTGAGCTTGATAGCAAAAAAAAATGCAGTTCTGGGAGAAACTTCAAGGCTGATGTTAGTGGGAGCAGGGGCAGCGAGCGGGCTGGGGGCTGCGCTCCACGCCGAACGAACACTTCGCCGCGCTGGCACCAGAGGGCATTGAAGCTTGAGTTAACTTCCCCAGAGCACAGCACCCGTGCAGAACCTTCCAAACCCCACAGCACAGATTTTAGAGATTTTGTATTTTTTTTTTCTTTTTTTTTTTTTTCTTTTCCTTCTCATTTTTTTTGGGGGGGGGGGAGCTTTGTGTTTCCACTTGGCTCCGCATTTCATAGCAGGTGCTCGCCTCCGCATAGTGGGACCGGGCTGCAAGTTTTATTGGTTTGGAGTCCAACTCCTAAATGCTATTTACAGGGAAATTGAAGACTCCTTCAAAATTAACAATAGATGACTATAAATCTTACTCAGTTACCTAGCAACTAACACAATAAAATCCTAAGGTTAAAAGGAGAAGGGTTATTTGGCAATACCTCAGGGAGAACATAATGGCCATTTGCATTCCTGGGTGGGAGGACACAAAAAAAAAATTCATGTGATATTTACAAATTACTGTATTGATGAAGGAGAAAAGGTGAAATTACTCGGTGCAGTTTTAATCAAAATACCTCAGAACTGACAAATACAACAACAACAAAAAAATCCTTGAAGTGGTCAAATGGCTGTGATTAAAGAGCATTCTGCAAACGTGCGGCGGTCTGTGGAAATGATGGAAGGGTTTTGTTAAGATGCTAAACCCACTTTGTTACTGCTTCTGACATCTGAAAGATGTGTACCACAGATTAACATTGTAATAAACGTTCAAAGTAAATTTGACCGGTATGAGCCTGATGGAATATGCCCTAGAAAAACCTACGCAGTGAAAAAAAAAAAAAAAAAAAAAAATTAAATCAAAGTGAAGTAACATAGCATGATTCATCCCGGCCCGGGTTCCTGTTATGCACAGCACAGATTGAAATTCCATATCCCCACCTCAAACTGGGGTTTATGTGCAATCTTTTCTGCCTGCAGTAATTGCAAATCTTGAAGCTGGAATGAGCGGAAACACTGAATGGTTTCCCTCCTAAAAGCCCTCATGGGGGCACGTTTACCCAGGAAGGAGGTCTGGGGGAAGAACTGCACAGGAAAATAAATGCCTGGCCCCTAGCATGTGTCTTCAGCAGCTGTGGCATTTAGAGCCAGTTTCCAAGCCTCCCTTTTGTTGTTGAAAGTCTTCAGACAATAACTGCCTAATAACAGCCGGCCATTTATCACCTTCAGGGTACTGGATGGTGACAGGATCCACGCTGAGCTGTAATTCACCTGCACAGGCTGCCGGCAGGAGGAACCAGAAGGGGACTGATGGAGCCAAATCCACTTCGACATGGTGGTGGGGAGAAGCAAACGGGTCCAGCGGGCAAAATGAGCTCTGCTTTCTGCCTGATTGCAGGGGGCTGTGCTGGTGGTGCTGGTGCTAATGGCCAGTGCAGCAGGCGTGGGGGTGGCAGAGCTGGCAGAGGGATGCTCAGTTTTCTTCAGCTATTTCGGAGGTGGTTTCCTAACAGGAGACGTGGTTTACAAGACACAAGATGAGCTAGGGGCACTTTTCTGAAGAGACTAGCAAACTTTCTGGGCTCCATAGGATTGGGCATGTTGTCCCCATATTTTCCAGTCACTGGTTGCAACTACTGCAGCTCCTCTTCCTGTGTGTCCCCTCGGCTTGGCCACAGGTGACTTCACTCCTGTTGCTCAAGCTGGTGTCCCAAGGTCTTGTGCAGAGCTGCTGGGTCAGGCACATGCCACAGGGTCAGGCAAGCAGAATGGCTCTGCAGCATCACCGGTTTCTTCTTTCCAACTTCTGCCGCCATCCATAACTTCACAAGGGAAAACAGCCCTTCTTGCTGTGAGGGGGAAATGGGATTCAGGCTGATTTAGTCCCGAGAAGGGCTGTAAGAAGTGTCATCCCTAGGCAGGTTTGGTTGAAACAGGAATGGGAGGGGAAGATGACGTGCGGAACAATTTAAGTGGCAGCAGAAACAATAATTTGTCAGACAAACTGTCTGGCATATATTATCCGCGTGTCTCTGCTTCTGAGTCTATTTGACAGCAGTATCTGACAGCCCCCACCTCCGAGCTGAGGCTTCTCTCAAGAGGAAGATCTAGGTGTACTTATTAAAAAAAAAGGGGGGGGGGGGGGATAAAGGAAAAATACAAAAAGAAAGAAAAAAGAATAAACTTTTGAAAGTACCTCCTGTGAGAGTGTGAGAGCACAGGTAGGCCTGGAGCTGTGTGCCTGTCCCCTGCCCTCCCAGCCTGTGTGCATCATCCCCCCGAACATGCTGAGCACAAGGGAGTGGGAGTTTATTTCCTGAGCTGTGTTCGCTCTCGGCAGCTTTTCTGGGGGAGGAAAGAGAAGAGGAGCATTCAGGCCAGTGAGATAATGTCTCCCCTCCCTTTCCCGAATCCATCCCAGAGATGCTGTTCTGGCCCGACTCTCTTCTCATGCAGCATTTGAGCATCCCAAAAATGCGAGTTAAGTCTCGCTGACAGCCCTGGACCTCGCATGGACAATTAACCCTCCTTTGTCCCAGATGCCTTGGGTAAGAGAGATTACCTCTTGGCCCCAGGAGGTATTTATATGCCTAGAAGCTGCTAAGCCGCTACTGGGGGCTGCGGCACTTGAACCTTTTTATGGCTCTGGGTGTATGTGAGTTCCCCACATTCCCCTCCAGGACCATCAGGGCAGAAGCACTGAGCACCCCTCTTATCTACATTTTCTGCACTTGAGGGCTGAGCCCTTATCTCCCCTCTCCTTCTGAGCACCTCGGTGCAAGTCTTAATGCTCAGCACCTTCCCTGCCTTTGCCTGGGCATTGAGGAGTTGTCCACCGGCATCTGCAGAGGCTGCTGAGCTGATGCTGGAGGACAGAGGCCCTGCAGGTCACCAGGCAGTTTTGGTGGCCCCATGGCCACCTCGGCACCATGGAGGGCAGGAGGCCAGCTCTGCTTGTTTTAAGTTCAGGACTTGCCCCTTCATCAGAAGATGGGAGCCGTGATTCAGCACAGCCACACCTCCAAGGACTTCACCCTCCAACTTTGACTTACTTTTGCTGTTTTTAACTTATAGCAGATGTCCTCGCCAGCCCTGTTATTGAGGGCACACAGCACCTCTTGCAACAGCGAAGCAATTAAAAGGATTTGCAGGTCACCTTTAAAGCATTTCCCACAGCACGTTGAGTCTTGTTATAAGTCCTGTATCCATTAATGCTTTTATTTCAGCAGTTTTAATTGGAGTTTAAAATATTCTGAATCTTATGCAAGACACCCCAAGTGCTGGCGAATTTCAGGTCCTCTCTTGCATGATGCTCATTCCCTAAAATCCTGTTGCCCTTCAGTGGAGATGACAGCAACTCTGCACCCCTGATATTACCGTATCCTATAAGCCATGAAGGCAGGGATGTTTTCATCCAAGCTCAAAGCCCAGCCTGCAAGCAGTTGCCCACTGTGTGACAAAACGTGTCTGTATTTGAAGAGCTTGCTTCCATCCCTGAGAGTTTAGGACGTATTCTTGCACCACCATATGAGCAGGAAACTGAGAGGGAAACTGAGAAGGAACATGATGAGAAAATTTGGCAGAAGGGCGCAACGAGGGGAAGCTGGAAGGCTTTGGAGGGGTAAAAATAGCAACCACAGAACAGAACGAGGAGGGAATGTCAGTTTTTCCCACTGACATGAAGAAATCTCATGCAAAAGGATATTTTTTCCATGATAAAATTCCATGTTTTTTTTTCATTTTTTAAAGGGAGCCCAACATTTATGGGAGGAAAGAGTGAAAATCACCCTGAAACTATTTTTTTTTTTTTTCCTGAGACATTCAAAAGCCAACCACGCAGCTCCCAGCCTCATTTCAGTCTCCTAGCGAGGAAGATACAAGTGAAAAATTGACAAAAAAAAAAAAAAAGAAAAAAAAATGAAAAAAAAATGCTTAAATGAAGAATTATCAAAGCCTTACAGCTTTACCCAGCAGCAGCAAGGCAAAGGAACAAAGCAGCGGGGAAGGAGACGACAGGGTCTGCGAACAACCGCAGCCACCGGGGTGAGGCTGTGAGATGTAAATGGTGAAGCTGGTCCTTCCCTGGCACCTTCTTTTTCCCTCTCCCTCCGAGAGTTCCCGAGGCCCCTCTGCTGCACGAAGCCCGCCTGCTGCTCACGCTTCTCCCCACGTCGCTTCGCTCTGCCCTGCACCAGGTTGCAGCCCCCAGGGGGCTGCAACCCGGCTGGAGGCTGGCCGGGGGGATCCCTTTGGAGGGGGTTGTATGGATGACAAGAGCTGGTGCACGGGCTGCCCCCCAACCCCATAACCCCCAGCCCATGGTCCCCAAGTCCCGGTAGCTCTGGGGGTGCAACAGGTGCCTCGTGTCCCTCCTGGGACAGCAAGCTGCAAATGCATTTCACACGACTGCATTCCTCCTGGTGCTTTTAGACTTAATCTGCCCTCAGCAAGGCAGGGAACAGGAGCCCAGCAGGAACCCAAGCTGTTTGCTCCCCGCTTTATTTAAGCCAGTAACCCCCCCGCAGTGTGCTCAGAGCTGTAACTTCAGCATTTGCCCCCTGGGCTCTGCAGGATCCCATCTCCCACGGATCTCCAGTTTTTCCCCCTCCCTCCCCCGTACACGACGTGCCAGCGGGGGTCGTTCACTCTGGAGCGGAATGATGGCAGCGGGCGGGGCGGGCAGCCCGGGCGGGGCGGGGGGCGGCCGGGCCGGCCCGGGGCGGTGCCTGCGGGGCCGGGGGCGGGGAGGAAGGGGCGGGAGCGGCGGCGGCGGCGGCGGTGGTGAAGGGACGGGGACGGAGCCGGGGACCGACCGGGGGCGGGTCGGGTCGGGGCTCGGCTCCGCGGCGCTGCCATGTTCGGCCGCAGCTCCCGCAAGCGGCTCTCGGGCCGCTCGGTGAGTGCCCGGGGGGTGGAGGTGATGGTGGTGGTCTGGAGGGGGGGTGTCCTCCTTCAGACCCCCCCCCTCCAACCTGTGGCTCCAGCCCGGTGCGCGTCCTGCCCCCGCCACCCCAAGCGTTCCCTCTTTTTTTTTTTTTTTTTTTGGTTCCCCACGGTTTCCCTCAGCGTGCCCCCACCCCGCGGTGTCCCTGTCCCTGTCCTGTCCTGTCCCCCCCCCTCCGGTCGGGGACCGAGCTGACCTCTGCGTTTCTTGCAGCTGACGCCGTCGGGGGAGCCGGAGCGGGGCCAGCCCTGCACCACCTGCGGGGACCAGTGTCCCGGCTTCGCCCTGCACAAGTGGAGGTAAGGCTCGGTGACACCCCGCTGCGCGGCTCCCCTTGGAGGGCTGGGACCCCCCCCCCCCCCGTGGGCCCCCGCCCCCCCGGGGGGGGGGGGGGCCCCCCCCCCCCCCTTGACCCCCCATCACCCATGGGGGGTAGCGGGAGTTTGACCCACCAAGGGGCTGCAGCTAGCGTGGGGTTTCGTGGCTCCATGGATTGGCTGGGGTGCAGCTGTTTTTTTTGGGGGGTGTGCTTGTCTTGCTCTGAATGCCCCCCACCCTGCCAGGTGGGTCTCTGTCCCGGGTGGGTGCTTCTATCCCCCTGGAGCAGCCCATGGGTGTACTGGAGTCTGTCGTGGGTGCAGAGCCTTGGGCTGGGGTCACTGGTGCCCCTGTTAGCACCCTCGCAGCCCACCCGTCCCCGCTGCAGTCACAGGCTCCTGCTGCTGCTCCTGGGTGGTTCTGGGCCCTGGGCAGGGGGCAGCAGGGCTGGAATGGGGAGAGGCCATCGTGGGGTGATCCTGGGGGGTCGCCCCAAAAGACTGCGTGAAACTCCTGCCTCTCCCCATGTCCCTTCGGTGGGTTTTTGTCCCCTCAAAGTATTGGAATGGATGGGACTCCCCAGCCCCAGCAGGGAGTGGGTGTGTGCATGGGAACGAACGGGTATTTCCATCTGTGTTGTGTGTCTTCATAAAGCTGGCAGTGCTGTTACCTGCAAGGCACAGGGGTCCCTGACCTCGTGCTGGAACAGCCCCATCTCCCTCCATTGTGCTGTCTGGAGATGAGTTCCTGCTCGTGGGTGGTTTGGGATTTGGTGATATTAAATCTTCTGGGCTGGGGGCTCCAGGAGCTGGAGCAGATTTAAGAGAGAGCCCTTGGTGATCTTTTAGCCTTATTTTATAGGATATCTCCTTTCCTCCGGCATCTGCCGCACTTCTCCCTGCATGTGCCCTACTTCTCAGAGCTGCGTGTCTCTAGATTAAAACACAGGTCCAGAGTGAGGAGAGGGATGCTAAATTGATTTACTAGCATTGAGTCCCACCTAAAGCTTCAGCCTTGCAAATCAACGCTGCTGGTGGAACAGGACGGGGTCCTTGAGCTGAGGTCCACCCTGGGGACGTGTGGCTGGTGCAGCAGCGAGGTGATGGATGAGCCTCGCCACGGCCCCCAGCTGGGCCCTCTGCAGGTGCCAGCAGCTCCTCCAATGCCCCACGTCCCACCTCAGACCTTCAGAAGGTGAAGGTGTCACAGCCGTGGGAGCTGTGGTCTCCTGACACCCTCCTGCTAATCGGGGTCTGCCACGTGTGTGCTAATGGATTTATAAGGTCACCCCTGAGTGTCTTCTTTCTTTTTTTTTTTTAAGGGCTTATAAAACGCTTTCAGGAGCTGTCGCAGGTTTCCTTGCGGCTGAAGTTTGGGGTAGCAGGTGTTGTCGCAGAGGTGCTTTGAAAGTGTCACGGAGAGCTTTAAAATGTAGGATAAGAAGAAAAGGGATGGTCACCAGAGGTATTTCTCCTCTGGCCTGAGGAATTATAAGATGCTATGACTTGCTGACTATATTATGCTGAATTTTGAAAATTTAAGCAAGGTTTTGATACCATCTTATCGAGGCCAAACTAGCAGAAAAAGTACCACTGAGCTTCTTGGGGGTGTCAAATGCATGGCTCTGCACAGGTTGTGACCGCTGCAGCAGCACGCTGCACCTCTCGTGCCAGATCCTGCAAAACCCCTCATGCAGGAGAAAGGAACAGGAGCCATCTGCAGCCTCCTCCTGGCTGCACTTTGCTGAGGCTCCCCCCTCACCCCCTGCACAGATTTTGGTTAAAACAGATGGATCCTTCTCGGGAAGGAAGGAGTTACCTCGCCAGGGCAGCAGAAGGATGGGTGCTGCCAGCTCTGCATCCCACTGAGCATCCTACAGATGCACGCCTCAGCTTCACACTGGAGGGACAAGCCGAGAGCCTTCCTGTGCACACATTCACATTTAATTGACTTGGTGTAAGAGTAATTGTGCAATTAAAACAAAAAGGCAACCCATTTGCCCAAACACAATAGAGAGGGAGGAGATCCATTTTTCACTAGCGAGCGGTCCATTAGTGCCCAGGACAGGTAGGCAGGCAGATTGCTGAGAGCAGGTAGCTCTGCAGGTCACAGACCTGCTCGGGAGCCGTGTACACGGGATGGTGCCTCCAGCTCCTGCTGGGGATGCTCACAAATACTTTAACACTTTAGCAGAATGAGATTGGAAGAAAACAACGGTTTGCAAGGAGATCTGCAGATTAGGGATACAAACCCAGATCAATTAACCGCTAGAGATTCATAAGCCCTTTTATAATCCCTTTAACAGTAGAGTTTTGCTGAAAAATGGGAATTGAGCTTTTTGCTTCCAAGATGGGAACTGGTGATATGCTTTAGGCAGGAAGAAAATAATGTATGAGCTTTCAGGCACTGAGACCGGAGCTCATCCCTGCTGCTGATGCACGCATTGTCATATATGTAATTATGCAGGGCTGAGCTTTCTAGTCACCTGTGATTTTAGGTATGATCTGCGCAGCCAATCCATCAGGCAGGCAAATTGCTTTGTTAGACACCAAAGATTTCCGTGCCTTCTCTTAAAAGCCACTTTTCTCAGATGGAGAGATGGCTTTGAGCATTGGTTGAATTTATCATTCCTGGGAGCACAGGCATGCTTCCTGAGCCAGGGAAACCACTTGAAAATAAATTGTATTCTGCAGAACTGTTTTCTTTTCAGAATAAAACCAGTCTCTGTGCTGTAGGTGATGTGAGGAAAAAGGTGAAAGGGGATGCCCAAGTAGTGCAAAAATATCCCCGGCTTTGGAGTATGTTTCTGAATCTTCTTAAGTCTTGCTTTTTAATTTTGTCTCAGGGTAGCAGGTGAATTTCCTTAACGTGTTGCAAGTTTTACATTAATTCAGTGCAAGCAAAGAGTTGAAGACCCCCAGTATTACAGGCACGGTTAGACTGGAGCCTGCTGTGTTTCTCTAAACCTCTGAAGCTTCTCAACCTGTGTCCTGCAGACCTCTGCCCCTTGTAAGGCAGAACTTCAATTTTTAGTTTGAAATCATTTAGCCCCAAAGAGGAGAAGGCAAGTTATTTCTTTGAAAAGGCTGAGGACTGAATCCCATCCTTCCAGCGTGAAGTCTGTGAGGATGCGGCTGTCAAACTATAACCAGAATAACCTGCAATTTCTCATGGCCCAAACAGCAAAATAACTTCTTCCTCCGATCACATCGCTTTATTTTAGGGTAGTCTGTCAATAAGGTATGCAAGGACTGAGGAGTTCTGTGTGGGCTGTGGTCCTGAGGATGGAAATTGGGAACACATAACGAGATCTCCATTAACGCAGGTTGATACTTGAAAGGTGGCTTTGTGTGGAAAAAGTGAAATCAAATTCAATCAAAATCTCCAGCTCCTTAGGAGTCCGGTTGCTGTTTTCTAATCAGATCTACATTGCATTAAGCTGTGTGCCATTCAGCTTGTTAACAAGCTTTGGCTTTAAATAAAGCTGTCACTGGAGTTGGGTGGCTGAATGGCCATTAGGAGTGGCTTTTGCATAATGTGCAGAGAAAAGCCTGCCCGAGAGGTGGTCTGGGAGGAGGGAAGGGAATTTACAGCCAGTTCCTAGCACAATTAGTGGGGGCATGCAGACCTTAAAGGTGACATATGGCTCTCAGCTGAGCGACTGGAGCAGTCACTGAGGTTGCTGTGAGGAACTTAATTTGGGATTTATCCTGGGTGAAGCAGCATTACAGACTTGGTGCCGTACTGAGGGCACTGGGCTCTTCGTGTTGGACGACTGGCATGTGTTCAGCACACACAGGTGTGTTTTGTTTAAGCATAGTCTCATTGAGGAAGCCCTTCCCAATGAGCTCCTCTTGCCACTTCCACAAACCTGGCTCTTCCCCCATCTCTACCTGCTCCAAAAATGCCAGCTGAAGCGTGGATGCAGCAAAGCTCAGTCTCATAACCATACCTGAGCCATGTTGTGATGTGAGGGGGGACACAACCCACCTGGTCTGCAAAGCCTTCAGAGAGCCTGGTGCTGCTGGTTTCGGAGGGAAGGCATTCAGAGGCTGTGGCAGATAATTTTAAAAATTGTCTTGAAGCATTTGGAGAAGTCTTTGTTGCCATAGTTATTCTTCTCTCTTGCAGAAGCAGTTAAATTACAGTAATAAACATGACATAAGGACAAAAACTGTCTCGCTGAGTTCTTAGTTTCAACGTGAGATGGTGTTTCGCATCTTTTCATGGAGTCTTTTTTTTCCTCGTGTCTGTTGTGTAATCTCTGTCCCTTGGAAACACACTTGGGCGAGGAGGAGATCTGCTCTTTCTTGGCTTCCATAACTCAGCGCCTCCTTGTAATCCTCTGCAGCCAGTGCCACAGAAGTCTGATGACATCTGGCCTCGTCAGGTCAGGGAGTGTTTGCAAGGACAAACTTGTGAGCTTCTCAGGAGAGACTGCCTGGGAACCCCAGATAACACGGGCTCAGGGCCCTGAGTAAGGACTGGGTCACAAAAACCTGTGCACAAGGATGAGCTGATGGGCAAGGAAAGAGGAGATATGTGCAGTAGGATGGGGAACCTGGTAAATAAAGTGGTCAACTAGAACCCTGGAGATATTTTAAGTCTCTGGATGATGGCGGCTGGGTCACTTGGCATCTCATGTCTCTGTTTTGTTGACTGTAGCTTGGGAGCTGCTAGTGGCAGTGGCTCTTTCTTTCCTCTGCCCTGAGTGTTTGTACACTTCCCGCTCCTCCAGGCCCGATCTGCTGTTGTGTGGCGAGCAGCAAACACGGCTGTGGGCGCGATGAGAAGCGGTGTGTGTATGTTGTGTGTCTGTGTTGTGTGTACGTGTGCTGCCTGGCTCTGTGCTCACCTGGCACCGCAACGTCCCTGCTGCACCCCGGCAGGTTCAGGTCGTCGGCCTGGTGACTTGTGCCTCGGCCAGAAAAACAGCAATGTTTGTAGTGTAGCACAGGAACGAACAACGCCGAACCCTGAAGCATTCGTTATTACTTTTTTTTTTTTTTTTTTTTTTTTTTTTTTCAGGGGAAAAAAAAGTACAGATTATTGCTTCCATATGTTTCCAGCATTTTTAGTAGGTTATGTGTCTTTCGCACACACGGCCCCAGCTTTTCCCTTTCATGAATAACACGCTTTGTGCCTCTCCCTCCTTTCGGATTCAGATATTCCTCACTTCCTTGCGTGTTTATCTGAAAGGCTTTGGAGATGCGAGGATAGCAATACCTTAGCTCGGGCAGGCTTTATGCTCACGTCGCTTCCACAGCGAGCACCGTCGGCTCCCGTGGTTTTTATTCAGCTTTTCGTTTTGCAGCGGGGAACCTGCTGGGCTAGGAAAGCTCTGCCAGCGGGGAGCCGTGTGCTGCTCCGGAGGTGAGTCCCTATGGGGCCTGTGGCTGTCCCCAGGGGCCTGTGGCTGTCTCTGTGGTGGTCCAAAGTCACCTGGCCCCTGCGCAGGCCATCGAGCTTACGGAAGGGATGCAAACACGTCTCAGGTGGCTTCTGCCTGCTGATTTCCAGGCTCTGCACGTAAGGGGATGGCGTGGTTAGCTTGCTCATGATGGTTTTTGTTGTAAGCAGTTTGGGCATGGGGAAGTCGCTCCCTGCCAGGTGACTCACTGCCAAAGCCAGTGTCCTTCAGCCGTGGGCCAGGGCAGGTTCGGGAGGGGTGGCTGCCGTTCCCCTGCCTGTGCTGAAGCCAGGCTCAGGAGCCTGCACCTCCTTTGGCATAAATGACCTCAGCTGTCCCATTTGCCTGCACCTGTGAGATTAAGCACTTGTGCAAGCATTTGAAAAATCAGAGGTGATTTTTTTTTCCTTTGAGCTTTCCACCCCTGTGTCAGCAGGCGAAGAGCCACGTAACTGGTGATGGATCGTGTGGGAGGCGCTGCCATGTGTCCTCAGAGATGTCCTTGCCTATGCTCTGGCCTTGGGAGCTCCAGGACAGAGACTGAGTTCCTTGAAGGTGTTTGAGTCCCATCGAGGTCACTGAACGGAGGCTGGGAGCCTTGCCCCATGCCAGGCAGTGGCTGCATCCTGCCCACGTGGTCCTGCTGGACCATGCCAAGGGGCAGCCTGGCATCGGGATGTGAATTTGGGCACGCTTGAGAGCGAGGATCCCATTGGTTTTCCACCTTCACCCACCCCGGGACAACCCTTCTTCACATAAACGTCAAGCAAACAGTTGAGTTCAGGGACTCCCAGGAGATTTTTTTGGCCTGTTCCTTTCACATCTTCATGCCCTGCTGCTAAAACAGCACCTAAAACAGCCGGGACTGATAAGGTATCCTGTTTGTGTTGGCTGCAAGGCATGATATCCATTTTAAGAGCGCTACAATATTGGAGGCAGTGTTGCAGCTGGCAAAAAGCCCGAAATAAATTCTTTAATTTTTTTGTACATGACATACAAAAGAGCAGGTGAGGTACGTACTTGTTTCTGGGCAAGCCCGAGGAGCCTGTTTGAAGTCCTTTACAAGTCATTCAGGATTGTATTGCAGGAGCTGGAGACACTTCTTGATTAAATTTCATCCCAACACAGAGCCCCAGTCTGCAGCTGGTGTAACTGGAGTTGGCTGCAGGCTGCCCCAAGAAGCCCAAAAAAACAAAGTTTCTCCTAGATAAATTACCATGTAGATGTTTTCTGTGTGTTTTGAAGCATCCTTTTTCAATCCTAGTTTTATAAATGGGGTGAAAAACCACCAGTAATCTGATGTGGGTTTGTTTTTGGGGGGTTTGTTCTGTTTTCTTGGTGATTGTTGAATGGACCAGGTGAGTGAGGGGGCAGAGTGGAAAAACACTGAGCTCTGATTTTACCTGGTATTTTACTCCTAGACTAAACAATTATTTTACATGTATGGGTTATTTTTTTTATTGAGTTTTTGGAAAAATGACTACAGCTGCATTTCGGCATGCAAAGAGTGAAACGTTACCTGCCTGGTGTGAGTGTGAATGCGTGTTTGCTATCCTGAAGGCAGCAGCACAGCAGCCAGCGCTTTCTCAGTGCCTGGACCCAACCCTCAGCCACGGAGCTGAGCTGATTTTCACCAGCAAGCACGTTTCCCTCACGGAGCCTTTCTGGATGAAATTGCCTGAGATGGACCTTGCAAAATGCAGGGGCAGGGTAGATTGGCTTGCACGAGGGATTTCCTCCAAGCAGACAGCTGTCAGTGCTGGAGGCTGCGGTTGTGAATTCGGGTGCTGCGTCGGGTGTGATTTAGTGGGAGGCGGTGAGCTGATTTAACAGCTTGTCACGGCTGGGTGGGGAGGGTCCCACAGTCCCTGTGCAGCCCCCATACTGAGCTAATGCCTTACATCGCTCACTGAAGCCTCCACCAGGCTGGTGCAAGGAGGAGGGGGGTGAGGGATGAATGGTCACTCAGTCCAGTGGTCCCCATCCCTTTACTGTGCTTTTCTGCCCTGCTGCAGCCTCTGCCCAGTCTGCTTTCCCCCCAGGATGTGTCCCTGGCTCCCCAAGGTAAGGGTCACAGCGTGGGGAGCACCAGAGGGACCCCACATGCGGCTGTGATCGCGGCACGGGGCGTGCGGCACGTGCCCAGCAGGCTGTTCTGCAGGGAGGGAGGCCTCATACTCCCTTAATAGAGGGGTTGCAACAGGCCTTTATCACAAGCGCCCCATGTCACGAGAGGGGGAAAAAAAAAAAACCTCAGGCCACCGATTGGGAAAGACCTGGGCGGGGAGCACGGGGGCTGGTGGCTGAGATGCTCAGCCCAGGCTGGGGCCGGCACCCGCAGAGCGCTGCCCACCTCTTTGTTGCTCTCCCCCGTCGAGGGCTGTTCAGCCCTTTAGAGAGTTGCCCTTGGTTTTTGTTCCCTTTCTGTTTGCCTTTAAAAAGTCAATCTGCTGGCCTTTATTTTTTTTCAAAGACTTTCTCCACTCCCCCCCACCTCCCCCTCAGTAATCCATCCTTATTACACCAGTGAGTCACTCTTCAAATAATCAATTGCGTTTTCATTGTCTGGCTTGTAAGTATATCACCGAGCTTAAGGACGGCAGATAGCATCAGCTCAGCTCTTTGGCAGATGGTTTTGCAGTTCACGATGCTCATTTGGATATTTACTTTTTCTCTGATGAATAATCTCCTAGGCTGGAAAGCCAGGCTGGGGGCTCTTTCCCCGCACGGGCCACATCTTTCTGCTCTGTGGTCACTATCTAATGTTGGAAGAATTTGGAACATTAAGC
This sequence comes from Oxyura jamaicensis, assembly GCF_011077185.1. Lineage (NCBI taxonomy): Eukaryota > Metazoa > Chordata > Aves > Anseriformes > Anatidae > Oxyura > Oxyura jamaicensis. Next base: position 14,906,800 of record NC_048904.1, on the reverse strand, counting down.
AGAATCGTCCGATGTGAGGAAAACTAATTTGGGGGTAAACCTTGTCAGCAAGGCTGGTGTTGTACAGAGCCTTTATCTCGTGGGCTCTGGATGTGCACAGCCCCGAGGCAGCCGACAGCCAGAGCTTTGCTCAGCTTCACCAAAATAGGGCTGGGGCCGGTGCTGGTCCAAGAAGATCGTATGAAATTCAGGGTGTTCTCTGCCACTGGAGAGGCTGTTTCTTCCCCCGTGTGTGGCTCTCCAAAGGGCCCTGATGCCAGGGCTTAACACTTCAAGCGCTAAGTATCGCGATTATTATTCTTAGCACAGAGGGAGGCACTTTGTACTCAGCAAATATTTCATCCCCTATCAGTTGCCCTTGTGCAGATGCTGCTGCCGCAGTGATAAAAGGCATAATGGCTGCTCTCGCTGATAAGGCGAGTGTATAAATATAATTACTGAAATCCCTATGCAGAGCCTGCGGATGGAGGAGAGTCCCCACGAGGGGTTCCTCCTGCTCCCGAGCCCTTTGCCATGCAGGCAGAGCGGGAGCGCTCGCCCCAGCCTGCTCCCTGCCGGCTGCAGCTCCTGGCAGCCGAAATGGGAGCTGCTTGGCCGCAGCTGGGAGCAATTAGTAAAAGATGTCTTTCTCCCTCCCTCCCCATTTTGGTTCCTCCTCCTCTTCTCCTTGAAACCAAGCCATCGGTCTTGGGGAGCTGGGCAGGAAAGCCCGGAGCAACTTGGGTGTGAGACTGACAGCGGGTCTGAGCGCCGTGCGCCTCACCAGAGGGGCGAAGCTTTGGGTGGCTGTGCCAGCTCGGGGATGGATCCTGCTCCCTGCAATCACCCCTTGGTATTGGGGTGCTGGTGACAGCAGGTCTTGTTGCACTGTGTCCATCCTTCATGGCACACGAGGCACTTGTGTGCGTAAGGCGCTCCCCTCCTACGCGTCGGCCGAGCATCAAGCCGACCTCGCAAGAAACGCGCTGTAGCCGAGGAGCCAGATATTATTTAGATCGAGCCAACAAAAAAAATATTTCCATGGCAGCAGTAACCATAGGAAACCTCCCCAGAGTGTCCTGGGTGGTTCCCATTTCCTTGCCTTCAGCTGTTTGCTTTGCAAGCGGAGCAGCGGCGTGAGCGCGGTGTGCCCCTGTGCCAGCAGCGGTGGCCCGCAGCCCTGCTGTCCCTGGGGATGTGCTGCTGCTCCTTGTTTTCTCTTGTGCTGTCTGGCTAGTAAAAAGCTGTTTTCAGAGGGTTCTTTAGACGCCATGAAGTCTCAAAGCCACCTCTTACCTTCTGTCAGCTTACAAATGCATGTTTGATCCTTAAATACCCAAGGCAGGATAGTGAATGGGCTGCCAGGATCCGATTCTTCCTTTTTATAGTGTCTTAGAAAGATGCTTTTATACTCCCTCTGGCTCAGCCAGCGATGCTTGGCCTCCAACCAAGACAGGGAAACTAGGACGAGAATCGCTTAGCCTAGCAAGATGAAAAGTTGTAAAAAAAAAAAAAAATAAATAAAAAAAATAAAAAAAAAAAACACTTTTTGTTGGGGAAAAATACTGATAAATGAATTTATTAAAAAAAATAAAAATAAAGTAATGCTCTTGATCAGCTTCATCTGGGCACGTTTATGAGAGGAGGCTTGGTCTTGGGGCACTGCTGCTTCTCGGAAATGTGAGCTGGGAAGCGAACACAACTGTTGGGAATGGAGAGGGTTTGGGGTGAGTCACGGGAACCCGTCGTGCCGGTGCGGCCGTGCAGGGCCAGCCGGGACGGGGCGGCTGCGTGGGAGCGCCCGAGGGTGGGAGCTGCGCCCACGGGTGGCCCAGCAGGGCTGTGTGCGGGGCTGTCCTTGGTCTTGGGCTGTTCCCAGCAGAAGGCATCGCCAGCACGGGCAGGTAACTGGGATTTTTGGGTGCTGTGCAGCTTTAATTCCTGATTTTACAAACCCTACGGGAGTTGGTTTTTGCTCAAGGCTACCCGGCGCGTGAAGAAGAGGCAGGCGGAGGGCGGCGAGGCTGAGCGGCTTTCCCTTCTCCCGTGCCAAACAAATGGTAACATTCATCACGAAGCTGCGTCCGTGCCTTATTAAATCTGAAAACAGATTTAATAAGGCCATGTGCTGGTTGTGCAGACCCTTTAAATGTCAGGTTTGAGGAGGGCTGGGAAGGGAGAAGGCGATAAAAGTTAATATTCCTAAGCCAGGTATGTGCGGTGTAGCTCAGATTTTTAATATCGAGTGCATAATTTATTACAAGATGTAGAGGTTTTGAATACATATATTTGAATATGTTTTAATATTATCTCTCCTTCCAGTAGCAGGAACAATGGTGTTTTACAAAAGAAAAATGATTTCGTGTTTCCGTTTGGTAGTTCCAGCTTGTACCTCTAATAGGTGTGGGATTCACCGAGGTGTGAAGGCTATCTGATAAATGCCTGAATAATAAAGCTATATTGTTTGTTCTGATTTTCCTGCGCTATTTTCAAACGTATAAATAAAACATTTTCAAACTGCAGACCACGCAGTTGAGCACAGACTATTTACTTTCTGCAGATGCAACCTGTAGGAGACACGAATGTTTCAGTGCCCGCCAGCAGAAGGCTTGTGGCATTAGTCCCGCGTGTCACGCTGGAAGTGCTCACGCATAATTTTCATCAATATTTTGTCCAAAGTAAAGTTATACATATTTTAAATACTAATAATCTCTTTAAACAAAGAGGCATTTGTCTTCGTGTACAGCAGAGGGCACTCGGCATCGTCGAGCTGGGAGGCTGGCTGCCTGAAGGAGAAAACCATGGGGCTCACACGATGTTCTGCAGAAATTAAATACTCTGTGTGTTTGCCCCTAAATATGTGTGTGTGCATATAAAAAAGCATAGGGTGGCATATATATATATAAAAATAATCCTAGCACATAATATAAAACTAAAATGTTCGTGGTCGTGGCTGAAGTTGAAGTGCACGCTGTGCTGAGTAGTGCTCAGCCTGGTGCTGGGTTGGTGCGGAGGTCACTGTGCTGTGGTCTCGCTCCTGGCTCCACCGAGCTGGTGGGAAAGTCATTGAGATGGTTTTCATCTCCCCATAGCGATTTTCAGCTATTTAAGGAAGGTTAAAGCAGTGTGTTTGGTGGATGGACGGGGAAGCAGCCCCAGCCCTGGGCTGCATGAGGTGGCAGAGCTGGATGTCCCAGCAGATGGGGTGGGAGCTGCTGGTGCACGTGGCTTTCCCAAAAAAAAACCAAAGCATCTCTGTACCGCACCAGGGGTGTGGGCATTTTGGGGTCCTGCCAGCCACTAGAGTGAGAGGGCATGCGGCTGGAGATAACCATTTCTGCAAAATACAGAGCCAGGTGGATTTTGCTGCTGGGCGTCTGTGAAATGTGAAGATCAGAGACATGTGGAAATGTCGCAGGGGCCTTATAACAGGCACCAATTAAGATCTGGATATTAGGGAGTACTCTAAGATTACAGTAGTAAGGGTTTTTTAATAGATACTGCTATCTGGGAGGGCAGCAGACCCAGCTAGAGGACTGCTGCAGGATCTCGGAGGGGTTATTGCACGCAGTTTTTCACCCTTGTGTTCTTATTTTGCAAGACCTTGGTGCAGTGAAGGCATGATGTGCGTGAGGAATTGCAGGGGTACGGCTGCCCTGCATGCTGTAGAGCATTTTCTCACCGGCACAGAGGCGTGGTGATGTTGATGAGCCCAGATAATTGCCCGCAGGCAGCATTGCTGGAGGCCTTGCTGCCGTGGGGCTCTGGGACATGGTGGTTGGACCCGTTAGGGCAATTCCCACATCACAAGATTTGGAGCCAGGTGATCAGCCTGGCACGTCCGTCCTGTCCCACCAGTTGCGTGTCCCTGCACGGCGCTGGGAGGCACTGGGAATTAACTCTCCCAGCCCCAGCACTGGGACAAAGAGCAGAAGCAGGATGCCACAGCATGGCCAGCACTGCGGGACCCCCATGTGTGCCCTGCTGGGGGCCAGACACGTGGAGCCAGGCACACGAGAGCTCGGTTTGCTGCACGTTTCTGCCCCTGCTGCTTGGCTTTTCCGATCTTGCAGGTTTTACATGTCATTATCCAGGACTGACCATGCTGTGAAGCACCCTGCTGGGCACCCCGAGTGCTTCAGGCAGCCAGTTTGCTGAGAAATGAGGGTTATGGCATGTTTTGCAGGGGCTTTTCGTCGTTACAGCAGGTTTGGCAGCATGCAGTTAGAGCGGCTGTGCTCGTGGGCAGCCCAGCGTCGTGCAAGAGACCTTCGAGCCGCAGGGCTCACCTTAGCCAATGTCAATAGAAATGAAACTACTTAAATACACAGTTAAAATATGTTGTTATGTTAACGTGTGGACCTCCATGCGAGATTGCTGTTTAACTGTAGCCATTAAAGGACCCCCATGGAAGAGCTATGGTAGGCTGGTAAAAATATCCCTGGCCTTAACCACTTGTTTGCTGCCGAGGGCATTTTGCACAGAGGCAAGAGGTGCTGTGGCCTGGGGTATTCGCATCAACATTGCAGCTCCAGGACCTTGCAGACAGTAAGAAGAAACAGGTTAAAAACATGCTGCGTGCTTCCTTTCAGGTGATGAAACCCAGCTGCCCTGTCTGCTGGTTTTTCTCGCCTGTGCTTTTACACGTGGTGCCCAAATCCTGGTAGCAGGGATGCTTTTACCAGTGCCTAGCACATCATTTTGCTTTAGCCCGGCTGCCTCCTGGACTTCTCCAGCTGATGCTGGAAGTCGAGCAGTTCATAAAAGGAACAAGTAGCCAAATGGACCAATAAAAGGAGCTTGTGGAAAGGCCCCATATATTTTATGAAGAAAGAAATGGATTTTCTAACGTGAGGGTTGTGTATTGTAAAATTTTGCAGGGCTGCTAGCGCTGTTAAATGCTGGCTTTTCCTCCAGTCACTCCCTCTGAGTGCACGCAGTGACTGTCTAAGCTTTCTTTTTGGCCTGGACTCCTCCAGGTTTGGGTGAAGTCCTGGCCCCGGGGAAGTTGCTGGGAGATGTGCCCTAAGTTTCCCAGGGACCTGGCTTGTGATCTCCAGTGTGAGACCGGTGATGACAGCCTCAGAATAAAAAATATTTGGCCTTTCCCAGGCGCTCTCGACAAGGTGAAATACAGCTTTACATCTTCTTAATGCTCTCAAATGGCAAGAACTGCAGCTAGAAGGCCCAAATTCGTCCTGATGGTGGTTCTCGCTGGGAAATGCCTTTGTGCAAGCCAGGAAAAGCTGAGCCATTTTGATGTGAGCAGTGGATGAGTTTGCAACCCGGGGATGGTACGCGCACTTGCTGTGTTTCTAACCATGGTAACCCAAAGAGTGAAAATTCAGCCCAGCCCAGAGGGTGAGCACAAGGCTTATCAATGATTTAAATCCCCCCTAAAGCTGTTTGGGTGACTTAAAGCGGGCTGTGGTAGCTTGGGGTGACATGTCAGCTTGGGTGGATTTCATGCACTGTCCACAGCTACAGAGACCTTGCCTCCTTTTGCCACCCTGAAGCACGCAGGATGGGAAACAGCGAGTGGAGTGCAGCATTGCTGGACACTGAACCCCTTTACATCATTTAAGGGATACACAGGGAGTCACATGAGAGCAGAACAAACGGGGATCTTGCTACAGATTCAGCATTTTGTGCTGAGAAGAGTCGTCTGCAGCTTCAACCTTGGAGCTACCCGACCTGTGAGATTTTCACTAAACCTTTTTAGTATTCTCCTTGCGCAGTGTGAGTGTATTCCGATGGGCTGCAGAGATGTGGTGGTGTTCAAGTTTTGCTTGAATTTCTTAGCTGATAAAAATTTGATGTCATTCTTATGTCTTGGCCCCAAAGGGCCGAGCTCAGCTAATCTTATCAGGTCTGTGGGGTTTTGATCTGCTTTCTGCTGCACCCAGATTTCAAAATGGGACAAAATCCTGATTTCCAACCTGTAGTTAAAATTTGGCTTCAAATCCAACCTCCCAGCACCTAAATGCTGAAGGAAGAGAGTTTGGACTGTGCCTTGTGTGAAAAAATGCCTGACCCTGCTTGGCCTTGCATCGATCCAGGGGTGGGGTTGACCATGACTACAAGCAAACCTAAGAGAGCAATCCAGATTTTAGACAAATGGCATGAAATTTTCCAACCACTAGGAGCATCAGTGTTCGAGGAACATTATATTTGAGATGGTATGGTCATTCTCAGCTCTAGACCTCACTCATATGAGTTTCCTTGTGCAGAGTGTCCTTGCTGGGGTCACCCAGCTCCCATCTGGTCCCATGGGGGCATGGTGATGCCTCCTCTCACCGATTGCAGGGCTCGGAAATAGGATGTGGGGCTGGGCTGAGCGCAGTGCAGACTGCCGTGCTCTTTGATCCCTTGTCCCTTCCTCCAAGGTGAAGGTCAGCATTTGCTGCTGGAGCTTGACTCTGCTTATTGTCCCCGTGGCCGCCTTTTGAGGGGATCCATGGTTGGTTTTGGCAGGAGCTGGTTTAGGTCTTTTCTTGCTTGCGAATGTAGTGATCTCAGATGTCTGTGGGTCTGTGTGAGTCTTGGTATTAGAGCTGCTTTGATGTCTGCACCGATACATCTTAAGGCAGCTCAGAACGATTTCATGCAGTAGCCCCAAGGTGCTTGCGCAGAAAAAGGTGCTTTAGAAATGTAAATTTTGTTTGAGGACAGATTTTTCTCTCCTGCTCTCTCTCAATTCAGGACGAGGCAGTGAAAATGTAGCATTTAATTAAAGTTAGTAAAGGTTTGGAAATGAATCGCTATAAACATAAAAGACATAATCAAATGCCTACCTAATCCCCACCTTAAGGGCACATTAAATGCAGAAAGAGTATAATGTGTCAGAGACTGGGATTGAAAAGCGAGGAGGATTTGGGAGCTGATCTTTTATAGTTGGAGCTTCTAAATTATTTTACTTCAGGCTTAGGGATTTAAATATCTACATATTACAGATAAACATAAAGCAGCCAGATTCTTGGTCAGCGCTGCCTGACACCATCCTCCCGAATCGTCTCAGCTGTGAATCTCTCTGCCGTGGCCCCGCAGCAGGCATTACAGCCTGGTGTCCCGGCCGTGGCTGCAACGGGGATCGGCCTCCCGTTAATCACAGTGTCTGTCAAGGACTTCTTCTCTGAAGCTGGCAGCTATTTAGACAGAAGCACCGGATATATTTCCCTTATTGGAATGAAGCAGGGTAGGGAAGGGGTTGTGTCATTATATGGTTTCAGCCAGGGGAGCTGGGCGTCTGTAGCTATGGAGCAGCCTTCTGCAATCTTGAGCTTCAATTTAAAAAAAATTAAATAAAATTGAGACAATCTTTTATCCTGAAAAACTCAGAGAGCAGGAACCAAATGCTGTTATCTCTCAGGGTCTCTGGAGAAATAAAGGCTCAGTACACCAGGGCTGCCCAGCTCCATTACCATCTCCCTCACCATCCCACGCGCAGCGCGGGAGCCAGGTGTCCTGCAGAGCGTTTTCTCCCCATCGAACTGACAGGCCCTTCTGTTTATCTCAAACATTTACATTTCCCTCCAGTAATGTGTTATCAGTGCTCTGGATTGGCACATGATGGAAGGTTTTTTTCTTCTTTTATTTCCTTTTAAAAAAAGGAGAAAACTGGTATCCTAAATGCAAAGGTTTTTGCCCCAAGATCCAAGTTGGTGACCATGGTCACCACCCAAATCTGTGATGGGCAGCATGGGTCCATGCCAAACCCGCTGGTAGCAGGCTGCTGTTGCTCTCTGCAGGCAGGATGGCAGTGAGGTGGACTTCATAACCATCAGAGAATTAAAGAAAAGAGTCGTCTGTAGGTTGGTTTTGTTGCAAACCTACCATGCAATGGTACTTTAGGCGACGAGGTTATGGGAACACGGCTGGGGAGGGCAGGCTGTGCAAAGAGCTATGTTTAAGGCCAGAATTTGTGTTGTGATCGACCGCTCCATGGTTTTGTTTTGCAAGTAATGCCATTGGTCTCGAAGGAGCAGTGAGGCTTCATTTCAGTCTCCAGACCATCCTGTGTCTGTGGGAAGTGTTTCCCATCCCGCTGGGATGTCGGGAGCGAGCTGCAATGGGATTTCTCTGGCTGACAGCATCAGGATCGGGAGATGTGATCCATCACAGGATGAAGCAATCCATCAAAGGATGAAGTGATCCTTTAAATGGCAAGTGGGGAAGAGCCCAGGCAGAAGGGTAAGGCACGAAATACCCGGGAACAAAGCCGAAAGGTGCCTAGCTCAGGGTAAAGCAAGCCCGGTGTCTTATAGTGCAGGGCCCCATGGAAATGGGAAGGGCTTTCTTTTTCTGTTGAATCGGGCTCTAAGCCAGGTGAAAGAAAACATTTTCCCAACACCAAATGGAAAAATGCAAGGCAGACGTCTTAAATGAACTGTTAAAGGAATAGAGCTGTGAAAAGAATACGTTTTCTGTGTGCCGGGGTTATGCATTTAACAGATTTTTGACTATCTCAGACCTCTGCAGTTTGTAGACAGAGAAATCTGTTGCAGCAACACAAGTTGTACTAAAGGCTGAAGACAAATATCAGGGATCTCATTGCTGTTCCGGGGCTGGGTTTTGCTTGGACAGCATCTTTCTGTCCTCCCAGAAATGTTGCAGCATTTTTCCTTACCCCCTTAGCCCTCTCCGCTCTGTTTCTACAGATCATTGGCAGCTCTACTCGTGCTTTAAAATAACCCAGGCTAAAAAGTGCGATTTGCATTTCGGTGATTTTGATTACACCCACGTCCTATATTTATTGCCGTTCAAATCGCCTGTGTTAGCTCGAGATGTGTTTCTTTTGAGCAAGAAAAAAAAAAAGCTTGACTCTGTTGCTAACTGTTGCTAAGGAAAAGAAGATATTTATTCATCGGGGCACTTCTTAAGCATTGTGAGGCTGGTCGCCCTGGAGGAGGAGCGCAAGGAGAATAAGCGGTTATAGGTTTCAGCCCGTTCTGTTATTGCTGTTGGACTCCTGCCGTATCTGCTGATGGTCAGCAGATGTCCTTTTCCCCCCCGGTGCTGCACATCTTGGATCAGAGGTGTGCTGAGTGGCATCAGGGACACGCAACCTGGTATGAAACCCTGGGAAGCATCCCCAGGGCTCTGTCGGGTCCCCGTCCATACGAGGCTCCCGTGGTCTGTAGATGTTTCCCCAGCTCTGTGCAGGCCCCCTAGTCCTTGGCTTCAGCGCAGCCTTTTAAAAATCCCCATCGAAGCAGACACAGAGAGCCAACGGTGATGCACGTGGCCACGTTCCTGCCCCAAGCCCCTGCTTCTGGGGTATGCATGGCGATCCCGTTAGCTGCTTGTCCTGGAGGTAAGAGGTTTTCCCCTTAGCTGTCATAGCAACAAGAAAATATTGCTTTGATGGAAATTGAATTAGAAATTAAACTCGTCTCTTTCCTAGTAAGCGAACTGCTCACTTGTGAAAAATATAAATCACTTTGATCGGGGTGGATGTCTTCGTGAGTACCTCTGCGCCTTTCCAAAGTGAATTTTGCAAATGCCTCACGCCACGTTATGTCCCTGCTGGGTTCACTTAAGAGTGTCTCATGAATTTAGACTTCATTTGATGTTAGGCTTAGGTTGAAAAACTTCCTTGGCAAAACTTCCTCAGTGCTTGCAACCTGCTAGAGCTTGGGGGGAAGAAACAGGTCTGTCGGGTCCCTGGGAATGACTCCTCTAGTGTAGGCTTCCTGTTCTTTCTACTGAAGCTCTTCTTTAAAAGACCAGAAAAACAAACAGCAATTTCATGCCTTATGAAGTGCTCCTGCTCTTGGAACATGGAGCTGTGCGTAAGCTGGGAGCAGGGCAGGTGAGTCAGGTAAGCGGTGTGGTTCACGGCAGCACCGCGCAGAGGGGAGCAGCCAGAAGGGCTGTGTGACTCTCCCACACCCAGAGGAGCTGCATGCAGCTCATGGACTTTCAAAGCCAGGCGTGATTTTAGGTGTTTGGTAACCCTAGGTGCCTTTCTGTCCCGTGAGCTGTCCGTTCTGCCTTTAAATCTGCACTTACTTTTGGCATCCGCAGCATCGCTTGGCACAGCTCGGTGCCCCTGGGTGGGCACCAGCTCATTTTGTTGGCTTTTCACCTAGCTGGTTTCCTTCAGCAAGTCCAACCATCCTTTGCCTGCAAGTGAGGAAACTGAGGAACAAGAGGGGGAGACCCTCCTGGGCCCGTGGCACTTCGGGCATGTCCTATCTGTGCCCTTCTTAGCTTGGCGTATGGCAATACCCTGTAGTGGTGGTAGCTTATTTACTACAACCAAATTGACCCCCTCATCAGTGTATCTGTAATTAAGATTCCTAATTAACACGGTAATAGGGGGAAAAAAACTTGGTTAAAAGTGGAAAAAACTCTAGGGACAGGCGGAGGCTGGGAGCTGCCTCCAGCCTGCACGGGGTGCACGAGGTCCAGCCGGGGGCTGGGGGGTCCTGCCCGTGCCAGGCTTTGGTGCTGGGTTGCCAGAAACAGGGAGAGGGGGAGAAGCCCCCCAAGAAATAATCAGCTCCAAATTTTCAGAAGGGACCTGCGGGTCTTCAGTTATCTCAGCCTTTCAGGTGCTCAGCTTTGGTTTAAACAGGGGCTTGCTCGTTTGCAAAGTCAGCGTTGAAATTATAACAGAAAATTCCCTTTTCTCCCTACGGAAATTCGCAAACAAAGCCTTTTCCAGCCAACTCTGTTCTTAAGCATTCACTATTGATTTGTGAAATCAAATCAGGCACGGAGGGCAGCGGCGTTATCTGCCGCAAACCAATGGGGAAAGTCAATGCAGGCATCGATCTCCCTCTGCACGCGGCTTGCGCAGACTTCGTGGAGGGCTGCAAGCAGTGTCACACTGAGTCTGTGTCTGTTATCACCCCTTTTTGGCAAAATCCTCCTTTTTTTTCCCCCCAAACTGAGGCCTGCAGTGCTGCTTCGTGGCTCTGGGTGCTGGTGAGTGCCTGCATCTCCAGTTTTATTTTTCGCCCGTGTTTGTCTTCAGCATTACAGATGCGTGCAGAGCGCTGCTGGCCTGCTGATAAGCATTATTATATTGTGTTTTTTTTTCCTCACGTATCTGAAAAAGCAACACAAAATTACATATATAAAGGCAACATCTGTTACGGAAGCCTGGCCCAGGCAAATTACTACTTGAGAAAGTCGGCGCAGGTCCTCGTGTGATTCACTTTCCTGCTTGCCGGAGTCGCGCCGTGCCCAGCGCTTTATTCCAGCTCCGATAGGTGTGTCTTTTTCTTTTACACCCACATCAAATTCTTAAAATAAGAGTGCTATAAAGGGAAAAAAAAGAATAACTGGATTTATTTTCCTCTGAAGTCCGCAGGGCCCTGGAAGTTGTTATTATAGGTGAAGTCATCGCAGAGGAGCTCGTGGAGCCCTTGGGGAAGGGTGGGGAAGAGCAATGCTGCTCTTCCAAAATGAGAAGTGCTGGTGGTGTCCCTGGGCTCCGGCAGGGAGGATGGAGAAGTCACAATCTTCACTTCTCACCCTGATTTTGGCCCAAAATGTGTCATTTCGGTGCACACACCTCCTCAGGCTCAGTGACACCATGAGCGGAGCGGGGCTGCTCTGAGCGCTGCTGCGTCCGCAGCAGTGTCCCCTTGCTGGCTCACGGTGCCCAGACCACACTGACAGCTGGAGCACAGCTATTCTTTTTGTATTTCCCATAAAACGGAGCTGGATCCTCGTTGCCCTGGAAACCAGCAACCCTAATTATAAGGAGTTCAATTCACCCAACGTAAAAAGTTATGGTTCTTTTTCTCTTATAAAAAAAATAAAAATGAAACCAGACACATCATAAAACAATAACCCTGTGACTGGCATGAGACTAATCTCAAGTGTTTTCCAGAAATAATGCTACTTTAGGAGCATTATTCCATCTGGGATGGGCGATGCCATCCTCTGCTGCCTGTTGTTCTTGCTGAGCCACGGCTGCCTTCAGGCAACCAGCTCAAAACAAATCGAGAACTTGGTGTCCTTTGTGATTTTCTTCTTTTTGCCATTGTGTCACGTGCAGCACAAAAGGAGAGAGAAAGCCAGAGGGCATGTAGGTGAAAATATCTGCTTGGCTGGGTAGTACCAGCAGCTCAGGGGTACATCCAGGCTCAGAGCTCAGCACCCCCTGGGTGCGGGAAGCACCAAAGTCCCCGCACGGCCCATGAATGGCCCCATTGAGCAACTTCTGGGCTCGAGGCTAAGCAGTGGCTTAAGTGTTTTGCCAGATCTGCAGGAATTTGCTGGTTTAGCAGATGGGGTGAAGTACGTTACGATTCACATCAAAACAGGATGCGAGCGGACATGTAAATAATGCGTACAGAATGCTGCGTGTGTGCAGAGCGGCCTTTTCGAGTGCTCCAAGTTCATCCCCCGTTACTCTGGAGGGCTGTTCTTTTGAGGGAAATCAGCTGAAAACTACAAAACTGGGGAGTGTTTTCTGTCTTTGCTTTCTTGGCTTGTTTTTTCTTCGTGTATACAGCGAGCAGAGGTGAATGTCCCGCGCAGGTCAGAGTGTGGGTTGTGCTGGGGTCAGGAGGGTTACCGGGGGGGCAGAGATTCGCACATGGATTTGATTATTTTATTCCATTTTTAGAATGTGCTTACTGCGAGTTAAAACTCCGATTCGTCTGGTAACACAGATACTTAAACCCTGGCCTGGAACCTTAGCTGAGAGGGGCATGTTTAATACCCGCTAAATCCCTATTTCAAATAAACATGTGAGAAAGTGGCTTTCTGCTTTATTGGTGAAGAAACAAAGCTGACATTTTAGAATATATCCAATTAAATTCTGCAGAGTGGGCTTTCAGAAGAGGATAAATGCATTTAGGGCCATGGACCTCCAGGCCTGAAAAGCAGGGGCTGTTCAGGGTGTTGTGCTGTAACTTCATCCAGTCCTGGTACCCGGAGCTGGAAAAAGCCCCGGGGTGTAGTAGCTGATGAGTTAGGAGCTTGTCTTCCACCTGGCGTGTCCTTGTTTTTATGGCTTCGTGGTAGGAACAAGACTCGTTGCCACCCTTGATTAAGTCAATAATTCATCGTACGGACGAGTTGCAGAGCCTCTGAGGGTCGTGGCAGTCCGTACAGTTTGGTGGGGGAAGCTCGGGCTGCCCTGCGTGCTCGCTGCCTTTCTGGCTGTGCTGGCCCGAGGCCGGCCAGTCCTGGTTTCTGGAACCAAACCCCATGAAACCCCAACTCGTGGGTGGGATTGCAGAGCCTGCTGCTTGGGGGCACCTCTCCAGAGAGGCCAATTCTGCAAACGGGTTTGTGTTGTTGGTGTGCTGGTGCCGTGATTAAATGGCACGTCACGAGCCTGGAGTCGCACACGTGGGTGGTTTGTCCAAGGCAGCGCAGCCCGCTCCTGGGCTTCGTATTAGGCACGTGTTTAAGTGCCTTGTTGAACCGTAGCAAAAGCAGCTCACCCCAACCAAGACTTGAACTGGGCTTTTTCTGGACTGAAAGATTGTTTCTGCCTTTTAAATGCCCTGGGCTTTTTACAAGCCATCCGTCTTGGGTTTTAAAAACCCCTTACCGTGGGGTATCAGCATCTGACAGCCGTAACCAGGTAAGAATTATGATGTCTTGCACAGAATTTATGAAACCACAAATTACCTTTCGCCTATTGAAAATCAGAACAGTGCTAGCGGTTTTGGACTAATACAAAGGAACCACAGTACTTTTTTCATTTAGCAGTCACCATGTGACTGATATAATTTTTTAATGTACATCCCCCCCAGTGTTTGGAATGCATAAATATATATTGGGCATTAAAAAAATATAAAAACCATTAGGCAAGAATAGCACGTTAAAATGTATTTTACATGTTTTTCTTCGTCTCGGTTAGCCATATGTTAAAATAAACTTCAGCAATGGCAACAATTCTTATTTGAGATTATGTCTTAATAAAATGGTATGTGGGTGGTAAACACAAGCCAATGCGCTGCTGCACAGGAATCGGGGTCGAGCTGTTTTATGTCATGTTTACCTAAAGCATCCCCACCGAGCAGCCTCCACCTGCATCCCCTGGGTCAGGGCTTGGTCCCCTTCCTGTTGGAGTCGGTGGGACACCTGCAGCGGGGTCAGTGCCGCTGTAAGGGCACGTGTCCCGTCCTGCCTGCAGGGGTTGGACGGGCCACGGGGCGACCCACGGAGGGGGACTGCTGCTCCGAGAGGATGCACAGTGCTCCCATCTGGGTGAGCACAGCTTTGTGCCACGGGTAGCGGGGACCAGAGGAGCTTCACGTGATGGTGACGGAGGGGTAATGACAGGACAAGAAGGATGAGGGCTGTTCCATTTTCTTCTTACTCCCTGAAGCCCCATCCCATTCCTCAGCACTGCTCGTTCCTGACAATGGCTGCACACGGGGGTCGTTCCTGTTGCTCCAGACACATTTCCGAGTGGCTCAGCGTCTTGAAGCATGCAGGAATTCGGCTGTTCAGCATGCTTGTGCAGCACTGGCAGCAGTGTGTGTGTGCGCATCCTGGCATGCACGAGCACCCCACCGTGCCCCAAAGCTTTGCTGGCACTCGCATGGGGGAGCTGAGAGCAGGGAAAGTCAGCCGGGGAGCCAGCTGGCCGTGGGATCCCTCTGGGCACTGATGGCAGCGGGGTCTTCTGCAGGCTCTTCGGCACATGGTGGCTTGCTGATGGTGAATTTGGCAGGGTTTTTGGGGAGCTGGCGGGTTGGCCCGGTGCCTGATGCCTTGTGACAGCTGCTCAGTGTGCTCTGTTTGTCTGTGGCTCCCCAAACCCCATCCACCTCTGCTCCTTTTCATCTCCTTTTTACCTTTCAAGTCTTCGCAGAGCTGTGGAGGAAACTGTTGTTTCTGCATTTCTTTTTTTTTTTTTTTTGTAAGCAGGAGAAAGTAAATTAAGGTCAGCTGCACGTTGGGTTTCAGTAAGGGTTTCTGGAAACCACATCAGTTGGTAACACGAGCGTGGTGATGAGCACTGCCCAGTTCATCTGCTGGCCCCACACAGATGGTCGCTCCCTATTTACATTTCGAGGGCATCGTTTCATGTCGCATTGCTCCGGTCACTCCTGCTAATGTGGTGAGGGCCAGGCTGCGCTTTCATGTCTTGCCCACATGTGGCTGTTTTTAACTCGCCTTGCATCGCTGCTCGCTTTCTTGTCAGCGAGAGGTGAGCGGAGGAGAACATCCAGGTGATGCTCCTTGCGCCTGCAGTTTCAGCCTTTAAACTCGTTCTGTTCCTGAACAAACAAGATTTGCATTTTGACGGTGCTTTTCCCCAAACTCACAGCAAATTGCATTTCCACGTGTGATGTTCTGCAGCCTTCCCCCCGACTGCTGCTGCTGTAGTGAGGTACAGGCAGCCACGAACAGCTCAATTGGCATTAAAGAGCCAGCGATTTCCTGATGGGGCTGTCACCACTCTAATGGCCAGGAAGGGAAATGACTCTACCTGAGGCTGATTTGACCTGGATTTCAGAGACGAGTGCAGCACAACCAGCCCATTATTCCTCGCTCCCTTTTCAAAACAGCGCCTGATTTTCACTCTGGATGATGAAGGCAGCAAACGGGCTGGATGAGGGGCTGAGTCTCTCTGGGTGTCTCGGTTGCACCCCTGCATCCTGGGGGTCAGGATGGCCTCGGGGTGCCAAACCCAGGGTTTGCAGGCACAGTGGGTGTGGGATTTGGGGATGGGTCCCATTCCTGTGTATCAGCACGGTGCCTGTGCCAGCCCCTCTCCCAACCCCATCGGACGCATCGTGGCGCTTCCTATTTATCTTCAGTGCCGATCATTTACTCAACTTTGCATTTATTTAGGATTTAACTCTGGCAGGCTGTTTTAATTGGTGGGACTGCGGTGGTGTTGTGCTAAACTCGAGACAGATGGTGCTTCTACCGGGACCACACATGGAGAGCAGCGATGGTGCTGGGGAGGGAGGTGGGCAGCGGGACCTGCGCCCGGAGCTCACCTCTGTCTGGTTTTCTTGTGGCACTGGTGTTTCTTAGAAGAAGAGCAGAGTGTTTACTGGCTCTGTCACCTCGACGGGGTGCCTGTCACCCACAAAGCCCTTTTTGCTGGGATGGATGGAGCGGTCCCTACCCAGGCACCCCCCCCTCAGCATCGCAGAGCTTTGGCGGCTGGGTGCCTGCCTCACCTTGCAGCCTGCGCGGGGCCGAAGCCAGGCAAAGGCTCTCTAATGAGGCGATATAATGCTTCATTATTAAGCGCTGTGTACAGCCATAATTAGCTTAGCGCACCAGTTGCCATGGTGTCTGACACATGTTGGCATGAGCGCTGGGTTAACAATCTGCCCAAATGCTCAGCCAGCTCCTTGCATCGCTCGGAGCCAGAAGAAAGGAAAAAATCCCCCAAATCCTCAGTCCTGATGTGCAAGTGGCTTACGGCTCCTCGAGGGGTGCGGGGCTGTGGGCATGGGCTGGGAGTGAGCAGAGGGCAGTCATTGTGGCCCCAGCCCAGTGATGCTCACCATGGTCTTTATGGGTTTTCTTTTAGGAGAAGAGAGAGGAGTGCTCCTGACCGCTTTTGGTTGCATGATGTAACCCCAAAAAGCAGTAGGATAAACCTGTTCTCTCCTCGAGGGGGTTAAAAGGTCTTAAGGGTAGGGGTATCACCCTGGCCTTGCGTTGGTTTGGTGCCTGGTTTGCAGCTGGATTTTCTCCCAGTGCAGAGGCGCCCGCCCCTTGGCCTCCACACCCATTGGTGGAGACATAGGGCAGAGCGTCCCGAAATGATGATCCTGCAACCAAAAATGCTACTTGGTCTCTCTCCAAGTGACCTCAGACTTTGCATGAGAGGCCGTGGTTCACGGGAGCCCTCTGAGGAGATGAAAGGTTTGCCCACCCAGGGGTCTGGAGACCTCTGAAGAGGGAGAAGCCACCGAGGGACGGACCTGTCCTGTCGTGTCGGGTCCTGCAGGAGGCCGGCCGCTGGTCAGTGGTTTGGGGAGCTGCCGAGGGAGCCAAGAAATGTGCTGACCGTGTGAAAGCACAGGCTTTGTGCAAGGGTTTACTTGCCTCCCGACTGGAAATTGTTTTGCAAGTAGAAACAAAGAACCTGGGAATGGCTCTGCAATTAGAAACTCATCTGACTGGGTGGGATGAGGCAGCTTCACACCTCACGTAGGGGAAGTGGCAAGGTAACGAATGCTGGGATCCAGGCAGCTGGATTAAGGGTGATTATAATGGGATTTAAAGGGAATTAATGTGACAGTAAAATCAAGAAAAAATGTTGGCAAGCAGCAAGAAGCACAGATGGAGAAGAACCCTTCGGTCCGTCTTCCTACAGGCTAAATACGGCCACAAATCCTTGGTCCAGTCTGGGTAAAATGGCTTGGGAAGCAGGACCTTGCCTCACCTTTGCTACACATTTGTGATGGGAAGGCAGAACGAGCTGTCTTAGGGTGTGATCTGCTCAGGATGAAGTAAAATGTACTCCCTGGCTGTTTGCTGTGCTGCAGCCAGGCCGCTATCGCGTGCATTTTTATGAGCCGTTTTATCTAGAAGTGCTTTTTCTCTCGAGGACCCTTTAAGTTGATTTTCCACATCAACTTATTTTTCTAATTGCATCATGTTTACTGATTCTGGCTCACGGATTTATAACATCTGAATGTTGTAACTGCAAGGCAGCCAGCCTTTCTGGGGGAGACTGCATTTCATAAATACAGAGCAGAGGAACAGATACAGTCAATTAATTAGCTCGCGCTTAGCCTTGGTAACGAAGTGACTCACGGGGCGTTTATCCACCCCACTCGGGGCTTTGCCGCGGGCAGGTCCATGAAAGGTTGCTTTATTTCCACCAGCTGCCAGGCTGGTTGCACGGAGGATGTTGTTGAATGTGGCGAGCGGGCGCGACTTCTCTTGATTTCCACCCCGACGTGCGGCGCTTCGCCCGGGAGCTTGCTCAGGCTGCAGGTGGCTGCGGTGGCTGTTGTTTTGCTGACAGCAGCCACCAGGTATATCGCCTTTCCGAAAGGTGCTGCCTTCCTCTTAATAGGAAATATAAATAAACAGGGGGAAAAAGCTCTTTATTGCAGTGTTTGGTAAACAAGTAGTAACGGCGGTGAATAGGGAAAGGGTTTGGAGTCATTAGTGAAGTAAACGGAGATTAGAATGGGAATTAATTTTTCCTATGGATTTTTTTTTTTGGTTTTGTTGGCACTGAACTTGTGTCAGTTGTGTTATCAGTCGTTTGGGAATACCATTTTACTTGGGAATACCAATTTCCTCCACCTAAGCAGCATAACCTGGCATTCACGATGTTTTAGCCATCATTTTTCCAGATTCCTCCTGCCAGGCTCCACCTGACTGACAAAACAGTGCCACGAAGCAAAACTCCATACCAATTTTGCCATAATTTGATACTTTGCCCCAGATTGCGACGTGCCCTGGTGGTGCGGGGGGTCCCTCCTGATTTACACCTGTTGATGATTTTGCATCGAGCCTTTCCCCATTTTTCAGATCTTCTGTCAAATTGTGGGTGCAGAGCTTCGTGGGCCTCGGCGCAGGCATTGCACTTTATGCCTCCTGTGAATAAATGGTATTTACATAAGTGAGAGGATGGAATATTGCTCGCAGCCCGTGTTTGGCGTAGAGTAGCTCTCGAGCGATAAACTGTTTATGTTCGAGAGGTAAATAATGTTTAAATGAAACCGATAAGTGCGTCGCTGGGCTTGGCGAACAGATGCAAGAAACGAAGCAGGAGTCAAATATTGGAGGTAAAATCGGCTTGTGGCTGTTGGGTGTCCTCGGCAGCAGGCACCCAGAGGAGCACTGGTGTCCTCCGGCAGGGACCCGGACTCGTGGTATGGCTTCAACCCATGCTGAACATTTTCCTGCATTGCTGGCAAGCGGGCCATCTTTCAACAGCTTTGTGAACAATATGTCAATGGCAACTAAACAACTTTTTAATAATGTTTACAGAGGGTGGAGGACGGCGTTTTACTCCCAGTATCAGTCTCTCCAAAAGACAAGTGCCAGTTTGTTCTGTGATACTTCGCTAATGTGATTTATTACCAGCCTCGTTGTTATATGGCCTTTGTAAAGGATTTTTGATTAATTCCGAGAATTTGCTTGGTCGCTTTCAAATAGCTAAGGAAAGAGCCAAGCTTGGCAGTTTGATAGTTTGACGTATTTATTGAGATTGTACTGTGATTATCACCCCCTCCAGCTCCGCAGTGCTTTTGTTTACTCTGAGTAGGGGGTTATGCGCTGCACATGGAAGCACTATAAAAATTAAAACAACTTACGTTTGTTTTCCCTGCTGTCTGAGCTCCAGCCTTGCAGTCCATCCCAGCCATCCAGAGAGCTGCGAGAAGAATTTGGCAGGGCAGAAGCAAGGTGTGGCAATTCTCATTTAAATTAGCCTCTTTTAAGGTAAAAATAAATAAATAAATAAAAAATCGCAGCTCTACTGTGACAATAAAACACCTTAAGCTCAAAAAAAAATAATCTACATACAAAAGACTTACAAATTTAAGAGGAGGTGTTATAAAGTCTCCTTGGAAAAATGTGAGCGATGTGTATGTGTAGTGTGTATATATATATTTTTTTATTTTATTTTATTTCATTTAAAAAGAGGGCTTTTTGCAATCTCTGTTTATGAGTGGTGTGGTCCCATCTGGAAGCCATTCCTCCAGACGTGCATCCTGCACAATAGATCACTATTTTGCTCTTTAATATGAGCCGGGTTCCCCTGAGCATACAGTATATCCAGGCGCTGGATGTATTTCTTATCATCTATATTGCTTCATTAATACTGCACAAACTGACCTCAGATCTGTGCAGTCGCTTTTGTGTGGTTGGTGTCGTCTCTTGTAGCCAAACAAAGTGCGTGCCAAGTAGCTGAGGTCGCAGATCTGGGCACACAAGATGCGTGTGGGGCTGTTAGCCACCGCCGGGCAATTAAACGCGGACTCCATTTTCTAGCGCTCTGACCTGACAGATTGCTGGAGGTTTTTTTTATTATCGTTATTTATTTTTTAAATCAAAGTAAGCCTCACAATGAGGAGACTGAAGGAAAATGTCGTGATGTGATGGCTGAGAGTGGCTCTGGCAGCCTGCAGTGTTGGTTGTGCCACCCAATGTAGCTGGATGGGGACCATGTGCTTAATTTGATGCGCTCGTCTGGGCCAGCAGCTTTTTTACATCCATAGAACCGAGCTGATTTAAACATGAAATAATTCTCGTTAAGGTGGGGATGACTTTTTTCAGCCGTAATAAAAAGGGGAACGTTTTCCTCTGGAAGTTGATAGGGCAGCACGGTAAGTTCCCAATAGGGATGAATGAGTAAGGGAACCCCACTCCTGCTCCTAAAAGAAAGGAGGGGACAGAAGGTAGAGAGCCCCCCCCCCCCCCCCCCCCCCCAAAAAAAAAAAGAAAAAAAAAAAAGGGAAAAAACACAATATGGAAAGGCAGAGGAAAGGAGAACAGACCAGTCTGAACTGGACCCACCAAGCCCTGCCCTGGACCGCAAATGAGTGGGGAGCACGGTGAGGAAGCTTGACCCTGCTGAAACACAGCAGAATTTGTTACTTCAGTGAAGAAGCATTTGAGCCTTTCCCTGTGTCTGTCTGGGAAGAGTTATGCACACCCAAGGAACCATAGAAACAACAAATAATAACGGCGGCACTAAACGGCTTGCTCTAATCAAAAGCAGACTGTTGTGGTTATATTTGAGCACTGTCATTACAAGAAACTCTGTAATGAGAATTTTTTTTTCATTTGCATCAAACAGATTCCCTGTATTAACATTAACAACCTTCCACGGAGCCCAGGGTATTTACAAATTGGACGGTGCTGCTCCAATCTTTTGGGAAGGTTTTCAGTTCCTATTTAAATCACCTGAGACACTTACGTTAGGCAGATCCAACACAGGAACTGCGTGGAAAATCTGCGCGTAAGCTTTGCTGTTGGTGAGTGGTCTGTAGTTCTTGGGGGACCCGGAGCATTGCCCTGTGGTTATTACTTACTGACTGGCGTTCCTGATGTCAAATGCTCAGAGCATCTGAAAAGCTGAAGACAGAGCATCCTTCCTCTAATGGCAGTGAGATTTCTTTTCCTCCTTTGATGAAGCTCTCAAGGCCATGTAAGCGACTTTGGGTTTTGGTATGTGATAATTGGGTTTAAATGTGGAGTGGGACTGTTCCTAACTGAAATGTAAGTTACCAAAACGGTTAATATTTTCTTTGAAGGGGATTGAAAATGTGTCTCAAAGGCCGGTGTTGGTGTTCTGCCTAGCACGGGAGAAGCAAATCTACTTTGGGATAAGCTGAATTGCTCTTCCAGCCTTGGTTTTAAGAAGCATCGGTGAAAGCAGATTCTGCTAATCGCTGCTGAGGCATTAATTAAGTTTGCAAACAAAAGGCGTGTTTATGGTGGCTGGAGACCATCCCAAATAGCTTGGTGTAAAAGCGTGGCAGTGAACTCGCAGGGGAGGTGTGCATGCTCCTGCTCACTGTGACATTAGAGCAGCGCTGCCAACAACACGTGCCGTCACTTCGTGTTTTCACTTCCATCCCCAGCGGCTACTGGAAAGCAAACTGTGCCTGCTCCAGCCTCGCATCTCCCCCAGGTGTTGGCAGGGGTCGTGTCTGCTTTTGTGGGGTTGTACCACCAGACAGGGACACCTCGCTCGTGGCATTGGGTGTGTTGAGAACCGGCACTCTCCAAGGATGATGGCTCAGGTCAGTAAGCCCCAGCCAGGAATTCTGAAAAAAATATAAAATTTTGGGGCATTATAAAAGTAGTTGTGATAGCATGATACATTGCTGGCACAGGTGCAGGGAACAAGCAATGTCATGGAGCAGGAGCCCTATCTGCTGCTGGGGGCTTGATGAGAGCCCCCCAGAGGGCTGGGCAGTGGGGTTTTGCTTGTGCCTGGGGACAGCCAGCCCTGCTGAATGCGGGGAGGTATCAGGTTAGGGAGTGGGTAATGCCCTGGAGAAATGCCTCCTTATTTCTCAGGACAGGTATAATGGGATAATCCAGATTGATCTGCTGTGGCTTAGAGCACCAGGATTATTTCCTTTGCCGGCGTGCTTAACGCTCAGCATGCAGAGAGCATGTGGTGTCCTCCAATACGGCACGGCAAGGAGCGTCTGACGGGGTGTTACAAGGATGGTAATGACTTTTTTCCCAAGACCATTTGTCCATTTCCTGCTTCTAGTCATATATGATGGACCTGTAAAAAGAAGGAGAATCAATGAAACTACACATGAGCAGCATGGGGCCGTCAAATAGGGAAGGGCAGAGCTGCTGGGAAGTTCCCAGAAATGAAATTGTGAAGCCAACTCGTGATTCTTTGGTTCCTGTTACAGTTTTGCATCCCAGCCAGTTAAGCACTGCACCCTGGGGAGGCAGCAGGGCCCCAGGTTGGGTTACTGTGAACAGGGACTTGATTTATCCCTTGGGGGATGTTTCCCCAACAAGCATCCCACACGGGAGAAAGGGAGGCTGAGCTGCAATGGCCATCTGCATCTTCGTAGCATTTTGGTGGTGCATGCAAGTTTTTTTTTGTTTTGTTTTGTTTTGTTTTTCCAGCCCCCCTTAATTTAATGGGAATTTTTTCCACTTGATCATTTTCCAGAGAAGAACCATTAAATCAAAACCTTGTTTCTGCAGCGCAAGGCAGTGCTGTGGATCCCTCAATCTGCTGGGTCATCTCACCAGCTGGATGCTGGGTCAAAACCCCGGGCGAACACATCTGTAAAATTTAGCACGTGTTTAAACTGGAAATGAAAACTCCTTTTCAGGTTGAGGGATGAAATGCTTAATTCAGTGTTTAGTTTTCAAGGGTCCAGAGAGCTCCTTAGTTTTGGACGACCTGGGCCTTATGTCAGCTTTCGTTCTCTTTTGGCACCCAGATGTTAATTACAGATGAACCAACCAAGCAAGCGGCAGTGAAGAGCCTGTTCCCACCCATCAGTGCATATGAGAGAGACACGAGTGTCTTGGCTGGGGCACACGCTCTCGCTCTGCTCGTGTGAATCCACATACGTACCTCTGAAACCGATGCACAGATCCACATGTCCCCATGGTAAATTCTCCGTGCATTTAGCATGTGTGCCATGGGAGCTGGAAGTCACAGAATCCAAGTGTGATTTGGAGCACAGGCGTTGTTGGTCCAACTTCATTTATCGTCATCGATGTCCTTATCATTTGCAATCTTGGCTGTGGGACACCAATCTTTCTGCTGGACACACGTGCTGTTTTGTTGCTGTTTGCACATTTGTTTTTCAGTCGTTTGTTTCGCTGCCATTTGGGGCAAGAAGGAAAACTTTGAACTTCCCTTTTCAGAGTATTGGTTTTCTGACGTTCATGTTTATGGTGTCTTGGAAGTAAAATGTACTTTTGCACATGATTTTTTTACATTGTGGAGAAGCGGTCCAAGAATACTTGGTATTACCAAGATGTTTTTAATGGGAAACATCTCTGTAAATACAGACTCAAATTTTCATAATTGCATGCTTAGTAACTACCAATTGTGTGCTCATTTAAGCAGATGCAGCCACATCCATTTCCTTCAGTCTGTGTTCAATAGGATGATTTGTTTGGTCGCAAGACTTGGAGGATTTCAATAAGCCACATTTGCAACGATAAACAAGGGAATCATAAATTTTGCAGAAGTTCACGTGTGCTGCTTTTAAGGTATGAGAATTACTAACTGTTTTTTCAGGTGCAACCTGGGCAGTTGCACACTTTTGCACGACAATGTGGTGTTGCAGTTGAATCCTTCCCCTGCCTCTTCCTGCAGCGTGGGCGATTGCCTGTGCAGTCAGTGCACCGAAGCCTTGGGGCATGGGGCTGGACCAAAGGGCCTTGCGTGATCCCTTCCAGCCTTCTTTTTTTTTTGGGGGGGGGCAGGGGGGATTAGTTGATCACTTGTTCAAAATATGGACTTTGTGGCTCGTGTGCACGTAGTTTTGCAGCGGGCTACTGGTTTTATACCAACTCCTGATCTTGAAAAGAGATTTTGAAGGTGTTAAACATTCATCAGAGATTTGCTGTTGAATTCTGTGGTTGTTCAAAGTTCACAGCAGCTGTTGGCTTTGAATCTTCCTGATAGCTATTGCAGAAATCACTCCCTCCAGTAATCCTTATAGCAGGGAATATCTTGGCACCGGCTGGCTCCATCCTGCCCGCTTCCGAAAGGCGTAGCTTGGAACCCCTGCCGCACGTGTGGTGGGGATTGACATTGGGGGGGCACAAAGTCACCCTTGTTTGAGGTCACCTCTGACTTTGTGCCCACGAGCCCATACCAGAGCCCCGTGAGCCTGGTTCCCACATGGCTCCCAGCCACGGGTAACCAGATGGGCACCAGGGAGCTGCCTCCTAACCCCGTGGTCAGTTCTGTGCCCTGGTGCAGGAGCATCTCGGCCACCTTTGGATGCTACAAGTAGTGCTTGGCACACAGGTGCTTGGGGTCCTTCTGAAATGCTTGTGGCAGTGATACATTAATCAAAAGACATGAAAATCCAGTCTTTTCCTCTTCTGTCCTTACACATCATAGCCTTCTGCTGGGTGTTTAAAAGCCAGCCGTGTGATTCACGGTTTGGCTGTCAATGAAGATGCCCGGCACTTCTCTGCAGTGACTACGGAGTATTTGTTTGGAGTGTCTGTCTGGACTTCATGTGGTTTGATAAACATCCTTAGTCTGTCGTGCCTCTCTCCCTCTCTCTCTCCCTCTCCCCTGCAGCGATAATGGATTGTAGAAACCTTAATAAGCAAATTCAGACTGATCCATCACGTAATGGAGTTGCGAGACATCGCGTCTTTCTCTCACTCAGCAAACAGATGCAAGATATTAGGACTGTGAGTCGCAGACCTGTGTGAATTTAATGGGGAGGTTCTCATGGTTCCCAGGGCTTTTGCCTGGAATTGTAAAATAAATTATCCTCCATAATTTTAATATTTTATGAAATCTTGCAAAGTGATGGCATTCTGGGCAGATTAATACAAAAGCTATAAAATTCACATGTACCATATGTTATGTGAGCACCAAATGGGACACCTGGGATTCTTAACATCAATATCATTTTAATGTTGGCTTCAGCAGTGATTAATGACATACTCATCCCTGAGGAGAACCTCGATAACGCAAGAGGCGTTACTTCACTGTGCATTCGCTCCACGCCAAATAAACTGATTATTTGGCTAGATTTATGAAGGGCAGGGAGAGAAAATACCTGTGCCTTGGAAAGGCTGCTCTGTGCAGCCAAGTCCTGCTGGCTCCAGTGGAGCTCTGTCACCCACAGCAATTAGTCCAGTCCAATTTGAAAAATCCCCAAATCTTGAGTGTTTAATAGGATAGGGGTGGTGGTGTTCACACTTCCCTCCGCAGCCCTGCAGGGGTGTGCAGTTCTGACTGAATCAACCCGAAACAATAGAAAGCAAAACGTCAGGAAAGCTCGGAGCTCCTGCAGCGGGAGGCTGGGGGAGCAGTGGGTGTAAGGGGTGTGTGCTGGCAGGGCTATGAACATGCAGTAATAAGAGGAAACTTAATCCTTTTGTTTTGCATACGTGGTGTTTGCTGGTGCTGGGCTGTTGCAGGTCTGCTGGCCACCGCAGCTGCTGCAGAGCCAGCTCTGTGCCGTGCTCTCTGTCTCACCTCCGTGTGCTAAAACCTAATTCACTCCCGGTTAAATAGCAGGGCTCAGTTACATCAGGTCCGTGCCTTAGTGCAGACGTGAGCTCTTTGACAATGCTCGTCTCCACGCTAATGAGCTGCTTTGGGTGTCTGTGCTGGATCTGCCCGTCCCGCTTTCTCCTGTGCCAGGCTCCCCAGGCCCCTTTCCTTTCAGCAGCTCTGTTTCAAAGCTGCAGCCCAAAAGTGAGTGTAACGAGCCTCCCTGGGTCCTTCTGGTTCATCTGTTGGTTTGCGAGTCCTTGCGCCCAGCCTGTGCTACCAGGTGCTGGTTGTAAGCTAGGATTACTAAAATCAACTTTACTTTTGATGTTCCAGTTGATTTTTTATTTTTTTTTTCCTTGGAAACCCCATCAGCATCAAGGCTGTGCCATGCCAGGACAACAATGGGCACTGCGTGGCTTGTTTTTTTGCCATGACCTCTCCTCGACCACTGTGTGCCTTTTCCTTTACCTTGTGCCTCCATCACTTCAGCCTCTTTCACCCAGGCTGTTTTTTGGGAGGGAGCAATGTGAGGTGACAAGGACATTCTGAATTCAGTTATCTTCGTGCACTTCTCACCTGGAGCTTGTTCTGCTGGAAGGTTTTACAAATCCATCCCCGTGTGCTTCCCTGCATGCTGGGTTTTAGTCCTGTTAACAGAGCACAAAGCACTGTGTATTTTTCTTCCCATGTTTCCTGATATTTCACTTAACAATCTAACGTGCTTAAAATAGCCAGAGCTCTTTGTAAGGCATAAACAGAATTTACTTGTTAAATATTCAGTTTTCAGTATTTTAGTCGGCTGCTTCTGTGATTGTTTTTCTTCAGGACACAGATCTTGTGCCACGAAAAAATGCAAATGTATTTATTACTCAGAGAAGGGAGGATTAGTTGGCAACTTAGCTGTTTGTAGGAACAACCGCACGAGACATGAGTCTTTAGCCCTGTGTCACTGCAGCTGCTGCTAGATAGTGTTTGTACTCTTCGTGCTATTTGTTCAAAATAGAAAACAGCTGAAGCGTGTCTGCGAGAGCGTCCCTGCTCCTCTGCGTGTTCCTGTGCATCCACGTCCCCTGTGCATCCTTCTCTGCAGAGACTGCCCCGGCTGCGGTCCCCTGCCGTGCACGCACATCCCAGCTGAGTTTCTCTTTCTTGGTCCCAGACGGAGGGCAGGAGACAGACACTGGCGTGCTTCCCACTGTCTCCTGTCCCTGGGGACGTCCGTGTGTCAGGCAGGAGGAGCAGGTTCCCTAGGAGAGCTGGAGCAGTGCTGCACCATCCCCGGCCTCGGTGGCATTTCAGGAGGGCTCAGTCAGGACCCGGTACAGATCCCAGCCATGGGATAGAGGCACATAATGTCACTGTACAGCAACTGATGCCATTGCAGGGAGAAGAGAAGCTGCGTATGGGTCAGATGTGGGTCAGGCACCCCAGCAGTCCTTGGCGGTCCTTGTCCTGCCCCCAGCCCAAAGACACCCCTTTGCTTTGGGGTCTTCTGGTGGAGTCGCTGAGATATGCCCCTTCCAGGCAGGGAGGACACGCGTGGGTTAATTCTGAGCATCCTTCCTCTCTGTCAGCAGGACAGCGAGTGCTAGCAGGGTTTTGTTTCTAATATCGGTTGGCCAGTACAAGAAAAGTGATGGCAGAAAAACCATCTTTCAGTGACAACGTGATTAATTCCTTCTTAAGGAAATAAAGGTTGGCTATTTCCCCGACCCCCCTTTTTTTTTGTCGTTACCTAAAGATGGTCTGACAGTAAAGAACCTGTGATTAATTGTACCAAAAGACATATTATAGACACCTTTTCTTTGGCATCATAAGTGTTTCGGGTGAATTTTCTTTTATCTAGTTGGCTCAATGCAGAAAAATAATCTCCGAGTCTGCTATGAGGGATGTTAACTGCCTTTCTGTATTACAGATTGATCTTTGATATCTGCCTTTCTCTGTGACTGGTTTTATTCCCACAAGTGATACAAACCCTCTGCTGTTTTCCATACATTGCATTTAAGTAGTTCAATACGTTTTGGAGCCTGTATGGGAACATTTAATAAAGACTTGATGATTGTCTTATTCTGGAGGTAATATGATATGAGAAATTATATTGTTTTAATAGCTGAATATATCCATTCTCTTGATTTCAGATAAACCAATATTTTTCTAATATGGTTGAGAAATTATACCTTTTTTTTTTTTTGTTTATATCCTCTGGAGTGTGAATATTTTTCCATCTGTGGTTTCCAGTAAAATGGATTTTCAATCTCTCTGAAATTTCTGCCCAAGTCCTAGCAATATTTGCTTAAGAGTAATCAGAGTATTACCCAGATCTCTGTTCTAAGCAGCAGTGACCTTACCAGTGGTAAGCAATAATTGGATTATTTTCAGAGATGTAGGAAGATTCACTGTAATAACAAAAGAAAAAATACCAAGTGATAACACCACTTGTCTGCAGCACCGTAAGAAACAGTGCTTTCTGTAGGGCAGTGTAATAGCTTAGCATCTTATGAATACTGAATCAGAAAGGCAGGGACTTGGGGAATACAGGCTGCCTGGCAGTTGGGGGTGATGCACATTTTCTGCATCATTCTTGTTGATTCTTGTTACTTAAATGCATTTGTTGGGACACCTTCACCTCCGTAGGGGCAGGACCCACGTCTTCCTTGTATCTTTGGGGCGAGCAAGCCCCGGGTGCCACAAGCCATAGTCCTACCTCCATGACCATCAGCCACAGCTGGGTGCCACCACCCCATGCCAGCAGCAGCTCCCAGAGGGGATGGATGGTGGTGCAGGAGCCGGGAGGGATGCTCTGGGAGGTTTTTCCTGGAGAGGCTGAGCTGCTGCAGAGACAAATTGGAAGCCATTTGGAAGAGCAAATCCATAACAGCACACTGTCGGGCAAGCCTGATTGCCTCGCTCTCTGCTTTTAATTGTAATGAATTATATGGCTCTGCACGATGGGGTGCCGAGCCTCTTGGCTGAAACTTGTGTAATTCACGTAAGTGTTTACACAAAAGCCAAGTAAATGTTAAGCTTCCTACAGATTTCAATATACACGAGCCCTTGTTTGTGTTCAGTTTTAGAGACAGGCAGAGGAAAAGCAGAGCATGTGTCTGCCTGTGTGTGTGCACGAATTGTACGAGTTAAAAGATACAAAAAGGAAAAAAGGCCGCGAGCTTTCCTTACAGCAGGTTTTGCAGTGACTTGCCAGCTTCCCCTAAAAACGATTTCTGTATAATTCTGGTGTAAGAGATGCTTGAGGGCACTTTACAAATTTTTGCCCGTTGACCACTCTTTTTGAGACTTCTGCTACTGGTGTACTGTGGGTGCTCCCCTGCACCCACATCGTGCTTCTAAGTACCACAAACGAGCCTTCTGCAGAGCAGGCTGCTGTGTAATTCAAACCACTACTGCTCCCCGTGGGACCCCCCAGGTCCCCAGGGGTTGGCAGCGAGCACGTTCCACGTGCGGGGGCAGACCTGGGTGCCAACCCCACTGTGGGGCTGAACCCTGGGCCTGGCTGTACCGAGAGGTGACCCCTGGCTCTGAGGCTCTGAGCAGGCCAAGCGCCACGTCTCCTGGCTTCAAATTGACCTGAGATGAGACAAAATTTGGGACCCTGCCAAGCCCTTGGTGCTCTGAGGGTGCATGGAGCATCTGCGGGGGAGGTTGGCAGGGCCCGGCTGGCTTCGAGACAGCACAATAAAATTATTAGAGAATTTCCATTCAGACAGTTCCCTGGGCATGCCGAAGCCATGAGAGATGAAGCCATGAGAGACGTATACCTGGGTGTAATTTTATTTTTAGACAGCACATTAAGGAGCGAAAAGATCTCATTAACATGCCAATTGCAGCCCTTACTGTTTAAGAGTATTTAACTGCCTTCGTTGTCTGTGCGCAGCCGTTTGTGGTGGATGGTTGTAACTGGTAAAAGCAAGCAAGGAAGGAGTTTGTGTGGTTGGAAACGATACAGACCCTGAAGAAGAAAGCAAAGTGCTTGTTTTAAAGCATCCCTGCAAGATTCCCCCACAAAGCTTCCGAATATTCTAGTAATTTCCAGTGTTTTTTAAGGCCCTTCCTTTGAAGAGATGGAGCTCCTCTTATTGCCATCAGAAGAGGCACAGTTTTGCCATCTTTTAAGCCCTTTTCTTGAAGAAAATGCATTTAACAGGCAGCCCAAGCTCCCAGTTAATCGGGCTGCTCTGGAAGCTGGGTATTGAGGAAAAATAAGAGAATTGCCCCAAAAACTGGTCAGTGCCATGGCATGGGGAATGCTGACTGCTCACAGCTGCTCGGAGGGGTATCTGTTGGGCCTACTTGCAGGGGACTTTTGGCCTCCTCACTGCTCCTGTGCGAGAAGGGGGGTGTAAAAACAGGTAAAAGGAAGAGGAAAGGAGAGGGGGAAAAGGATTTATGTTTCTCTGGCAGTGGTTTTCTAAGGAGCTCTGATTATTCAGCAGCCATGGAAAAAACTGCAGAAGATGTAAATAATGTGCAGGATTATGCTAAAGCCAAGCTTCAGTCATTTTACTGGAAAAATGCATGAGGCCTGTCCGTTTAATAACGATCAACCAGACTTTCTCTAGGGCTTATTATATTTTCATGAAAAGGATCAGTTGTCTTGAAGAGAAATGGCGCAGTTCTGATATCTACAAATACCCCTTGGAAAGCGTGTTTCGGGTTGGTACACTTCTTTGATTGTGCTTTTTCCTTCCTATTTTCTTTTTATGTTAATATCTTACGTTCGCATCCACAGTTACACACCAAAATGATCAAAAGCAAAGTGTGGTTTATCGTGAAATGGCAAACCACAGCTGTACTCAGTGGTACAGGCTGTATCGAGATAAAAACACTACATGAATTTCAGCTTTTGCTGTGTTTATATTTGGTGCCAGAGGTTCTTGAGTGATTTTGCAGTGTGTGTACACAGTGCAGTCAGGGTTTCCAAGAAATTTGCAATATCTCGAAATCTGTACAGGATCTTACCCTGCTGGGCTTAATTTTAGACTATGGAGTTTATCGTTCGAGGAGGAGAAATGGTTTTGTTGTGTGCTGTATTTAATCAAGTGCAGCAAAAAAAACTGTCACAGGCATCGTTTGTCTTCGTGATCCAATTTTTGTTTCCATTTTAGTTATAGGAAAAGCCTGCCCTGGTGAAATGGGCTTCTTTATTGTACAGATCCAGTGTCACCAAGATTACTGCTCCTGGCAGGTATCGGCTGGCTGGCAGGGGCAGGCCCCGTATGGGTTTTGTTTTATGGGGTTGCAGTGCTGAGAACCGTGTGCTGAATTACTGTGAGAGTGCCAGAGGCCAGGGATTTGGGGATATTTGGAAGTACAGGAAAGTGCTTGCTGTTCCTGTGGTAGTTTCCAAAGTTCAAGATGTGCCATGGGAGCTGGGTTGGGTTTCCAGGAGTGATAGGGTGCACGGTGCTTGCTCAGTGAAGCTTGAATGTCCTTAGACAACTTTTATTCTTCCCGTCCTTGCTCCTGAAGGCTCCATCCAGGCCCTCTCTGAAGGGACGGAGGTGCTCATCAGTTCTGTGTGTAGGCCCCGTGAAGCAGCCAGCGAGGGGCTCACTGGCAGCTACAAGAGCAGCTGGGATCCTCGTGAGCAGAAATTTGGGGCAGGCAGGTATGAAAATCCCGTCCCCAAGCGTGGTGTTAATAAAAAAGGCCTGGCTTTGTACCAGACAGCCCTTTGTGTGGCGGGGATGTTTGGATTTATCGCTGTATGAGGCCGGTTGAGATGGGACCGTGGGGCTTGCGTTGCGCGGGGAGGAATTCTGGTGATGGCCACAAACAGACCTCTCCTCTAGTTCATTTCCAGCAGCCTTGATTCAAGAAACAGTTCCTGTCACTCTGGGTTCAGCCACAGGCAAAGAAACGGCTGAGGGAGAAACAAGCGGTGTGTCCTAAGCTGCGGGAAGGGAGGGGCTGTGTTCTTCGTAACGTGGTGCATTAAAAGCCAAATCTCCTGGTTCGTTTCTGGGCATCGCAGCTGTCTCATATATATATATATGTGCGTATATATATATATATATATCTGTGTTTTCCTACAGCGGGATGTTCTCCAGCTTCGCACACGCTCGGAGCAATGTCTTGTGAGCTCTTCTGGCAATACCAAAAAATAAGAAGCGAGGCGAGGAGGGGGCAGGGAGGGGATGCGATGCCAAGTGGAACAGCTCCGTCCTACCCGCCCCAAAGAGAAATCATTCAGACGCTGGAAGAGACAGGCTCTGTTGCGTAGATTAATGTGCTGGGTTTGAAAGCAGCCAAGAACATTTTATACACACATGGCGAGGCGGGAAGGAGCCGGGCAGCTCGTCTCTGCAGAAGCCATTCCCTTCCCTAAGAGGGCATTAAAAAAAAGGGGGGGAGCAGAAAGGTCTGCGGGAGCGCTCAGCCGTTCAGGCAGTTTAATTGGCTGAACGGAGCGCTTTGCGGTTGGGATTAATATGGATATTTCTTAATAACCTGTCACCTTGTCAGGAGTTTCAGGGTCAGGATTGCAACTGAAGTTCTCGCCTTTCCTTCTGTTTTTTATTACTGCAATGGCTCCTGCTGCTGTGTTTTCAGAGGCCTAGGAAGGTGGTGTGAAGGTGCTTTTGGCTTTCCTTCCCCTGCACCTAGTGGAGAAGCCAGGAGGAAGAGGGAAGGATGGTCTACAGAGGTTTGCAGTGAAAGGCTGCTTTGAAAAGATTAATTGTGGTTCTCCGGGAGGGAGAGGGACCTGGTGCTGCCCACACCTGGCGCTTCAGCTGCTTCAGCACCCCCTTGGAGCGCGGGGTGAGGCCGGAGCTGGGCTCGGGTCTGCGCCACCTTTGGAAGTGCCGTGCTTCAGCGTAAACACGGTTAGCGCAAACCCAAGCAAATCCCAGGCAGAGCACAAATAAAACAAGCGATTTAGCAGTGCTCGAGATGGCTTCAAAGGGCCTGAGCCCATAAGCATTTTTACAAGTATTTTACAACTGGTCTTGCCGCCTTTTATCTCCCCAGTGACCACCAGCTCAGGGATGCCCGTGGGGAGCAGCTGTTCCTCCGTGCCCCGCTCCCAGGCAGCCACGACGATTTCTGTGGCCTTTGTTGGGGGTTAATTTGTTTTGCACCTTTTTCCTCCCTTTTCTCGCCTTTCCTCCCCTCCCTGCCCTGTAATTTCAGAGCAGCCTCCCGAAGGCCACCTACTTGATCAGCAGGCGTAATTTCCACAAGCACTAATGGGAGCAGCGCGGATGCACTCAGAAAATTTCGCTAATTTCTCCACCTGCCCTTACCACCTCCTGGAGTGATTTTCTCCACCCTTTGGTAATCAACATCTCGCCCACCACCGCGGAGAGCTGTGTGCCTGCATCCCCTGCCGCAGAGCGAGGAGGCTGCAGCCTGCCCCTCTCCAAGCCCGTCAGCGGCAGCACAAAAGCGAGCAGCAAGCGCGTAGCCGATTAAGTGTCAGTGAGGAATTCGCTCCTCTAATTATCATCTTTTATGCAGAGATAATTTTGATAGAGTTGCACTTCTGGACCCCGCCATCATCAGAGGACTGCGAGCTGACCTGTTAATCATAGCGGGAATTAATGGGAATTACAGCCAGCGCAGCCCCGTCCCTGAAGAGCTGATCCAGGGAGTAGCACCGGAGGGGAATGCAAAAATGAAGCAGCGTGGTGTTCTCAGAGCTGCAGATAAAGTGGCAGCAAGTCAGTTCCTGGGGAAAAAAGGGGTGTGAAGGAGGTGATTTTGATAATAAACAGAAGATTAAGAGCCTAATTCTGGGGAGTGTGAGCCCATGTGCATTTTCATTGCATCTACTCGATAATTAGCGTAGATTTAATTTAACGAGGGGGAGCAGAGCCACCACAACTCGCAGCCTTCCTGGTGGCTGTACCCAGGAGATGGAGGTGAGGTGGCTGGGCATCACCTCTCCTGATGGTGCTCCTGTGGTGGAAATTGGTTTATCGCCATCGACTTGAGGTGAACTGAAATCAGCGTTGTGCTGGTGCTGAACCACCTGAGGTTCTGGCTGTCCCCAGGTGCACAAACAGCTAACAGGTACTTCACAAAGTGATTCCTCCCAGTTAGCTTTTTACACAAGTTTCCTTTACAATGCCAAATATTCACGTAGCCTGCAGAGATTAAAAGAGTAATGTGTCTTATCTGTACATAGGACCCATAAAGCCCTTAAATATGCTTTATATTGGTGCTTTGAAAAGGCAGGGTTGATTAGCTGGTCTTGAATAGGATGGCTTTTCTGCAGTATGAGCAAGCAGTTTGTACATGGGTAAACATGAAATCCTTGGCTTCCAGGGCAGCATGTCAGCTGAGGAGGACTGCCCTGAGCGAGGGTGATGCTCTCCCCAGCACGGGTGCTGCAGGCACTGCCACGCGAGCCAGGAAGCAGCTTTTCTCTGCACGTCTGCACCTCTGCAAGCAGCTGGAGTAAGTCCTGTTACCGGAGACAGGGTGTCTTTTTACCTCCTTTGTAGAGAATGACAAAAAGCATCAGGCCTTTTTGCTGCTGTGATGCCATTGCTCTCAGAGGAGGCCAGCAGCATGGGTCAGGACCCAGAAC
Source organism: Oxyura jamaicensis (assembly GCF_011077185.1). NCBI lineage: Eukaryota > Metazoa > Chordata > Aves > Anseriformes > Anatidae > Oxyura > Oxyura jamaicensis. The sequence goes on along the minus strand of NC_048904.1, from coordinate 14,872,658 downwards.
CTGCAGCTTGGGCACTTTGCAAGCTCTGTTGCTGCATGGACACAAACCTTACCTCTGGGTCCCCTGCGTGATTGCACAGCAGGGACTGAAAGCTCCAGATGCAGGCAGGCAGGATATGAAAAGGGAAACACTGCCCCAAAATGATGAATGTCTTGTTGGGACCCTTGGGATGTGATTTAAGGATTTAAGACTGGGAAAGAGAGCACATTGCTCTGTTCTCTGCTGCTCCAAGCTGAGGCTTGTGCTGGGTGGCTCCCAGGCAGCTCCAATGCTGGGTTTGCTGGGGGGATGCTCGTGTCTGATGGCAAGGTGCTGCCCCTCACCTCCTGAAAATAAAGTGGCAAGGAAAACTCAGGCTTGCAGTACAAGGCATGGTGGGGAAAGCCTGTTTTGGGTAGTCTGTCAGTCAGCTTGACACTAATTGGTTGCAGTAAGTAATCGTTCTCCATGTAAATTAGACTCCAATTTCCTCTGTAGTCTGTCTGTTTGCTGTGTGGGCTTCAGTCTCTAATTAGGCTCTCACGTGGTGAACCTGGGCTGTGTGAGCTGCTTTTGTTCCTGGAGAACCAGCCTCAGCCCTCCCTGTGGCTGCCAGCTCCTCTAGTCCCGCTCCTGAAGGGGATGGGTCCAAGCTCAGCACTGCCAAGTGCAAAATAACTTCATTTTTTTAATGCATGCTTTGATTATTTCCGCGTTTGAAGCTTGCAAAGGGGATTTTTTGTAAATGCAAAGGGACTTATTAGACTTACAATGGGAATACCCTTTGGAAGTGCTACATCCGAGTTATTAGAAGCTCTGCTCTCCGTGAATAGACCTTGTTCAGGCCCTAACCCATGCGATGGCCAGGGCAGCTTTGCCTGCATCTGGCTCCTGCAGCCTGGAGCCCAGGCAGCTCCTCTTGTTAGGAGGTGGCTGTGTGAGTGCATTCGGAGCTTACCCAAAGACTGGCCCACGTCCTGGAGTTACTCCAGCTCCGCACATCTGTAACAGAGTGCAGAAATCCACGATTGCACGCGCGCCTTTCATCCGCCACCATCCATTGTTCGTGAAAGAGCTGAGGGTCCCCGGTCACTGCCTGAAGGAGGAAGCCCCCGTGTGTGGGGGCAGCTCCGTGGCCCCCAAGCCTCCTCCAGCAGCCCCCGGCTCAGCCCTGCTTCCCTGTGCTGTCGCCACAGACAAGGTCTGGGTTTGCGTGCCGTGCTTAGCGTCTGCGCCAGGCGGCAGAAAGGAAAACCATACGTATGCGCCCGGCGGGCTGTTACTCGCCACGAACCCTTTATGTTTCAGCAGTTCCCTTTGTGAAAATTCGGTACAGCTTCGGGAACTGTGCACTTTCTATAAACCTTCCCCGTGCGTGATGCGGTCGTGACCCAGATGTGTCAGCGTCTGGTTAGGTGTTGTGATAAATCTTGTTTTTACTGGCACGGCGGTGTTCGGCTCGTTGCCTTGCGCTCAGGTGACGCGTGCGGAGAGGCTGGGCTGCTGGCGCTCTGCAGAGGCACGTGCGAGGCTGTGGTCCCCTCAAAGTAGGTAGACGAGAAGCTCTTTGGGGAGAAAGAGGTGAAGCAAATTGAGCGTGGGCTTTTTATTGCTTCTCTTGACGTGATTTATACCCGGGCGAGGTAACTTTGCTTTCAGACCGCTAGTCAAAACCGTAAGGGATGTTGGCTCCGTGGAGAGCTAAATTTGGGTAAAGGGACAGGATTGGATTAGGGCTTGTGATTTTCACCAATAAGCTAAAACTCCGGTGGGCGTCACACTCTGCGAGCTGGGGAGGCAGCCGGGGAGCTTTAACTCCCCAGATGACCTCAGCCAGTTGCTGGCTCGCAGGCAGCCTCCGGCAGGGCACCACGGCAGGATGCGCTCCGGACCCGGCGCGAAGGCGATCGCCTCGCTTCTGCCCAGCTTCTCCCCTTCCCCTGCCCGTCACCCGGGGGGCTTTCGGCGTGTGAAGTGCGTGCCCGTTTAGCCCGGGTAAGTAATCACGCTCGATTTATAGCATATGAAAGGATAAGCCCTTTTAATGCTGTACAAATGTTTGCGTTGGGAAATGATTTTTCTTTGCAGCTCGGGTTTCTGCCTGCCTTCGCCAGCGCTGCTGCCGGGGTAGCGGCGCTGCGTTACCCACAGCTTATAATGCTCACTGCCAGGCACGTCCTCGATGTGCCAGGGCAGAGCAGGAACCAGGAATACCCCAGTGCTCATATTTGAACCCACGGACACCGTAAAGCTTTTAGGTGTCACAGATGGGGCTTTGCATCGCTGCTTCTGAGCCGCTCCTGCTCTTTTTTACCCCGTTTAAAAAATCTGAAGTGCGAAACCCTGCGGGAGTCTGAGGCTTATCTTTAGCACTCGGTCTCCAAATGTGGTGTGCATCTTCTCAGCTGCTGCAAGGGTTTGTGTGGCATGACAAAATGCAAATCCTGAACCTTTGGCAGCTGTGTTTAATAGAGGGGAAAGGGTTATTTTTAACTTTTGGATTTTTTTTTTCCTGTGTTGTAAATTCCAGAGAAAATGTCCAATTTCTTTGAGGCAAAACAAAAGGTTTCTTTTAAGTGAAACAAAGACTTCTAAGCCCTTAATCAAACTTGCTGGATTCAATTCCGTTTGAATACTTTGGGAATTAAGCAGAGAGGAAGCTGTGCTTTACAGCCCCACCAGTTAGTGACAAACAACGTGTTGGGTTGGGGAAAAAAAAAAAGGATTCACGCAAAGGAGGAGCAGGAATTTGGACCCAGGTTGCTTGCCGCTGTGGGGCTGTTTACCAACATCCTCTGTTTGTTTAGGCCGTGCAAATTATTTGTGTGCTTCTCTCTTGAAGCAGATGTTTTTATCCGTGCAACTGGTGGAGTAATTAGAGGGAGAGGCAGGGTGTTGAGCAAACGCAGAGCGAGCACCCGCCGTGGGGGGAGCCAGCCTTAGAATAATCGGGTGGCACAACACCGGAGAGTGACGCTGGTCGGGAGAAGGAATTGGGTGAGTTTGGGTGGCGAAAAATGTATGTTTCTAGTTTTGTGTGTCATAGTGGAAAGAAACTCTCAGTGGGAATAAATTCAGTAAGGATGGGCGCAGCGTGTCCAGGGGGTCGGTGCATCACCACGTCCCCGTGGAGGTGCAGAGTCCATCCCGCCAGGAGCCCGCTGAGCAAAGTCAGCACAAGATGCTGAAGGAGAGGAATGCCCAGGGCCCGACGTGTCAGGCTGTATTTCTGTTAAAAAGTCACTTCCCCCCCACCGGGGAGAGGCAGGGGCTGCGTCCCGCAGCAGAAGACTGCGCTTGTTCTTGGGGTGAATTCCTCTGGAAGTGTGAATCATTGACTCGCCGTTTTTGCGGTGGAGGCCGGGGGATGATTAAATGTCCTGTCTGCAGGAAATTACCAGGAGATTTGAGCGTTTTCCTGAAGCAGCCTCAGATGGTGCGCAGCTTTCGGTGTAACACAAGCGAGCAGTGTTACGTGGAAGTCTCCCCGTGCTCAGCTCTTGGCAGAGCCGGCCTCCCCGAGGTTTTTTTCTTTTTTTTTTTTTTTAAAGCCCTGGTTGTGCAGGCACATTTTTGCTCTGGTACCATTTAAATAATGGCAGCAACATGCTGATTCCTCTAATGATCTTGATTAAGTTATCGGTTATTTTCTTAATTAGCTACTTGATCTACTTACACCTTAAATGAGTCTGTTTGTGCACCCAGAGAAAGAAGAAGGGGAAAAAAAAAAAAAAAAACATACCGATTGTCTCTTTTTCCCTTTCAAAAGGTCTTTTTCCTCTCCGAAAGGCAGCTGCCAGCTCACTTGGGTGCACAAGCGAGCCCAAGCAAGGCTCTCCTAGGCTGGGGAGCAGTTTGCTGGGCTCCCCCCTGCAAAACCCCTTGTGCTGTGGTCCTTTGCTGGGGTTCCCAACAGAGCAAAGGCACAGATGAGGGCTGGCGACCTAGAAACCCACTCAGCTGTTTCAGGCTGGCTGTAGAAACGATGCCAGCCTTCGGTGGTGTGACACTGAGAGGTGGGCATCGGTGCTCCTCGGGGACTTGCTCCCCCAGCAGCAGGGAATTTAAAACCTGAGTGTAGATACGCGTTTGTTTTCCTGATGACAGTTACGTAGACAAAGCAGTGTAGAAGTGGTCTTCCTGCATGCATGGTCTCATGCTCAAAACCTGCTCAAATATTTCAAATATTTGAAAGAGTGGCGTTGTCACAGGCTCCTCACCGTGCGGGACAGTGGAGATTTGGGGCGTGCTCTGCATGGGGGAAGGATGAGCGTCCCCCTGGGAAAGCTCGCACCCCGGGACACGAGGGTGAGCATCCTGGTGAGCCTAAAGCAGGGCGCTCAGGAGATGGGAGGCTGAAGCTTCCGCTTCTGCCTCCATGCAAAGGTCAGGGCTGGGTCTGGAGGCCAGAAAGCATCTTTTATCTCCTTTATGTTTCCCATGTGCTAGCTCAAGCCCAGCACTGCCCTGACCACCCGGCGACCCTGCACAGCACTGCGAGTGCAGCCCCACCAGTTGGTTGCCCACCCACCGCCACTTGTTGCCCTCTCAGGGCAGAGAGGTTCAGCTCTGGCACTTTGGAGCAGCTCCTTGTGACCCGTGCAGCAGCAGCCCCTGCTTCAGACGAGCCTATTTGTTCTTGCCTTTGTGCTGTGTGTTAATGACACTCCCCTCGTTAGCCTTATCTTCACACCTCCCCGAGTCAGAACGCGCTGAAACATGGATTGAGTAAGGAGACTGCTTCCACGTGTACGATGGAGAGGCATCAGCTGGGACTCTCCAGCTAAAACAGAACTAAATGCTTGCCCTCTGGTTAAATTCTAGCATCCGTACCAACAAAACTAGGTATTAGGAAGAATTACTGACAGCTCCAACATGCCCAAGCTTTATTCCCTTGGGTCTTCTGTATTTGTAGGCTCGTGGTGTGAATTTGGGCCGGGTGATTTCCCCTCCCCTAACAAACCTTTTGCGTGGCCCCGTGGTATTTTTACATCAGGATTCCTAAAAGCTTATGGCTGTGACTGCAAGTGCAAGCGTGGTGGTGTGCTCTCGTGGTCAGCTGTATGCTGGGTGCCCCGGCTGAGTGTGGCAGGTGTTGTGATGCCAGAGAGAGATGGTGATTTCTCTTCGCGTTCCCCTGAAGTTTGTGTTTGGGCTCTGCCTTCTTGGTGTTGGTTTATCTGCTGATGTTTCCAGCTGCTCAGTTGCCCATACGCAGTTCCAACTCTAGCTACTCTGCGCCAAGGTACAAATGAAAGAAAGGTGGGCATTTGTAATGAGGTGGCTACTTATCACAGCAGGACCTGCAGGAAAATGTGCATTAAATATTCACGGGGCCGTGTTCATTAACATTGTCACCATGCTGGTGCTGGGCAGCGCAGGAGGAGGCCCCTTCACGGTGCCAGAGCAGAGCGAAGGCAAGGCCGTGGTCCTTGCAGCCAGGGCTGGGCCTGGCGTTGCAGCAGTGCCAGCGTTTCAGTACCTCCAGTCACAGGTTTGGAAATGCTCACGGTAAAATATTTTAGGCCTGATTTCTTTCTCTGCCCGGCATTAATTCATCTTCACGCTGCGTGAGTGCAGGTGGCTGACACCAGCCCTCCCGGTTCACAGGCAGGCAATTAGAGAGATAAGCCTAAGTGACTTCATTTGTCTCCTTCTTAGATTGCTCAACTCGGAGTTGCTGTAAAGGGATGGGATTAGCTGAGATTGAGTTCTCAGTGGGGCTGGGAGTCAGCTGCTGCTCGGGGGCTGTGTCCGACAGCCGCCAAGGTACCAAGACAGGGAGTGCGCTATCCGTGGGCGTGAAGTGGTGCCAGGAAGATTAAATCTGATGATAAAATGGTATTAAGGCTTGCCTCACTAACAGGCTAGAAGGCATCAAATTGCTCTGGTGCTATAAATCTGAAGCGTCACTTGGGTTTTGCAAGTGAAGCCACTTGAGTGTTCGAGCTGCATTTGTTTGCTGGCTGTTGCGTCCTCAGGTCGGGGATCACGGCACAGGAGGTTGGCTTCCCACAGCAGTGGAAGGGCTGAAGCGTCAGCAGCCTGGCAGGTTAAACATTCCTCTGAAACAGGGTCTTGTGTCAGGTCTTGGGGTACCTTGTTCTAAACTGTACAGGTTGCGAAGACGTGCCAGGTGTGGGCTTCAGAGATGTGGGCTTGTGTTGGTGATACCTTGCAGGCCACTTGCCCCAGGAGGAGATGTGCCCAGCCCAGGCTGCACCCATGGGCGAAGCTGTAGCTGTCTGCAGGGGAAGAAAAAATATGTCTTGGTGTGAGCCTCAGAGCATCGGGAGATGGGTTTGGTGGACTATTTGCCAAGTGTAAACGCCACGTATACAGATATAGGGAAAATACCTGCTTTACCCAAATGCCCCTTGTACAAAATAAATGCCAACCTCAACTAATCAGCTAACAGACCCGCTGTGGATGACCCCGCCATCCATTTGTGTACTTGAAAGCCCCGTTAATTTCCACTGGTGCCTTACAGCAGAGCTCCAACCGAAAGGCTCAAGCATGTGGGGCTCCTTGCTTCCCGACAGCACGGCTCATCCCGCCCCGAGCACGAGGAGCACGCCGTGCTGCTCCCCACAGCCACCAGGAAAATGACGCAGCCACCGCCGGCACGCAGCGCTGAGCACCGCTCACTGCTGCTGCTGTGTCGTGTTTTGTCGCTCTGCGTACGCCGAGGTGTTGGCGCATGCTGCGTAAGCCGGCGTTGATTAACTCGGGACTCACCTTGCTGCCAGAGCTGCTCGTTAGGCTTCGTTAGCGGAGCGGCTGCTCGTGGCTGCGCCTTGCGCACGCGGCGACCTGCGGTGCTTCTGGGGAGCTGGGGCTGATCAAAGCCACAGCGGATGGCTCTTTTGCTCTTCTTTTGTTGCTTGGACATGCTGCTTGTCAGGGAAAACACAAATGTGTTTCTTTGCACGGGGAAATTAAAGAAATCTTTGTTCTGGCTTCGCGTTGCATGCTTTTTAACCCTTCGGCGTGATGTTTGTTGACATGCTGGTTCCAGCAGTTCGCCGCCTGTTTGCAATTAGTCCTCGGCTCTCCTGCCCAGCCTGGTCTGGAGCTTGTTTAAAGGAGGGGTTAAATTTCCTTGGTGTAAACATTTTCTGCTTTCCGAGCTTGTCATTATTTGTTTTCTCAGCGCGCTCATTTTCTGAAGCACTGTAGGACCCACAGTGTGGGAACAGACCCTTACATAAAGAGTTCAGAGCTCACACCTCCAAACATCTTCACCTTAGACACTTAATCGGTGCCTAACGCCCACTAAAAATAAGTGAGAGCTCCATGCTTAAGTCCTGCCAAAATATCCATTAGGGCCCAAGCATCTGACAGCTCCCCTTGACCATCCCTGTAGACAGAGGGCTGGCAGAAGGAAGCAAGAAGGAGCAGTTCTCCCTGGGGATGTGTTCACAGTGTGCCCAGGGACTCAGAAGCAGCCTGGGTCTAAGGACGTATTTTGCCTTTGGGACCTGTAGCTGTCACACAAGTGTCTTTGCCATGCCTGTGCTCACTGTGTTTGTGACCCAGCAAGCCCCTGTAACTGGTCAGAGGCAAGGCTGCTGGCAAAAATATAGTAAATGATTTGCCATGATTTGCCGTTTCTGTAGCATGGTTCCTCTCTGAGGCTCTTTGGACTTCAGAAAGGTTGGTCTCAGCTTAGGGGCGCCGAGGTGTTGTTGGAAGGCCCGCATGAAGTCAGCCAACACCAAAACCCAGCCTGATTTCATGACCCCTCTGTAACACGGGGTGCTGCTTGCTCAGGTGGGCAGGGGCTGGGAGAGCAGGAAGGCTGCTTCCCTCGGCATTTCACCTGGAAAGAAAACCTCAATCAAATCAAAACTTCCTTAAAGTGGTGGTGGTCAGAGTACAGGGAGTGTCAAAATCCTCCTTGGCCGTGGGTTTGTGCTGGTGTGTGGAGCAGACGCTCAGCAAGGGGAAGGCAGCTGTTGAGCTGTGATTGCTGCTTATTACACTAATTACAACAGTCTCTCCGGTATCGTGAGCTTCCCTTCTCCTTCCCCCATCTGTCTGCTTGGCCATCCATGGTTGCTCATCTTTGAGATGGGAACTGTTTTTGGAGGTACAGCTGAAGTGTTTCCTTCCACAGGGAGCCCAGCTGCCCTCCCCCTCTGCTTCCCCGTGCTGCTGCAGGGGAATAATCCTGTTTGGCATGTAGGAGGAACGCTGGGGATTTGTGGATTTGCCCCTGAAATAAGGGCAGAAAAGGGTGAGATGTGGCACAGCTCCTGTGCCCCGGCAGCGTGGTTGGCCCTGCCTTCCATGCGACAGCGGAGCAAAGGGTTTTTGGTCCCTGGTTTTGGACTCGAGTGCCTTGACCCCCAAAACTGCAGCTGTTCTTTTGTTGTGAGGAGACAATGCAAGTTAAATCTCAACAAAAAAGGAATCACGGCTCCTCTGGATGCCCACCTGGTTTCTATTTGGGGGGCGAGTCGGGGGGTTATTCGCTTTGAAGATCAGCCTGCTCCAAAGCAGCCTGGAAAATGCTTTCTGAGCCACGAAACAATGAGACTCACTAAATCTCTAACAGCAATAATTGGTTCGAAAGGGCTGATGTATTTAGTCTGCTAATGTTTAGCAAACATGTTTGCTTTACCCTTTGAAGATAATGCTGCATGCAGCAGGGTTTGGTAGGAAAAAAAGAAAAAAGAAGGGAAGAAATGGCCTGTGGTTTTCAGGCTGCTTAACAAGTACTGGCTGGTGGGAGCAATAGCAGTCAATATTGCTGTTGTCTCCACATTAATTGCGAGTGATGGAGTCTCCCTGCCCTGGTGAGCCAGTGCTGGCGGTGCCCTCGGGCTCTGCACCCAAGGCTCACATCTGGGGACCCTGGCACAGTGGTGATTGTGTCTTCCCAGTGCTCCTCCATGGGCGTAGGGCACTCGTGCGGTCCCCTGCCTGGGGACATCTGCACGCTGTGCCCCGTTGTTGCCATCGCGGCATTAACCGGCACCTCCTTGCAAGCTGGCTTTGACCTTTTTCTGGTCTGTGATACAGGGCGAGTGGGGACAAGGCGTGGAGGGGTGCTCCAAGGACACCTCCTGGTCGGGAAGACCAGATTTAGCAGCACAAGGGTGGTTGAAGCGAGGGCTGTGCACTGCTTGTGCCCAGCTCAAGGGGCAGCGAGGAGGGCCGGGACCCCACGGCCTCCCTGGGAGCTGCGCTGGAGTTAGGGCCACGTCCCTGCTCGACCCAGGCCTGATATCTTAATCCCTCCCGTGGAGTCCTGCTCTCCCCCGCTTGTTCGGCAGCTGGTTTAGTTGCGTTTCCCTGTAGATTGCGATAAGATAAAAGCTTGGCCGTGTTTTACAATAAGGGAAAACGGTTTAGAAGATGACAGCTTATAAAAGGGGGGGATTGGGGTTTCCAGCTGCGCGCTCTCGCGGGCTTGGCCGTGGCCGCCTTTGATGAGGGCTGTGATTGATCCCGTGCCGGCGGCGCCCGCCTGACCTCTCCGTGACGGGCTGAGCAGCTCTAATGGTCTTGATGGGGCCGGCGATTTGTATATTGTGCTTGATGTACGAGGCTTGACGTGGCGTTGAGCAACGGGGCTGGGAGATGACTGACAGGCCTTTTCTGCTAAGGCATGGGCTGTTCTCCAGTGATTCCTCTCAATGGTTTTGCCAAATTACCTTGGAGCAGAGAAGTTTAGCTGTTAGTATCTTCCTGTACATAGCATCTAAGCAGTTAAAGAAGATAATGAAGTAACTTGCAGGCCAGGAGGCTTATCACTAAAAAGGCTGTTCAAATTATACACTTAAATTAATTAATATCTAGTGCTCCTTAGGCAGATAAAACAATGGAAGAGCTTGAGCCCGAGATGTTTTTGTAACTCAGCTGTATAAAATTTTGAATCTTTGAGTTCTTGCAGGCAACACCAAAACCTTTTAATTTCACTGAGTGTATAAATCACACCCTGGTTGGCATATCTCATGGGTGCTTGTGGCAAGAGTAATGAATTTCATGGTTTGTTATGAGCTACTAAAACCAATACAAACATGCAAAACCCGTTGTAATCTCAGCATATCATTCGAGGAAACAATTTATTCCTGAGTGCGAGCAAATGTCAAGCCACGGTAACAAATTGTTGTTCCTAGTTAAAACAAAGGGAAGGATAGCAAACAACTATTGTCATTTGTATCCAGTGCCAGCCTGTCTCAGGGACACGTGGGCTCCATCCGGCCTTCGTACCAGGACAGGCAGGCTGTAAGCCTTGCAGTATCCCAAAAGGTATTGACCTGCCCCATGCACTCCAGGCAGGGTGTATGGGGGTTATGGTCCAGAATGGGCTGGGGTCAGTGAAATTAAGTTGAGCTGCCATTATTTTATTTATTTAATAATTAATTTAGTGTAAAGGTAGGAAATCAAAGCCCATTTTGGTGCCTCTCCTCCCATTGAACATTAAGGTGTTGTGCATTACCTGCCGTGAGGACCCACCGCGTTCCTAACCACAACCAACCTCCCTGCATTTGCAGATACACTTGGAAATGTAAAAGACTCACAGGCATCATGAAAGCTCGTTTATGTTTGTGACGAACACATGTTCTCCTCCCAGACATGTGATATGTTACAGGAGCAGGAGATGAATCTAAAACATGCTGGCGTTACCTCGCTGCAGGTAATGCAGCTGGGGACCAAGCAGGTCTTTCCTCCTAGCTGGCCAAGAGCAAGCACTCCTACCTGGCCATGTCAGAGCAGAAACACAGCTATCTTAAACCACTGGTTGTTTCTGGGCAGTTTGGCCAACACGTGCTGCCCGGGGCAAGGGGCAGTGCCGAAACCCAGCCGCCAGCCAGGGAAGGCTGGCACGGTCGGGGTTCAGTGGGTACAAACCCTGCTCTTGTTGCTTGGGCAGAGCCCTGGGCTGGCTCGAGACTCGCTGCTGAGCACGGAGACAGCTGAACGTGCAGGGAAAGGAAAACACTGCAGAACCGTCTTGTGCATGGTGCCGAGGGAGGACTGTGAGAAAAGACATGACACCCTCAGGGCACAACCACTGACCCAAAACACCCAATCAGCCAGGTTTGAAGCAAAGAAATAAATAAAAAATCACCTACAGTGGCAGCGACCCTGGCAGTGGCAGGTAGTGAGAAGGGCTGCAGCGAGGGAGCCCCGAGCTGCTGCCGAGGTACGTGGTGGTGCCGGGTTATGCTGTGCGTGCATCTTCTGTTTTTTGTAAATGGAAAATTAATTTGTGTAACCGATCAAAGGTTTAGATCTTTGGAAAATGCACCGCAAGATAAGCTGAAGATTTATGGATTTCCTTCGTAGCATATTTTCAGTGAGTGCTTTATTGTTTGTGGAAAGGCCCCAAGAAAAATATTTAATTAAAAAATAGTGCTTTGAGTTTATTTAGCTTAAGTTTCAATGCCGTGCTCTAATGAGGCTTTTGTAGACATTATTAAGGGACGCTATTAAAAAGCCTTCAGATGAGAATACTGTCAGGCTAGCAAAGGGGGAAGAAACAAAACACGAGCATGCAGATTGTGGTTCACATTCTGTACAAATTTGATTTTAACCTACAAAAGTAAGAAACGTAGTAGTGCAGAGTTCAAGCCGGAGGCTATGAAAAGCCTTATTGTTGCTAAGCTCTGTAAAGCTTCTTGCATTAAGGTGATTAAAAAAAAAAGGGGGGAGGTTGGAATATGGCGAAGGATGGAAATCCAGCCTGTAGCTCCGGCACCGGGGCATGCTGTCGGTGTGCGTGCACCCGGGCTGTGTGCTCGCTGGGCTGTTTGTGCGCACTGCCGCGTCCTCCCACCCTGTCTCCAGCCACCTGAAATCGCAGGTTTGTGTGGTCCAGGGGTGCCGGGGCACGTGGGCTGCATGTGCAGGGTAGCACCGGTGAGGATCGGGTCTGTCTCGCTGGTTGAATTAGCAGGGAGCACCGATAGCTGTCTGAAATCATCCACGGTATTTACAGGCTGTACCTCTCCTTCTGTGTCGTCTGCTGCTGGGCTCAATACAGTTTTAAAAACTAAATTCCTCCTTGCAGACTGACAGCACGGATCCTTACCCGTGCGTCTGCCAAAAATAAGTGAAGCGCAGCAGCAGGAACAGCAGGAGGAACGTGTCTGTCTTGCGCATGGCAGCAGCCACGTGAAGGTACGAACGGCAGCCCTGGGGAAGAGCCGAGCAGGCTGGGGTTTGGGATTAACGCTCTGCATCGGATGCTGGCTCCTTTGCCTCTACCCCGTTTTTGCTCAGAGTTCTTTGGAGAGAAGGCATCCCCAGTTCTGGCACGGAGAGGTATGGGGGGCTGCTGCCTCACCTAAAAAAAAAAAAAAAAAAAAAAAAAAAAAGGGAAAAAAGACCTGAATCTAATTTGAAGTTGTGACCTGCATTTCATGGCTCGGGTTCTCCAGAGAGCTTTCCATGCACCTTGGGCACAACCCCGCATGCTCTGCATCTCCTGGAGAGCCAGTGTCTGGCTGGGCATAGCAGGACTGGCTCCCCTGGGAGCAGTGCCACGGGAGGCTTTGCTGCTTTGCACCTTGGTGTTCTCCTCCAGTGTTTGCAGAGCTTCTTGCTCTGCTGTTCATTGCAGCTCCGTGGCCTCGGGCAGGAGGTCCTGCCGGTGTCCCTGCTCGTGCCCCAGAGGTCCCCAGCCCCAGGCAGCGCGCTGGGACTGCGCGGAGCACAGCCCGTCCTGCCGTCGGAGCCAGCGCTGGCTGGGAGAGCGGAGATCCCTGTGCAAATTACAGGGCGAGTGTGGGAACGGAGGGGAAAAAAACCACTGCACATATCCAGTTCTGCATTTCTGTGGGTAGAAAGAGAGGTGGGAAAGTAAGCTGTTGTTGTGTGCAAAGCCAGGCTTGGTGAAGGAGAGCCACGGTGGGGCTGACCTGCTTCGTCACTGTCCCTGAGCAGCCCCAGAGCGCAGGGGACAGCCTTTGTCTGGGACAGCAGAAGCTGGAGCCTGCACAGCATCCTGAGGTAGCACATCCCTGACAAGCAGAGGATGTTCACTAAATAATTCAGAAAGGCAACTTGACCTGACATCCGTCAGGTTTAGCAGCCGGTGACCTTGAGGATGCCAGGCTGCTGTGGCTGCACGTGGCTGTGCCTTGTAGCTCCCTGTGATCACAAACAGCATCACGTGGAGCCTGGCGGCTGATCGATACGCCAAGGTGATAAAGAAGACAGCACTTGAAAGATGAGAGCTCTTTTACAGCGACTTTTCATACCAGCTGTAGGGATGAGTTCGTGCAAATGTCAGAAAGTTTAAAGCTTGGGTCTTTGCCTTTAAAACCTGGAGCAAAGGGCAGAGAGATGTGGCAGTGGTTACGAGCAGAGCTGGCCATCACACGCTTGTGAACCTGAGCGTGGCTTCCTGCTCGGATGCAATTCCCTTTCTATTTCAGTAGCTCAGGTTTTACCTCGGGTCGTTCGGACTATTTGCCTCCCTGCGGGTAGTTGTCAGCATCCATCCCCGTAATGATGCAAGTCCTTCATGTGACCTTCAGAAATATGCTCTGCCGGCTCAGTCCTCACCTTGCTGCTTAATGAAACACCCATTTCACCTGCGTAACGTGCCGCATCCATCAAGAAATACCGCGTGCCTTCTGGAGTTATTCCAACGCATGACCTTTTCACAGGCGCTGAGTAGGAAGCAGTAATACGGAGCAACTGCCAACGCGCTGGCAGCTCTCAGAGCAGGAAGGCTCATTTCCACTTCCCGAAGACAGTTGTGTGTCCACAAGTGGCATCTTCTAATCTGATTTCTTGTCTCAGAATAGCCCGTTCATTGGATTTGGGGGGTGTTTAGGCCTGTGAGTATCAGAGCAGGAAGTCTGCCAGGAACTGATTAGGCTTGCTGCTTGGAGATGCCGCGTGCTCTCGCTCGTAGCCGTGCAGCTGAGATGCTCTAAGCAGTGGCTTGGCTGATCCTTTATATCAGCTCATGATTCTCACCCGCCTTTCATCTCTGTGCATCAGCTTAAAAGTTTTCAGTTTCTTTCTGACTCAACTTACGCTTAGATGTTTGCAGTTTCTGGTGCGATCCCTTCCTTTGGGATGACCCAGTCGGCCAAGGACTCAGCAGGACTCAGCTCTGCTGTAGGCTGCTCAGTCGGGTGCCTGGGGCTCGCGCCTCCATCTCCCTGCCTCGGGGCTGTGCCAGGCTGGTGCTGGGGGGTCCAAGCTGCTGCAGGGCGAGTGACACGGGGCACGTGTGCGAGAGGTGGGCTCAGAGCTCGCACCCTGCCGGCGGGGGCTCCTGCTCGAGTGGCACTCGGCACACTAATTGATGCCTTGCTCCCGAGTGTTTATAGCTCGGGGCCTTCGCTCCTTGGAAGTTAATGCAGATAAAGGCAGGCATTTTACTCATGTATTCAGGGAAAATTAGCACCTACAGGACCTGTCACATTGAGTGGTGCGCGTTCGTTGTGCTAGCCGCAGCCCCTATTACTGCTGCGTGCTTTTAACAACATATTTCCAGGGAAGGTTGTTACAGTTAACACGGGTAATTTCTGCTCTGCAGAGTTTCTGCTCTACATTATCATTTTACAAGCAGGCTTCTTTATTTGCTTTTGCCCCGTTCAGTTTTGTCTCACTTCCTTTGTATTTTAATTAACGTGTTCTGAAGTTAAGAGGAAAATACGTCATCCTGGGGCCTTGGCACGCTCAGCAGACAGAGGCGAGCTGAGAGCCTGCCTGCAATGCCGGCAAAAGCTGGAGGGGACTAAACGTACTGGCTAAGGAGGCTGGGGGACGGGGGGGGGGGCTATTTTCTTCCTGCAAGTGTGGTTGGAGGGGATCTTCCTCGGCATCGCTCAGCAGAGGTGGTGGTGATGCTGCTGCCACCAGGGGAAGCTTTGACCCGGCTGGGCACAGGAACAGATCCAGGGATCAACTCCTGCACGTTCTGCTCCTAATTCAAAAAGAGAGGGGAGTCAGAAAGTGTTCAGGTATTCATTAATGGCCATGAATATTGTGTTGTGTCTCCCTTGGTGCCTGAGCCGGGTGAGGGCTCTGCACGTCCCCTGTCTGTCTGTCTGTCTGTCTGTCTGTCCTGCACCTTGTGCTGGGCCAGGTGAGTTGGGCGGCGCTGGGCTGGGGCGTCCCAGCAGAAGGGCTCGCCCTGCGTACTTTGAGCATAACGCTCCGTAATGAAACCTAATTCATGAGCCTTAATAATGATAATTTAAGGCATTTTTAGGCTGGAGGAAGACTCACAGCTGTAATTTCTGCATCCGTCTGTGTTCTGTAAACACGGTGAGCATTGCCAAAAACAAGGGCTCACAGAGCTGGAGCTAGGCCCTGGAAGCCAGGAGCACACCGTGGAAGCAGTACGTGTGGGGAATGTTTTATTTGCCTCCTGTATCATCCCAAAACACAGAAATGAGGTTTTCAAATTTCACTCTGCAAACGCCACAGGTTCATTTGCGACCTTATTCCCAAGCAATGAGCTGAGAGCTCCCAGCAGCAGAGCTCCATCCCTCCGTGCCATTGCTTTTCCCTCGCGGGGTGGAGGAGCCGGGCAGGAGGCTTCAGCATCCCCCCTGGGGCAGCTGCTCCCGGGGCACTGAGAATAGGTGGGAACGGGGCATCTCTGGGGGCCGTGTGAGAGAAAATACATTAAAATATGCGGCAACCGAAACGCCACGCGAATAACTCGCGTTTCCCAGAATATTTAGCCCTGCTGGTGCGCAAACAGGCTGCGTCTGAAAAACCAGTGGGGAATCGGAGCGAATGACTGCAGAAAATAATTAAGAGGGCACTGAAAGCCAGGAGAAAAATGATCCGTTGCTCAGAGCCAGCAGATCGTTGCTGTAATAGCCCGCTCACCTACGAAGCCGTGCCTTAAGTTTGACAGCAAGTTGCGATTGGGTCAGCGTCAAATGAGACGATGGCTGGGGAAAGATAATTAGTGTCTTCACACCATTCAGTTTGGGCGGCTGGTGCGGAGCCAACTCTCTGAAAGGCGCACATGCGAGCCAGAGGGAAGGATTTGCTCTCCCTTTCCCAAAGCAGCCCACAGGGCTTTATTGATATATAGGAGCAGGCTGATTGCCATGTAAATCAATGCGAGGGTGGCCGGGCCGTGGCGGCGCGCGGTCCGGATGCGGTGCCTTTGGCTGGCTGACATCATTGCTCATTAGCATGCAGCAGAGGAGAGCAATGCAACAGCAGAGCCCCGCGCCGCTCCCGCAATTCCTCTCCGCGGGCTGCATCTCTGCTCCTTAGCTCCCGGCGCTCGCAGAGCAAGTCGGACATCCCACTGCCACCGCCAAGGGTCACGGAGGGGAAGGCAGCTCGGGGGGCTGCTGGATTCAGCCGGGCTGGGAGCAGAGAGGGAGGCAGCCCCCCGGAGCTGCGATTCGAGCGAGGCGATGGAAGCGAAAGCTTGATGCGTGGGGCAGGAGCAGCGCGGTTTTCCACGGGTGATTTTCCCCGCTGCTACGCCACGTTGAGCGCGAGCCTGCTGTGAGTGCTCCAACCAGAGCCCTGCTGCTTGCCTCACCGTCGCCCCGGCCGGGCTGTTGGGCTGCTCTGCGAGCATCCAGGATGCTTTATTGCACTGCGGCGCTCACGGCGTGCCGGGGAGCAGCTCGCCAGCCCAAAGCGAGCTGTCACAACTAACACCGTCATCGGCGGGGACAGGTAAGAGGCTGCCTTTTTGCAACAGCTTCGGGGTCGTCGCGTATTTTTGGGAGGAATGGGAAGCAGAAGGGAGGAGGGATGAGCGGTGTTCTGTGCGTGCACGTAGCTGCCTAACTTTGCTCCGCGCACCGTTAGTTAGTGGCGACCTTTAGAGGGGCTGTGGGTTTTTTTCAGCCCTTGCTGTTCTCGTTGTTTATGGGTGTAAAAAGGTTAATGGTTAAATCGCGTCGCTGCAGCTGCAGGAAGGCAGCAGCGGTGATGCCACTCGAACAGATTTCTCATTTTAAAAAGAATCAGAAAGGCTCAGCTGTCTTTAAATAAGTATTAAAAAACCCTCATCTCTCAGTGCTAATTTTATTGCTTTGGCAAGCGCAGCCTCAGGAAGCCTGGGTTCTCTGGGCATTTTCTGAGCAGGCTGCGTGCAGGCTGGTATTGCAGATGATGACCTTACTGTTCGGATGTTTATTGTGCTGGGTTTGGATTCCTGAGAACAGACAGCTTTAAAGTAATAATGCGTCCTTCTTTGCAATGCCAGAATGCCTAAGTATAAACCAAGCTAGAACTGAAACCTGGAGGCTGTGTGTTTCAATGCAATCTTCTAAAGTCAAATCTTTTTTTTTTCCCTATTCCTTGGAGGAACATTTTAAGCAGATGTGACACAGACGTGACCTGTGACCATGGAAAGATTTTAATCCAGTTACTCTTTGTTTTGTAGTCATGATTCCTTGGTTAAACAGTGATCGAATCTGTTCGAGCTGTTGAGGATTAGCACTGGGCAGAATAATGCCAAAATAATTATTCGCACCAGATGCGGTGTCATCCTTTCAGTTTTAGCTCCCTTATCTTGTAACTTACCGGACTTATTTTTATTCTGCTATTTTTTCACCTGCTGTGGGAGCACTCGAACACCTCACATCGACGCCTTGTGTTTATAAGGGTGCTGGCTTGAGCCCGCGATAAAGATGTGTCAAGTAAAACTATCTGCAGCTAACCAGACTGCGCTTTGCTTCGCGTTTTAATCTTCTCCTGCCGCTTGTTTCGTACCTGGCGGAGGGAGCTGAACAAAACCACCCAGCCTCGGGCACTCGCTGGTGGCAGCCCGGCTCGGGGTGAGCCGGCACACACAGAGCAGTCTGGCAGCGATTGCTTGCACAACTGGGTCAGCACTGCCGCTCTCAGGGGACGCTGTCTGAGCCTCAGCTATTGAAATAATTACAATTTCGAGCGTAGCTTATCCCGCGTCTGAGCATTTTGCCTATCAGTCAGGTTTTTTTCTTTAGGATATGTGGCCTAGGATGTGCTGAAATTGCAAGGTGTCTGCTGCTTCCCCTGGTTTCTGCTTGTCATGCTGCAAATGAGAGAGGGTGAAGTCCCTTTGGCCAGCACAGGCAGCCCCGGGGCACGTCGCAGCTCCTGCTCCAACCTCGCTGACGGCCAAGGACCGCTGCTGGTTGGGGGGAAACTGCAGGAGCTGAAACTGGTGGGTGAAGGGAGAGGGAGGGGGGGGATAAATCCTGCTCATGGAGGGACTGGTGTTACGCACACCTGGGAGGACTGTGAGGATCTGCATGCTGAGCAGAGCTGGGCTGCTCCCTGGCTCGTGGGGAGCTGGTTTTGGATCCAGAGGTAGAGCCTACGTCTTGCTAGAGCCTGAGGTCGGGGGCAGTTTTCTTCCTTCAGTTAAGCAGTGGAAAGAAACCCGTTGAGATACAGCTCTGTGTCGCGTTGGGCTGCAAAGCCGCTGAACGATGTAATTAAAAATCCGACAAGATAACCCGTGGCGTAGGGCAGTGCTGGGCAGCTGGGCAGGGAGCGATGCTGAGCGCAGCCCGGAGTGAGGGCTCGGTCCCTGCCAGGCAGAGCTGAGCTCTGGGGCTGGGCTTGTCCTGCCACAGGGGACACCAAACCCCTCCAGGTGTCCCCAGCCCCCTTCCCGGGGCTCCCTTCCCAAAATCATGAGATTGTCTTAAGGATTGGTTCCCTGCCAGCTTTGGGGTTGTTACTGAGCCTGCTGTGCTCTCTGACCGGGAAACTAACGCCTTGCATTTTGTCTTCTTGACTGGGGGAAAATAGGCGGTTGTTTTCCTTTCTGTATTCTAAGAGCTGGACCTTTAAGGGGAAAAAAAAACAAAACAGATATGTTGAGATGTGAGCCTGAGCTGGCAGGCTGCCTCCGTCGTTTAGGATGTGTCAGAGCAGCCTGTTGGACACCTTCCCTCCTGCAGGCCTGCCTGGCCAGGGATGGGGCTCACGTCTTGCTCTTCTCTCCCTTGCTCGGTCTGCAGCTTGCACCCGATAGCAGGGAGCCCACCCCGTCTAACCTGCGTTATGGGGAAAAAAAGTGCTGCATCCTCTGCAAAATGTCTTGGGAACTCCAAACAGACTTCATCTGAGGTCTGCCGCGTTATTTACACTCCCTAATTGAAGCATCTTATCTTTATGCATTGGATCTATCATGGTCAGTGGCAGGGGCTGCAGCTCACGGGAGCAGCCTGGATCAGGATCAGGAGCGTGCTCAGCACCCCGGGGCTCTCGCTCAGCTCGGGAGGGGACTGGTGTTACTGGAGGGACTTGGGGCACCCCTGGGCTCCATGACCCCCCCACAAAGCACCCCAGCTCCTCCGGTTGGGTGTAGCCACAGGCTGGCACCTGAGCACGGGAAGGTTGGTGTGTTTTAATGCGCCCTGCGGTGCTGCTGAGAGCTCTGGCCATGGTTTTGGATGCAGTCCTGCTTTCTTGCCTGTCTAATAAAGCATAAAGAGAGCCCAGGGGGATTTGGTGGTGGTGGTTTTTCATCCCGGTAGGCTGGGCGCTGTTTAGCCCCAGTTCCTTGGTCTCATCATGGAGGTGCCCAGCTTTGTGTGTTGATGGCTCTTCTCTACCACGTGGCGCTGAAGACGACAGACACCAAAACTGGAGGCAGCTCGGGGCCATGCCCCAGGGGAGCAGGATTTGGGGACAGCAGTGGGGACCCAGAGGCAGATGCTCCACCTGCTGCTTGACCTCACCATGAAGGCAGACCGAGTGGAAAACCATCCTAGGCTGGTTTTGCTCATGTTTTGTTGAAACTGGCAACCCTGGGGATAGTTTTTTTCCTCTTAATGAACAAGAACAAATCCTGCAATGGTAAAGGATTTTTACCAAGTCTTAAAAGTAAAATTAGTCTCCAGCCTGAATCCGAGCATGGACAACATCAGCCAGGAGGGGAGAATTTTTCCAGGGGTGGAAATGGGGTTTGTCATAAAAGTTTCAACACCAGCCCGAGTGCCTTAGCAATTGCTGCTGTTGGCACCACGAAGGTCGGAGGGAAATAAAACAAAGCAATGTGCTGCAAGCCCTTCTGGAGGTGTGCAGCCTGTGCATGCTTGGCTGTCAGCACTGAGATCAGGAGGAGCTGCAGCTATAGGAGTAGTTTGGTTGCTGGATTATTTCTCCCTTCCTTAGATTTGCGGCATTACTGTGCTACCCGCTCTCTTGCTGCTGCCTTACGGTGATCTCTTAAGCCAACTGCTTGATCCAAGCATCCTGGCTCAGGTGAGCTGTCCTTAGAGGCCACCAAGGGCACCTTGTCCTCAGGCTTTGGATTGCTGCTACTGTAAATGCCCATGGCTGTCACCTCTGTTGGCCCCTTGTACCCCAGTTTTGCCAATAAAAGCTTTTTTTAAGCTTCCTTTTCAAGCTCGGTCTCACCAAGTCTTTGCAATTCATTCCTGCTGATAGATGTGTTTGTTTTTCCTGGCTGAAGTGGCCTAGCAGAGTGTAAAGTGGCAGAAACGTTTTGTCCAGAGTGATGCCGCTTCGTAGCTGAGCTCTGTGGGCACCGGGCACCTCTGGGCAGCAGCTGCCTGGGGGTTACATGTGGTGTAAATATGGTGTTGGAGGAGTCGGAGGAGGATGCAGAGCTTCAGCTCCAAGGTGGGGTGCCAGTCAGCGACTCTTCTTTCAGTCTGCCCTGGTGAATTCGTGGGCAGAGCTCTGCCGCCGTGCCTCAGCTTCCCCATCTGTAAAACGGGAGAGCAGTGCCTCACTGGAGGAGAGCTGCAGGCTGCAGGGTGCGTTCGTTTGTCAGTCAGGACAAATGTTTGCCTTGCCCGTGGGATCTGGAGAGATGGGTCTGTGTATGTGGAGCTCTCTCAGGGTGGGAGGATGCCTCATTAGCTCTCAAATGAAGGGAGGAGATAACAGGCAGAGACATTACGAAGCCCTTGTTAAGAGGCTCAGGGGTCACATGAGCTGCCCCAAATCCTCAGCCTCTCCCTTTTCCTGTGAAGCCTTGTGGTTTGGTGACATGCAACTGACCGAAAGGTCTGATTGCAATCAGAACGATGGCTCAATCCTGGGAAAAAAAAAAAAAAAAAAAAAATCACTCTTTGCCACGATGCAAGGGAATCGCCCCATTATTTTTCAGACTTCACATCCGAGCTGAGCAGAGAATTGCTTTTAGAGGGATTCCCAATCTTGCATGCTAATGTGCTCACAAATGCATGCAAATCCTTCGTGACAGCGGAGCGCAGGCGTCTCGTGGCCCGGCTGCGGACAAGGCTCTGTTCCTCACATCGCTCCCTGGTGCAACCCATTTATTTCCATCGCGGAAGAAATGAGTGAGGAACAGAGATAAGCAGCGCGGGTAGATGATAAGAGCTGTTTGCTGAGCTCCTTCTTTGTCCAAGAGGAATTTTAACGTTCCTGCCATAGCTTTAAAATGTCCTAAACTGGGCACTGATTGCTTTGGTGCCGTTTGCTGCGTTATTTGCTGACTGCTGTGTGTAACGAGACAGGTCCTTGTCCCAGAGACCTTGCTGGTCAGTTGGACTCGTGTTGAACCTCATGGATGTGCACCGAGGTTAGAAGTGTGCTTCTGCATCCCAAGCAAGAGGGACCTTGCAGCCAGGTTCTCCACTGGACCTGTTTGGCCCAGTTTTCTTCACATCCCTTTTTGTGTCTGGTTTTGACTGCAGAAAGAAGAGGGCTCAGCTGAGGGCTGGTGGATGCGGTGTGCCCCAGCAGTGTTTGGGGAGGTAACGGGACGGGCTGGAAGCCTCCCCGGTGCCAGGAGCACCACACCAGGCAGCCGTCGCAAAATCAAACATCCATCTTGTGACTTCACCCGATGAATTGCTGACCCTGAGTACAACAAATTTTTCAATCTGTTCAAAAGCCGGTGCTGCTTCGTGCCATGTGCAGTCAGTTCGAGGCGGGCCTCTCTCCAGCTCCATCTGAAACCAGGAGATGTCGTTTTCTCCCAGTTTTCTCCCCTCCCTCCCTCCCGGCTGCAGGGCTGTCCCACGCGCAGCTCCACGCAGAGCAGATGTGCCAGGGTGCTCCGCAGCCCGTGCCTCCCTCAGCACGGTCCCTCTCTTCTTTGCTCTTGGTTGGCAGCTCCTGGATTTGCTCTCCATGCCTGAGGCTGGCAGCGCTGTCAGCTCTCCCTGCAGCATCACTGGCCTTCCCTTTGCTGGTTCTGAGCTCTGGAGCCAGGTGAGGTTCTGGGATGCTCCCAGCTTCCAGTAACAGCACCACAATCTCTGTCCCTTGCTGGGCACCTCTGTTATTTCTGGGGCAGGACTTCCCCACAAGGGGCTCGCAGATCCTTTCTGCTTTCTCAGGAGCTATCACGAGAGCAGGACGGAAGGGCTCAGGAATGAAGATGGGATTTCCAGAGAGCGATTGGCCTCATGCTTTCATCAAACAACCACCACCCAACCAACAGAAAACACCCGCCTGCTCTCACCCCAAGCAGCACCGGGCTCCTTGGCTGACGCTGCGAGCCGAGCTGGGGAGCAGCAGCCGTTCCAGACAAGGTGGTGGTGTTCAGCTGAGGCTGGTGGCTGGCCAAGTCGAGGGTTCGTCCCTGTGCAGGACGTGCAGCTCAGCACCCTGTATAAGGAAAGGCATGCAGCACGCGGGGCAGCGCTGAGCTGCTCCGGGCTCGGATGCTCGTCCTGTGGCCGCAGCAATGCCTAATGTGGTAGAGGGAGCTGCAGGGCGGGCTGGTGGCCCCATGTGTCCCCAAAACCCATCAGCTCAGCACCAGGGCATCAGCAGCAGCAGCAGCATCTTATTGCTCTGGTCACTATTCGCTCGATCGAGCACCGGCGTTATCTCACATAGCGCCCTCCTGCTTTGAGTTGTGGTTGGGGATATTGCTTTTGCAGTTTCATCTCACGTTTGAAATGTACATTTTTATATTAAGTTTTTACTCTGGGGAATTATTTTTAATTATAGGGAGCTGGAAGATGATCAAGTAAAGTTGAATAAGTGAGACCTATGTGAAGAAGTCATGGAAACCATATCATAGGAGTAGAAAGATACTCTTAGGACGCTGGGTATTGTTCCCATGAAACAGCATATCCTAACATAAAGAAAATACTTGTAATTAAAACTGTTAATCTTTGTTTTTTAACGAGGGGAAAGGAGGAGTACTGAACATCTCCAGGGCGAGATCTTGAAGTTTGTACAGTTTACCCAGGGAGCCTGCAGAAACCCCAGGTCTGGAGATGCTCAATTTTTAACAGTGCAAAGTTTTTACAGAGCCTGTTGTCCTGGCGTGGGGACATCACCGACGGGCTCCGTGTGTCCTTCTCATCCTCTGCTCTCCTGATCCTCCCGTGCCTGCTGGCACGTAGCGCATCCCGGCGGCAGCGGGGCAGAAGCTGCCTGCGCTCAGCCTCCCTCCCCGTGCCGTTTTCTCCACCCTGCCACCTGATACCACAATTTCTCTCATTAGCTCTCCGAGCACACGCTGCTGGGCTGTCTCCCTTTGAAGCCCGTGATTGATGTCCTGAAAATTAAATTTGGCAAAGGAGCCCTAAACTCCGTTAGGATAACTGCCCAAGTCGCAAACCCCGAATCCGAGGCTCTGGAGCTATTAATTATTTTTAACATCTTGTTGCGTATTGAGCTCCTTCTAATCGTGTTGTGAAATGAGATGGAAACGGCTAAGAAACCAGCAGCTTTGCTGTGGCAGAGAGCCTTTCCACAGTAGCCGATTAATTAAAGTATTTGCATGAAATTGTGCCGTGATTATTTTTTAAGGTAACGGCCGGAGGCGATGCCGAGACTCTCTGGCTGGACGCAAACCAGACACTCGGGGTGCGTTTGGGGCTGTGTGTACGTTAGATCTGATGAAAGGCAGGAAATGGGAAAATCTGGCAAATCTCCCTGGCTTGACTGAACGGAGCCTCTTGACTTTTGCTAGAGTGCATTTTTTGTGCTGTAACGGCCAAGTGGAAATTTAGACTCAAAGCTGGAGCTGAGCACTGGTATGCTTTGCTGCCTTTGCGCGGTGGTTAAAAAGAAGGAAAGGTGTTTGAAAATTAAAGCCCCTGATGTTTAACTGTTCCTGCCCTCCAATTTTCTTTGGAGGGCAAAGAAATGGTAGCAGAGAGAGCTGCAGTGGCTGCAGTAACTTCTCTCCTGCTTTTTGTCTGTTACCTTACTATTTCTGAAATGTGGGCCTCATTCCCCCTTCTGCTGCCCACGTGAAGTGACACCCAGTTCCTCAGAAGCCAACAGCGTTTGATTAGCTCAAATTAATTCAGAACCCTGCGCGGTTACTTTAAAATAGATAACATTGACCCACATTGTGGAAGAGCATTGTATTTGCAGAAATAGAAAGCAATTTATCGGCACTCTAACCCCAGTCTGGGGGCATGGGGAGTGTTTTCAGCCTGGTTTGTCCTTCGTTATCACCCCTGGTGAATGGCTGGGGTGTTCTAGCAGCAGAGCAGCTGGATACTTGGGTCCATGCCCATGAAAAAGTCTCCTCTGGACCACCAGCTGCAAGAACACACGCTTAAAAGAGACGTTAAGTAGTAGTAGTTGCACTGAGTTAAGCTGATGTGTGTTAAATGGCAGCCTTTTGGTTGCTCTCTCTGCACTTCTTATTGTAATAAATTATAATATTGCACGTGTCCTGGGCAGCGTGCAAGCTGACGTGCCGCTGAGCTGAGGCGTGTGCCATCGAGCTGGGCCGTTAGCATCCCGCTGGCGTGCGACTGCAGCTTGTGTCGCCTCCCTTAATTTAATTTAGCTGTATATGTTCAGACTATAATCAATTTTTATGCTACTTTAATAAGCAAATTTATGCTATCAGCATGCTAAAAGGACTTGTCATTCACAGCTTCCCCATCAGTCCACCATTTTATGCATTAGCCAAGTGCTTGGCTGTCCTAATTTTGGTAAGTGCTCCGCAATTACCGCCCGGTCCGTGCCAGGCGGGCGCGTGGCCCCTGGAAATGCTCTCTGCAGAGCAGCAAAGGGACGAGCAATTACATGGCCCCAAATGTCTGACAGTCTGACTCAGCTGAATTGCCAAGTGTTGTTATTAGCAAATACGGACTTTTTATTTCCTGCGTGCAAGAGAGACAAATGCTTTGTTAGAAAATGCCTGAGCATAAAAAAAAGTGGCTGAGCTCAGTAGCTGCGGGCCAGCGGCTGGCAGGGATCTCGGCTGTTTCCCGTTTGCAGTGCAGCTCACCGGGGGACCTCTTCTTTTTTGCTCTCTCTTCTCCTTGCAGGAAGATTTGCCTTCACTGTAAGTGCTCCCAGGAAGAGCACATCGTGACAGTTATGCCTTTGGAGATGGAGAAGACCGTCACCAAGCTCATGTTCGACTTCCAGAGGAATTCCACCTCCGACGACGACTCGGGCTGTGCCCTGGAGGAATATGCGTGGGTGCCCCCCGGCCTGAAACCCGAGCAGGTAACTGTAACACAGAGGTGCCGAAATATATCATGGGAATCTGCTCTTTGGAAATAATTGCCCTGATTTTTTAGGGGAGCAAGCACTTGGCTGCGTGCGGTCCTGTTTCTGCATGTGCTGTAGAAACTTCCAGAGGCAGGTCTGGTCTGAACGCACAAATGTAATGACGTCGGGATGCGGTCCTCATGGGACTTGGATTTTTCTGTGTCTG
This sequence comes from Oxyura jamaicensis, assembly GCF_011077185.1. NCBI lineage: Eukaryota > Metazoa > Chordata > Aves > Anseriformes > Anatidae > Oxyura > Oxyura jamaicensis. The sequence goes on along the minus strand of NC_048904.1, from coordinate 14,847,130 downwards.
TAGGCATAACTGGCAACTGAAAGGGGGGAAACAAAATACTTTCAGGATGGATTTTGCTGTGGTTGTGGCAAGGAACAGGTATAGACATGCATATTACTGTTTCATGGGGAAGAAGTGGTGGGACACCAGTATGCCTGGGGCAGCTGGCACACATTTCCACTCTCCTGGGCCACCATGCCCCTGCAGTAAGCCCAGGACAGACAGAAAAAGCTAGCAGGTCACTCTAAAATCGGGCAAGAAGTTTAGCTTACTGAAAATAATCTCTCCAATGAAGTTTGAGTATCTCTGTGTAGGAATTTAACAGGACGGATTAGACCTCAGCATGCTGTCTGTGTGGAAAGTGCACTGATTTCTGCTCCTTGCAGCTTACATGATTCGTTTAGTTTTTATGCTGATCTTTTACATGTTCAACCCAGAACTTAATTTGCAGTGGGGACTACAAAATGAGCTTAGCCTTGATAATTGCTATGGCAATCATTTTAAACCATGTAAGGAGGCTAGGAGAGGGTGGACGGCTTTCATTCTTATTGTTACAGTTACTGTCTTTAAATCCTGTGTTTTCCTGAGATTTATTCAAAGGGCTTAGGCATTTCCTGAAATATTTTGGCACCACCCACAGGCTGTAAATATCTATCTGTCTGATTAGAGAAAATCCAGTTGTTTGGGTTTCTTTTTTTTTTCCCCTCTTGTCTTTACAAGCCTGGCTTAGCGCTTGCTTTCAGCTCCGCAGCACCATTTGGTGCCAACCAGCCGTGGCAGTCAGGCAGCAGCCTTGTCTTCTGTCCCCTTCCCTGTGGTGGAGGCTCCCTGGGAGCCTCCCAGGAGGTGCCAGGTTGGGTGCATGGGCAGGTTCAGGTGGTCCTGGAGTAGCTCTGCCTGTCCCTCATGCTGAGGGGACATGAACCAGGTGGGTTTCAGAAGTCTCCTTGCAGGACCATACCTAAGCTGGAGCCTCCTGCTCTCAGCATTGCCCTGTGTCCAGTGGCTTCTGGAGCCCACAATGGCCCATCTTGCTGTAGCTTTGGGTAGAAATACAGCTATTTAGCAACAGGCAACGCCTGACCAAATAGACCTGTAATCTGATGATTGCAGCATGCCATGGGCAGCAATTGAGACCCATCTCCAGCACAGTGGTGATATGTCCCAGTAGATGTGGATGCTTTTTTGATCCCTGAGGTGATATTTATTTCCCTTCAGGGAGTCTGGGATGCTCAGGAGAAAAAAAGTCCATTAGTTCTAGCAGTAGGTACTGACGTCTGATGCGTTGCCCAAGTTAATGTATTTTTAGGTTCTTCCAGCACCTGTTTCTTTCAGAGGTCACTGTGCTCCTCGATACAAACACGAGCTTTCTAACTACGCTTCTCTATCTGTGTTGCTGGGTCTTTCAGCAGATTTACCACTTCAGGCCTGTCTCTGATCACCATGGAGATAGATGAAGAGCAGCCAAAAGCAGAGCCTAAGACAGGCACTGAAATCCTTCCAGCATAGCTCATCCACCAGCCCTTTGGGGTTCTCACCTCTAAGGAGACAAAAGCAAGGTTTGACTGCAGAAGAGCCGCAAAGGGTCACGCATTGTCCTTGCGTGGAGAGCAGCACCCTGAGCTTCTCCTGTAGGTAGTGGTGGTGGTGCTAACATGGAGAGCAGCACCCCAAGCTTCTCCTGTAGATAACAGTGGTGCTGGAGGTGCCCCAGGGCGTCGGAGGGGTTGGCCTCCTGCACCGCCTGGCACGGTGCGGTGAGCAGGAACCTCTGCAGTGACTTGCTGGAGCTGTACAAGGCTGCAGACAGACATGTGGCTTTCTGCTTGATGAGTCAAGCGTGCGTACGTGATGCAAAGCCTCTCGAAGGCTGGTGTCTGAAGCCTGCAGCTGCCATCAAGCAGCTGGTGGTGGGCCCGGCTGCAGGATGAGTACACTGCTGTCAGGCTGGGGTGAAAATACATATTTGCAGTCAATTAATTTTTCTCTGCCTTCCATTGCCTTGCTGTCGTATTTCTCTGACATGAAACAGATGAAATGAAACAACTTTTTCTGCAATATTCTACTTTATTAAAATCTCCACGCAGCATATGAGCTGGGGAGGTAAGTAGTCCCCTGAAAGACTAATGCAGTTTTCTTATTATAGTTGGACGACAGCCTTCCTACCTCGCTGTTCTTGGGAGACAGTGTTCACGTCTCACTCAGCGCAGCAATTTACAGGGTTTCAGTGGGGGAAGTTGGCCAACAAACATGACATCGGTTTTTGGCAGTTTCAGTAGGTCATTTCAGAATTTGGAGAGTCCCTTCTATCTGTAGCTTAAAATATTTATTAAATATAATCCAAAGGGGAATCAACCCAAGCATGCAAGGTCTTGCTGGATTCCTGGGCACTAATTCAGGAGTGATCAGCTGGTCCGTGGTACGTGGCAGCTGTGTGAAAATCGTGTTGATTACTTAATGCCCATTACTGAACAGAAAAAAGGCATTGGTCAAGTCAGATCCAGCTGTTGGATCATGATCCAGCTGTTGCACTGAAGAGCAGAGCTGCAAGTTATCCCTTTTATTACAGCTGATCAGCACGCAGGACTACAAAGTGCCTTACACAAGTCATGATATATTTCTAAGCATATTTGTAACAGGGATAAAGATAGTGATATAAACATGTTAAAATGCAACTGGTAAGGTATTGTAAAAATTCATCTGGAAAATGGGCAAAAAAATACAAAACCTATGCTTAAGAAAGAAATTTAAACTGGAAGGAGATTGGAAATGTTACTGTGTTGTGGAGCCCAGAAGAGCTTGGTTTGCTCAGCCTCCCCAGTCGAAAGGCTGCTATCACTCCCTATGTATTACAGGAGGAAGAGCAGTTATTCAAGCTAAAACTTTGGCACACGAACATAGATATAAACTGGCTCTGAATGCATTCAGGCAGGAAATTGGAAGAGGTTTCAAACCATCAGAGGTGTTAGGCTCAGCGGCATCCTGCCAACAGGGAAGGCGGAGGGTAAAAACCCAAGAGTGAGCTCCATAAATTACAATGTGTTCAGAAAATGTGGTTTCTTGCAATAGCAGTTGGCTACCCAGGGTGGCCGGGAGGTGGTTGTGAGCTCTCATCCCACCTGCATCAGGACCCCGATGAAAAATCGTCTCGTGGTAGAGGAGGGAGCTCTCTTCTGGAAGACGCTGACGCAGATGGGAGAAATACGGCTGTACGAAGGGAGAAACAGAAGCTTGAGGTTTGAAGAATTTCTTCGTTTTGCCTGCCTGCAGTTCCCTGGTCAGATCAAGTGTGAAAGTCTTGAAATTGGCAGGCAGCAATAGAAACCCATCCCAGTGACCCCAAGATGGGCCTGGCTGTGAGGCCTGCGAGGGCGGCTGCAGGAGCCGGCGTGTCTGCTGGGGCTGGTGGCCCACGAGCTGGGCCTTCCTCACGCTGACACCCAGTCTGGGGCAGATGCTTGAAAATAAACACTTCTCTAATGTGTTTTTCACATTTTTTAGGCAAGGCATGCGCAACTACATGTGAATGCGCAGCCTTGAATTCCTCGGGCCTGTGGTTTGGAGAAATCCAAAGAGGTTATAATGTGCCAACTTGAATTTCTGGATACAAGGGATTTTTGAGGATTTCTGTCTTTATTGTGTCTCCATAATAGGAGCAGCTGGCTACGGGCACAGATTTCAAATGGAACAAAAGATGTGCCTTGCCTTAGCTGTGGTGTGGCTTCCCGTATGGCTCCAACACGCCAACATTCAAGACCCTCGTATGTGCCATAAGAACTTAATTCCCTCTTGCTGACGGCACAGTTTGTCGAATCAAATTCCCTAAAAGTTAAGAAAATCTCATCTGTGCTAATATTAGCAGCATTATGATTCAGGGGGCCATTTTCTTCTAAGGCAGCCACTGGGAGATAGGATCTCCAGAGCTTTGCAGTGCAGTGTGAGACCGTAGGTGTCAGGGGAATTTATTCAGGGGCTAACGTACGTGTTGATTCCTGTTCTGGAGCTTTGCAAGGCCTATAGCACGTACCTGAGTTACAAAACCTCCAAGCTCTATGAGTTGCTGTTCAGGTTGCAAACCTGTAGTGGATACGCGTTTACACCTTACCTAAAAATACCAAGTTTTACCACCTCAGTGGTAAAAGAAAGACAGTTATCTGGGCCGTTTATCTCTGGGGGACATGTGCCTCACTTGTGCCTATGTATCACGATCAAGTGGATTTTACCTTCTCACCCTTTCTTGTCCTGGAGCTTTATACCAGCGTATAATTACAGTTTGTACTTGCTACAGCATTATTTTAGTATGCTATCCCTCAACTTAAAAATAAAAGAGCATTTTAAGTAGCATACCCAGAGGAATTATCAGCTGCAATCAATGCAGCAGATGATCCTTATAACTGCTGGTGCACCAAGAGACGCGGTGGTGTGGGAGCGGGGCTGCTGGTCAGCACGTAGCAGCCAAAAGACCACCATCAAAAGCTTCTGAAAGCACTGCTTCTGGCTGTTTAATCCAATTTCCATTTTTGCTTAGAAAAAGGGAAATCATGGCATGCGCTTTCACAAGTCTAAAACTTGTGGATGTACGTCCTTGATTCAAATGTTCTTCTTTAATGCCAGCAGGAAGCAATGTCTCTGCAGGATCTTTTATAGACCAAGAACTGCTCCAAAAGCCTGACAGAAATTGATGTCATTCTCAACAAGAAACCAAGGAACAGCAACACTCAAACGGATCCGCTGCCATTAGCCGTGGGAGAGAAGCTCACAGAGAGCTGCAAAGTGTGCCAGAACAAACAGAATTTATGGGAATTGTTTCTCTTTGTTCTCTGCCTTTGTCCCTATGACTCTGGAGTGGGTTTGCAAGAGCAAACCCACAGCGGCAGGCGCGGGGACAGCACGGCGGGATGCTGGGCCACCTGGCGCTGCGGATGGTCTTTGCTGTCAGCACGCAGGCACGATCACGGATTTGGGGAGTGATGAAGATCTCCTTCCACCTGAGGCTTTTGTGTGCTTTTCCCAACACCTCTCTTCATTTGTGGTGCTTATCAGCTGCCAGCACAATTTCCAGTCCTGGAGACACAGGTCTGTACACTCTCCCTGGGGGTTCCTCTATTATAAGAGGCAATAGGTAGTTTTAAGCATACAGAGATTCCTCTTAATGGTTTGTGTCCCAGCAGCAGTTCCCTGTTTGCAGAGTAGGTTGCTTGTGAGCACAGGAGGAAGATGGAGAGCAGCCTTTCTGCCCTGGTCATCCCGTGGGGTGCCTGGCTGTCCCGGGACGTGCCCGGCTGCATCCCCACGCCAGCCCCAGCCACCTGCAGTGCTCGCTCTCCGCTTTGTTTCAGAGCACCCGGCCTCACTGCGAGGATTGTTTTGCTCCCAGAAATAAGTAAGTGGTTTGTATCCTGACAGCCACAGAAAAGGAGGACATGCCAGGTTTGGGCCAAGCGGAACCTGTTTTCTAGCTGTACGCGTCCGCGATCCGTAGAGCTCTTTTGTGAGGGCGGTGTGCAAGCACTTGCAAAATTTTGCAGATGCTTTCAGAGAGTTATTTATGTGTGGTTTGTTTGTTTGGTTTTTTTCTACCTTGTTTTTCCATGGCAGACCAGCAGGAAGGTAGAAATATTGAAGACATCAGCTTCGTTCCTTTGTAACTTTCAGGTGCTTGGTGTAAAAGATCATTTAATGTCTCGGTGCTGTTAAAAACCCACACTGGGCAGGAGCGGGCGGGCAGGCGGCACAGCGCCGCTCGCTCAGGCCAGCACAGGCTTGTTGGAGCTGCCTGATGCCTTCTCCCCACTTCACCAGAGTTCATCACATCTCCCCAAATCTCCCACGGCCCTGCAGACCCCACCAGGGTCACCCTTTGGGGACACGTCCCGGTGCTCTGTTGCACTCAGGCTGCTGCATCCTGCCCTCGCAGGGCTGGTTTTGTCAGAGCCAGGCGGGACAGCCCTGCTGGCTGTGCCGGAGCTGCTGTGGCTCAGCAACTCAGCACCTGTACGGAGCGTGCCAGGACACCTCATGCTCCTTTGTGGTCCATCCAGAGGTACAGTCATGCTGAACAGCCCTGCTGGGTGGGTGCTCGGGGTAGGGGTGTTGTAAGAGAGGTGTGTTCTTGTTGGTGACTGTGGTGTTCGCATCCTGAGCGTGCGCTGCCAAGGGTCTGTGCCCAGTGCTGCTTCCCAACAATTCACAGAATAAAAATGTGATCCCTGCTCCCCCCTTCCCTTTAATTCATTATCAAAGAAATCCTTCGTCAATGGCTTACGTTCACAGGTTGCTTGCAATTTTTCCTTCCTGAAGAAGGTGCAGTGGGGTTTGCCCACGAGGGTGCTTGGGCGTGTTCTGTCTTTGGCGAGGAGCCTGTGGGACCGCTGGCAGGAGCCGCAGTCATGCCTGCGTTTAGCAGGGCCGGGGTAGGTTTCTAAACTGCAAAAGTTAAACTGGAAACACACCCCAAACCTAGGAAGGCCGCAGAACACAAAGGCATTTGTAAACTAATGTAATTACTTTCCTCAATGCCTTTGAATAAAGCTGGCTCCACTTTAAAGGCTTTTCCCTGCCTTCGTTTTACACTATGTTCTTTCCTTTCTCCTGGTTTTTTTCTTGGGCCCCCCCCCCCCCCCCCTTCTTTTTAGCTTCAAGGAGCTGTTTACTTCCAAAATGTGTATCAGGATTTGTTAGCCGTGCCTTCATTAAAACACAGGGCACTCAGATCTTTTTATTATTATTATTATTGTTTGAAGATGAGGATAACACCTCAGGATGGGGAGGATGGGTGGGAAGGTGAGCAACTGATGTGCCCAGACTCTCACGGCATGGAGCATGTCTAAGCACTCATGGGACAACCAAGACCTCCCCGCAGCAGGAGGGGGCTCACCCTGCACCCTGCCACCCCATCCCAATGGCATCTGGAGCCTCTGACCCACTCTGAAGTTTTATTTTGACTTGGTCTGATGTTTTCCAGATTCCTCCAGGGTTTCTCCCATCCAGATGTGAGCAGAGGGGCGAGCGAGGAAGCCTAGGAGGAAATCTAGCCGGGCCCCTCACATGGTTGGCTTGTTTTAATGCTGCTTGTGAGGATAATCATGGACAAAATAGGCCTGTTGCAAGGGGAAATAGCAGGAAGTTGAGCTGCTGTGCTGTACAGCGCAAGTATTTAATAACAAAGCAGTTGGATACCGCGCGACTTAAAAGGGATATGTTATCCATCCTGAGTCATCGCCCCGTGCTGTTGTCCTTATCTGGGTGCAGCTCGTGTTGCAGAGCCCCCGAGGTCAGCGAAGAGCCATCCGCTGATTCCTGGGGGGTCTGGATGGGGCCCTCTGGCCGCGGTGGCTCCGAGGGCCTGTGTGTGCTCTGAACCAGCACTGATGGAGCAGCAGTTACTTTCATGGAAAATACTGACCTTTTGTACAAAAGCAAAGTGCAGACGGAGCAGTTTTAGTTTTCCAGTGAGTTAACATTTTCTGCAGGCCTTTCTCTCTGTAAAGCCAGATTTATCTGAAAATCCCCCCTCTCCTTTATTTTTCCCTATTCTTGAGCATCACAACCGGGCTGTGCTAGCCCAACCGCTGGCTGCTCGCTCCAGGACCCTGGCAACTTGTGGCCCTGTCCCATGGATCGGGGACGTCCCAGGAGGCAATAAATGAGAGGTTTTGTTGGCAGGAGCCTGGATTATTGTCACCCAGCATCTGCACCAGCCACGTGCCCGCAGTCCCAGCCAGCAGCCGCGGGGCTTGTTTGCCGTCCGTGGCCCCAGGACCAGCAGCCACCTCCTCTGCAGCCCCTCCGTGAGCAGAAGGTCCCACTGGCTGATGCGGATCCAAAGCAAACTTTTCGGGTTATTCCGGGCAACGAAACGCAGGTTGGAGCCTGTTGTATTTATTTTGTTTTGCTTTTCAAACCAAATCGCCCATCCCTGCCGAGCTATGTTGATGGTGCGATGGGAGCCAGTTCCCGCAGACCTGATGGGATTAAATGGAAAACTTCCCAGCGGAAGCAGGAAAGGAGCCGTGCACACACACAGCGCCGTGCCGGGCTGCAGGGAGGCAGCTCCTGGCCGCTTGGGCTGCCGAGGAGAAAAAAAAACAACACACATCCCTGCTTTTTTTCGCCTAGGGTGCGCGTCTTACAGCTCATTACTGTAGGGACCAGAGCAGCCTGATGCAATTTGGCAGCTCTTCAAAAAGAAGTCGGTTCTGGTCTCCGCCAGCTTCAAGGACTCAACGGGGGAAAAGAACTTTGTCATGAGGAAAACAAACAAAGCCAGCGACCTGAGCAGCTCATCCACCCGCACGTGGGAAACTTGGCCCAGAGAAGGCAGCAGGCCTTTGGGGTGCCCAGGACGGCCCAGCGGGGAAAGCTGGAGCCTGGCAGCCAGACAAAAGACATGGCAGGGGGGACATCACCAGCAGATTTTCAGCTGCGAGCTTTGCTATGGACTAGGTGCATGAACTTGGGCAGCCCGTTTCACATGGTTATGCCCCAAATAGTGCTCTGCAGTGGATGTATTTGCTCCCTCGCGTAGCGTGCCATAAGAATGTAAGTGTTTTTAATGTGCTTTGATGTCCCTGGATGAAGGATGTGCTATAAATGCAAAGTAAGTGTTCTAATGTACGTAGTTTGTTCCCCTTTTAACATAACAAAGTACTTAGCAGCCGTTCTTGCTTTGAGGGTTTCCATAGCTGGTGGGTCTGTTTCTGCTCTGCGTTAGCAAAGCAAATTCCAGGGTTTGCAGTGGCACATGCTCATTGTGTTCCTCAGCTTCAGGACATGAGCATTTTCTTGTCAGCATTGCAGAGTTATGGGTGGAAATCTGCTAAAAATCTCATTTTTCATAAAATCCAATGAAGGGCCAGTTGTATCTAAGTGTTGGTTCAGAGAAGAACCGTAAAATGGAGCTGCTGAGAGGAAGAACAATTGCAAACACTGCTGCAACTCTGCCTGCAGGTAGCTCTGAATGAGAACAGAGACAGCTGAATGCGGAGTAATTATTCCAGAATAGTGCTGGGTTTGGACATACAGCCTAGAATAAAAATGAACAAAGCCTGCCAGCCCGTGGGTGAGCTCTCCTGCCGGCCCTGTCCCTCTCGGTGACCGGCTGTAGCTTGTACATCCCGCAGATGCTGTGTGGTTGTGCAGGCAGAGGAACAGCCTTCTCTGGGGCAGCCCAGCCCAGGTGGTGCTGCCCAGGTCAAAGCCCAAACCGTGCCGGTAGCACAAAAGCTCACGCAAAGCCACTGCAAAGCGTTGGGAAAAGCGCTGTGAAATCTGCCAGCAGTGCAGATGCTCTGAAATGAATTTCTGCAGAGGAAACGTATCAGGGGATTCATCCAGCGTGGCAAAGCAGAAAGCTGCAAGTGCTGGGAAAGCAGTTTGTGTCTCTCTAGCCGAGTGCAGATTTAAGGAAGGCATCCATCCCCCTGCTCCTGCCCAAGCATCCCAAGGTGTCCGAGGCTGCGCAGACCCCTGATCCCAGCCGAGCAGTGAGAGCTTTCCCTTACCTTCACATTCTCCTGGTTCCTCCAAGCCCCTGAATGCCCCCATGGCTGCTTTGGAGCTGATCCTGAGCCAGGGAGCCGCATCCCGGCCCTAGAGTGCACGTCCCAGGTGTGGCAGCCGGAGCAGAGGCGCTGGAGTTCAGGGCGTGCTTCCTCTCCGGGCTGCCACCAGGCTCTTCCTGCACCGGGGCACGCCGTGCCCCACCATGCTGCATTTGCAGTAATTGATCTTAATTACGCACTCCGAGACGAAAGAGAAGAGGAAAAAATAAAAATAAAATAAATAAATGAAAGCAAGTCTTCCAACAGATTTTATCTGCTGTTTATTTCCACAAATTGCAGCAGAAAAGGCCTGGAGGGTTTTGATGGAGGTGGAGGCTGAGATAGCCGGCAACACGGAGGCTGCCGGGGCGCAGCCTTTTTAACCTCCCCTGCCGAGGCAGGTGCCGACACATCCCCGCAGCCGGCGAAACATGCTAACGCTATGGAGGCTGACGGAGCAAACGGTAACGAGCCGCTGGGGCTGCCACCCTTCCCGAGCCCTCTTTTGAGAAAAAAAAAACAAAAAAAAAAAAAAAGGAAAAATGAAGCAACACACGGCTGCCCCGCTTGAGATGATGAGAAATAACCAGCACATTTGGTGGCTCGGGGGCGGCTGCTTCGTGCACGGGGGCACGGCTCGGCCAGGAGTGTCACCACGGTCCCCTCTGTTGCTCCCTAGGTGCACCAGTACTACAGCTGCCTCCCAGAAGACAAGGTCCCCTACGTCAACAGCCCAGGAGAAAAATCTCGCATCAAGCAGCTTTTGCACCAGCTGCCGCCACATGACAATGAGGTGAGAGGCCGAGGGGGGTGAGTGTCCTCGCGGGGACAGCGTGACGGTGGCGGGGTGGCAGGAGGGGACGGGATGCTCCTCCTGGGGTTCCTCTCGTTGGAGGCATGGCTGGACTTCTCGGCAGCTCTTTCTGCTCTTTGGGGGGCATTTACTTGGAGTTCAGTGATGTTGCTGCTTAAACAGACATGTTTGCTACCTGGTGGGATTCCGTTTAGGTTGGGAGTTGTTTGTTTTTAAAAGTTTCAGCTTTCTTTTTTAAAATGAGCTTTCTTCACGCCTCTGACACAAAAGAGCTTTCTCAGCCCGTGGAGGCCAAAGCCATGCTGAAGCCCTTCCCAAGCACTGCTTCCAGCTCACGAGCGCAAGCAGCGAGGAGGTGTTTGGCTCTCGAGTGTGAGCAGGGAGCCTGTGAGCCTGGGAAGTCAGGGTTTGAGTCAACACCAGCAGAGCAAACACACCTCGGTGCCTCTAGCAAGAGGCAGGCGAGAAGGCTCTGGTCTCTGACGTGCTCCTCCATCAGTGACATCATTGGCTTCTGGTAGCCCGCAAAATTTCCCAGCGTAAACAACAACAACAACAAAAAACGTTTTTCGTGCTTCTTTTGAAGAATCCGCTCTGGGAAATGCAGGCAGGGAGCTTGTTGCATCTAGGTCAGACGTTAACGAGTTTGCCCACGCGTGGCCGGGTGCCACGGGAGCACGGTGGCGCTGCCGGCACGGAGGGGAGCTGCAGGCAGCGGGCAGGGGCTTCGCCTGCACCCTCGGGCCCCAACCTGCCCGCTTGCCTTCCCTGGCAGACACGGAAACCCACGGCCTCCCGCAGCTGGAAGACGTCAGAATAAACACGGAGCTTGTGCTGCTTCCCTGCCCCTTGGCAGGTTTTGCCGCCGGTTCCCCCCCCTGCTCGGTTTTGCCCCTCTGCAAAGTTGCTGTGGGCTCACGTGAGGGACCCTGCTCGTGTTCTCAGCTGACATCTGGTTAGCCAAGAGCTAGGTCTGTGGGGTTAAAATACCCAGAGAAACCTCACGGTTCTATAAGCTTCGGGGAAATTGCAACATTCATTGTTTATATCCTTTTATTTTACTTACTGCCTTCCAAGGAGGTTTTGCAAACACACAAACTTTGCCCTACATTGGAATATTAGTCGTAGGTCCTGAACAGCTGGCACGCCATCATTTACGTAGGGAACATGGGCTGTGCTCGAGAAACGCCGACAAGGTTTTGGATTCCTGCTGAAATCCCACCTCTGGAGGTAGCTCTGTGTTTTCTCGCATTCCTTAGCGAGGCTTGCAGAGGGACCGCGGCTCGGAACACCGAGCGTCGCTGCTGTTTTCTAGGTCCGCTACTGCAATTCGCTGGATGAGGAGGAGAAGAGAGAGCTCAAACTCTTCAGCAATCAGAGGAAGAGGGAAAACCTAGGGAGAGGCAACGTCCGGCCGTTCCCTGTAACCATGACGGGAGCCATCTGTGAGCAGGTGGGTAGCGGCCGCCGGAGCAGTGTGAGCAGGGTGGGTTCCCAGTAACCAAAGCTGGGGTCGGCCAGGTATGTGCCACGGGTACCCTGTGGTTCTGGGGGACCAGAGCAGTTGCTTTGGCTAATCCCAAAGCTCCTGGCCTCATATGGGGGGAGCTGCTGGGATCCTGGGGGTGAAAAGGGATGGGGAGAGACCAAAAAAGGGGATCTTTCCTTGAGCAGTGAATCTTGTGCCACTTCTGCAAAAGCAGCTCATTAGGGATGGGCGGCAGCAGGCTCACCGGCCCCATGTCACACCCTGGTTTTCCTGACAGTGCGGTGGGCAGATCAACGGCGGGGACATGGCTGTCTTCGCCTCGCGAGCTGGGCATGGTGTTTGCTGGCACCCTCCTTGCTTCATCTGCAGCGTCTGCAACGAGCTGCTGGTCGACCTGATCTACTTCTACCAGGACGGCAAGATTTACTGTGGCAGGCACCATGCTGAGTGCCTCAAGCCCCGGTGCGCAGCATGCGACGAGGTAAGACCTTGTTAAAATCCCAGCTGCCCACCTCTGTACTGTGTTTTTCTAAGGTGTGAAGTTTTTTCTTGAGTGCTTCTTGAAAATAAAATAGACCAAAGGGTCCCACCCAACCCCAAAATCCCACTACTGCGCACCGAAATATGCACCCTGGTACGGACACTGCCCATGGGGATGGCACAAACACATATTTTCCCCCTGTGCACATGGGGAGCACACAAAAAATGTGATGCCTTGGCTTTGCCAAGGGTTCATACAAGCTTTTCCTGGGGTTTCCAGTTGGCATCCTGGGGTTACTGTGGGATTTTCAGCTGAAGACTGCCCGAGGCTGTTATGGGACAGGTCCTCACTTACGCAGACGCATCCGGGGAGGGCTTTCCGTGAGCGTTTCCAGTAACAACACACCCACCCGTGCTGCGTAATTTTAGCCTGGTTGTGTGTGTGCCGTTCCTTCCTTCTCCTCTCTTCGCCCCAGAAGAAGCCTCTGGTAGGATGAGTGTTGTGTTTCTTACAAGTAGTGGTGTTTGAGTGCACGCCGAGCTGAAACTGGCTTTCAGAGAGGAGATTAAAGGGATGTAGGAAGCTGAACAAATGGAATACAAAACGAATATAGAAAACCGTGCAGAGTTGACTCTGAACATTTCTCAAGTGTCAATCTCTGTTTAAAAGGCTGGTGAAGGAAATTGTTCTGGCTTTTAAAGTTATGAAAACCATAGTGTGGAAAACCATATGTACTATAAAATAGCAAGTCCCATCTATGCAAGCGTATAATAGTAAAAATCCAGGGCTATGTGTGCTTCAAATATAAAGAACATTGACGTATGTATCCAATTAAATTTGTAATGTTACCAGTGAAAAAACAACTCCTAACCATGCAACTGGCCCCGTTTCCTCATGGTTTAGGCTGGGTAATTTTTTTTCATGTACTTTTTATCCTTGCAAATTCTCATACAAGGCCTTCATTCAACTTCTTCTTTCACACACGCTTCTTCCCCTGAAGCATGCAAGAAAGAAGCTCGGAAACAGGAAAGCTTTTGGTGCAAGCAGGTGGCAGCCATGGTAGGTGTGATGGTGAGGAGCCAGGTTGCGACTTCTTCCCGTCCCTCCAGAGGCTTGCCACTTTTCATTGTCCTTTTGATCATGCTTTGTATTCAGGCCCCTGTCTGAGAGATGGGTAGATGTGTTTTAATAAGTGGCTGTTCTGTTCTTCAAAAGTCCCCCGGATCGATAGGTTGTATATAAGTGTGTTTATTACCCCGATCGACCCCTTCTGCTGATGGATGTGCTTACGAGCACCGCCAGGACACGTTGCTGCGAGCTGGGTGTTAACACTTTCTGGTCTGTGCGCTGACACCCTGCTGACATATTTGCACTGTGACAGGAGGCTGCCTTGGGTGCTGTTCCCTAGGATCCGATGGGTGCACCTGCCTGCAGCCAAACCTAGGGTGCTCCCCGCAGGAGAGTGTTTAGCTGTAAAATTCAGAGGTGAGCACAGGGACACACAGCCAAATCACGCAGGCAGGAGACGCAAAGACCGGGGCCCACATCCCAAATCCCTTCTCTGACTTAACTCTTCTCCACCTTTGTTTCCCAGATCATTTTTGCCGACGAGTGCACCGAGGCCGAAGGGCGGCACTGGCATATGAAGCACTTCTGCTGCTTCGAGTGTGAGACCGTGCTGGGGGGGCAGAGGTACATCATGAAGGACGGCCGGCCCTACTGCTGCAGCTGCTTTGAGTCCCTCTACGCCGAGTACTGTGACACCTGCGCCCAGCACATTGGTACGTGCTCACTCCGGGACGGGCTTGCATCCCTCTTCGTGGCAGGAGGGCTGTCAGCAGCCCTGGAAGCTGTTGGAACCAGTGAGAGCTTCCTCTAGCCGAACTGAATGAGTGCTTCTTTCTTTTAAAACTCGTTTTCCTGTCAGCAGCCTGGCTCTTTGAATTGCAGCTTCTGCCCAGCCGAGCTTGCTGAAGGCTCGCACGAGTTAATGAGCTACTGATGGGAAAGATGGTTGCTCATTAGGCATCATTAATGTTTGTGTTTGCTGTTTTTAATTAACCCACAGATAGATGTTCTCAGACAGAAAGAAGTGATGGATCAGAGTTGACCTGCCTTTCTAGAACAGGGAGATGGGGTGATTTAGGGTGCGTTTTACGCTGGGGCTAGCTGTCACCCCACTACACGGCTGCGGGGCAGCAAGCCGGGCTGTCACAGCCTTGCTCTCCATCCTCACTCTGCCACTTGGCTGAGCATTTGCTTGCAGTTGGAAGCACGGCACGGGGTGGCCCTTTGTCTGTCTGTGGAGGTGAGCTCACGTGTCTGCGCAGCGCTCGAATCATTCACGGGCTGCAGGAGAGAAAAAAAACATTTTGCTCTTGTGCGGTGGCCAGATGGCACGGGGGAAGACACGGGGCTTCAACAAAACACTTGGAGGACGTTTTTGCTGCAACCTATAGCACATCTTTCCCGAAAGCTCAGCTGTGGAGCAGCAAAGAAGCAGCTGTTATGCCTCTCACGCTCCCTTCCCTCGTGCTTCCCCCATCTGCTGCCTGTTTTCCCCTCCATCCCCTTCACCGGCTCCACCGCGGTGCCCTGCATGGACCGAGCCCAGCTAGTTTGCATCCCCTTCCCCATGGCAGACGTGCTTTCATTCTGCCAGGCCTTGATAGAAGAAAAGTGCCTGTAGCAGGTAAATGTGACAGCTGATTACCTGGTGTGGGCATGGGCTGAGCTCTCACCTTAGCCAGGGCTGGCATGGTGGATCAGTGCTGAGCCTGCTCACTGCCAGGTTTTCCCTCTGGTTCCCATTTTGCTGCGTATCTGCACGTATCTAGTAATGAGGGACTGCAGCCATTTTGCTGCAACTTGCTCTCAGTAGTTGCTAGCTGTTGTGCTTAGCAGCCACATACATTAGAGTAAGGCGTGTGCTTGGAAGGGCTGGGTTGTTTGGTAGAGCTACTGAGCACGGAAGCTGTGCCCCTGTCTCTGAGAGGTGGCTTTGGATCATGGAGAAAGGAGCTGATAAAACCCACCCGCTGTCTTTTCTGTCTACCAGGGCGCTTTATATAAAGGCATTTTGCTTGTTATAGGGGGAGGGGAAAAAAAACAGCTAGGCTAAAGCAAATTTAGCTTGGGGTAAAATGGACTGTGAATGTGCTGTTTGGAAATCTCCTGAGGGCACTGGGCCCTTCCAACAGCCAGGCTGCAGCCTGTGTGCAAGCACGAGCTGTGCACACGTGCAGCATGGCTCGCTGCTGCCCTGGCCAGCCTGCGCCCTGTGCAGCAGTTTCTCAGGTAACGGGGGCTTTTACCAAGGACGGCAGCTTAAACAGGCGGATAAATGCTATAATTGAAGCCTCGGGAGCTCTGCTCATGGCTTTGACTGAGCGCTGCGTCTATACCAGTAAATGTGCTGCAGCGGCTCTGGCCGGTGCCTGCAGCCAGCCCCGGGGTGTCGCTGGCTGGGGACAGGCTCTTTGTCAGCCCCCAGTGCATTCATTCCTTACCCCAAGGGGCTTGGCAGGGGCAAGCCAGGAAATTTGGCTGGGGGAAAGGCAAGGGGACGCGCTCAGATCCCCTGGGCAGGCTCTTTCCTTTCCGATCTGGGGAAGGGGCCCCAGCAGCCAGAATAAAGTCGGGCTGGGAAGGCGGTCAGGAGCAGAGCAGCGAGGGGCAGGGATGTGATCTGTTCTGTTACGTAGTTACCGAGGCAGCACAGATCCCTCTTTATGGTTTGGTTGGAGGCTTTTTGTTTTTTTAAATAGGCAGCGTATTATTGCTTTGGCTTCAAGGACTTTATGGAGAACTCGCATTCCTGTGCTTTATGATCGGAAATATCCCCGTTTAATGTGAAATAGCTTGAGGCTCGACTCCGCTGCCTTTCCCAGCGCTGAGTAACTCCCTAGCAGAGGCCTGCAACCTGCAAAGAATTAGGAACGGGTGTAACTCCACATGCGGGAGAAACCCCTCCGAAGGGTGTGTGAGAGCGAGCGTGGGTATAGGTGCTGCTGGCGCCGGAGGGCCGCTCAGCCTGCCTGAGTGCTGCGCTCTGTGGTGAGCACACCAGGCCTTGGGAAGGGCACAGGGCTGACTTTTCATCTGGTTCCCCCCAAGGTATCGACCAGGGCCAGATGACGTACGACGGCCAGCACTGGCACGCCACCGAGACCTGCTTCTGCTGCGCGCAGTGCAAGAAGTCCCTCCTGGGCCGGCCCTTCCTGCCCAAGCAGGGGCAGATCTTCTGCTCCAGGGCCTGCAGCGTCGGCGACGACCCCAACGGCTCCGACTCCTCCGACTCGGCCTTCCAGAGCGCGCGGGCCAAGGAGTCCCGCCGCAGCGCCAAGATCGGCAAGAACAAGGGGAAGGCGGAGGAGGGCGCGCTGAGCCAGCTGCAGGTCACCTCCAGCCGCCTCTCCGCCGACGTGGACCCGCTCTCGCTGCAGATGGACTTGCTGAGCCTGGCCAGCCAGACGCCGAGCCTCAACAGGGAGCACGTGTGGCGGAGCAGGGACGAGCTCTACCACTATGGGAGTAAAATGGAGCAGGGGCAGTCCCAAAGCCCTCTGCAGCTCCTCAGCCAATGCAATATCAGGACTTCCTACAACCCCAGCCAGGTCCCAGGCTCTCAGCCAGATTTATGGGGGAAGCACTTCAGCAACCCGAAGAGGAGCTCCTCGCTGGCGATGAAGGGGCACGGCGGCAGCTTCATCCAGGACTGCAGAGAGGACTACTATTCGGGGCGGCTTCGCTCGCAGGAGAGCTACAGCGACATGTCCAACCAGAGCTTCCCCGAGACCAGAGGAAGCCTCAAAGTCCCCAAGTACGAAGAGGAGGAGGAAGGTGGGATGCCGACGCCGCAGTGCCGCACCCGGCATCCCATCAACGCCCTGAAGTTCACGGAGGACCTGACGCCCACCGAGCAGACTCCTCGCGGCTCCATGGAGTCCCTGGCGCTTTCAAACGCCACAGGTACGTCACCGCCAGCACCCCGGGCTCCTGTCCTCATCCGTGTGATGGGACCCATGTGCTGGGTCACCATGGCAGGTGTCCTCCATATCTCCTCCCCCTGAAGCAGGCCTGGGGACCTGCAAAGTGCTTGGTCACCCTGGGCTGAGACACATGGGGGTGAGCTCGTTATAGCCTGTTATTGTAATTAATGTGGGGTGCAAGTGTTCCTGTCCCTCTCCCGTTGCTCTCAGCCACCAGACGTGCTGGCACTGGTGTGGGTGGTGGGTGGCAGCCTGGGGACATCACGGGGGGCCACCGACCGCCTGCCCGGCTCCCGGTGTGCATGGCAGCCCCGTCTCACTTGGTCTGCTTGTTTAGCAAATGCAGCTCTTTATAGCTGGTTGGCCTTTCTGCATAGCTCAAAACAAATGTTTTCAAGCTCTTTAATCCTCCCTTTTGTGCAGAGGGAGGAAAAATCAAGGCCAACTGCTAAAGCAGAGACAGATCCTAGCATTCAGCGCTTTGAGGACTGCTGTCAGCTGCCGTTGTGGGCTAAAAATATTTTTAAATGCTTTGAAACAGGCCCAGTTTTGCAACCCCTTTTGCTTGTTAGGCAGCCATCAAGCTCGCGGCTAGTTAAGACAAATTCCTCCTCATTTCTATGGAGCTCTCTTTCTCCTCTTCCAGTACTGTTGCGACTGCAGGAAAAAGCCAGGCAAGATGCTTTTCCCATCTCACATGAGTGTCGAGCCCTTTTCTCCCCAGTACATCCCAATCCCAAACCAGACATGGCTGGCATTTGCTTCGGACTCCCTAAGCAGCAAACTTCTCAGAAAAGAAAATACCAAGCCCGGTTTGCTTGCCAGAGATGCTGGCTTGCTCCTTCTTCACCACTCCCCCGGCATGTTTCCGTTCCAGCCAAGCATTGTTTGGAGCCATGGGGGGAGAGGAGAGGCTGATGAGCTGGAGAGGGCTTTGCTCAGACAGCCTCAGAGAAAAGGAAAATAAGATGTGAAATGGAGAGGGAGCTGGGAATTGCCCTCCAAAACAAAGCCCCGGATTTCAAAAGTTGCTCCTGTTCCTGAAAACTCACATTGTGTAAACCCTGCCAGTACAAATAGTCTTGAGCAACACCGAGTTCCAGTGAGCAATGTCTGAGTACTGAAGCGGCTGCTTCCTGCTTTGGAGCTGAAGTGTAGCAAGTTTTCTGAGATACAAGGCAAGAGGTGAGAAGCGCAGCAAATCTTTCATATTGAAGTGAAAACTCATTCTGTATTTCGTCTGGGAATCCTAGGAGAGAGATCTTCCAGGGGCATCCTCATCGTGTAGCTGTAGTAGGTTTCTTTGCAGGCAGTGCAAGCTGCTTGCTTCTTTCCTGCATTTTGGAGGAGTTGCTCAGCATGATGAGGCTTGCAATGAATGCGAGCGGTACCTCTGAAGAGGGAGGTGATAACGTTTTTATTAACATGTAAGATCTAATAATTTTCATTGCTCTGGGACCTGGCTCAGCTCGGGCTCAGGGGCACTGTGCTAATAACCACAGCTCCCCAGGGCTGTCCTCGCTGGTGGGGAGCATCGGGGGCAGAGCCAGAATTATCATCCCACTTTGGCGGCAGCGTTTTGAGGACAGCCTTGGTGACCTGGCCAAGGTCTGTGGGAGAGTGGGATTTTGAAACCAGGTGCAAAGCCTAAATTCTGCAAGAGGGCACAGCCACTGCCTTTCCTTGTCCCCTCAGAGCGAGCTCCATGGCAAATACCATACAAATGCAAACCAGGCTTGTTCCACAGTATGCTTTTCCCTATGCACATCTTGTAAATTATGTTTAGAAGGCAGGCAGGGGCCGACAGTAACTCCTTGGGTTTGCAGACCCTTGTGAAGCACGCCCCAGCCTCTGCAGGCAGCTTCTCTCCTGCCCAGCTGCGAGCTCCCTTTGAGTTACTAACTCTGCGCAGTTGCTCCACCTTGTAAAATGAAATAATTAGCACTGAATCCATCTAATATTTTATGGCATGGTTGGAAACGCTCTTTTTTTATGGGGAGCTGAAGGGCAAACAGTCCCTGACCTGCAGAGTGCGTATTAAAAGCTGACTGGTTCCTCCCTGGCAGCAGCTCTTGCTGTGATACTTCTATTCTGACTTAACTGATAATTAGCTGGAGATGTCAGTAGGGGTGGGTAACAAACCGGGTGTCTGGTGGCGGTTCCTGTCCTCTGGACAGAAGGGAACTGAAGTCCTGGGGAGCCTCTTACCAACCAGACACCACTAAGTCGCCCTAAAGCAGATCCCAAATGGCTTAGCTGGGATGTGTGGCACCACGTCCACCCCGTGCTCCCGAGCACTCACCCTTAAATGGCTCCGTTGTGCTCTGTGGCCATGCCGCGGAGCCTCAGCAGGCTCCCATGAGGTGCCCGAGTGCCGGAGGTAGCACAGCCCTCCCCGGGCTTTGTTTCTGAGTTGGAATTAGATGGCAGCGTCTCTGCTGGCCTCTGCTTCTGCTCGTGTAATCCCCGTGAACGCTGATGGGATTTGGACACTGGCAAAGGGGAGAGTTTCCTGCTGCTGGGGCTTATCTTGTCCTTCCTCCCACATTGTAGTTTGGAGATCCCTCTGCTCTCAGCCGAAGGCTACGACAGACTCTGAAAGGCTGCTTCTGGGCGGCCAGGTCCTGCCCCAGCCCAGGTGGCAGCAGGGGCAGCGGTGGGGGAGAGGCAGCGAGGGACACGGGGTTTTCCAGTGAGGTTTGGGGCCAGTGCCTGCTCAGGGATGTTCAGCTGAGATCTGAAAGCATTTCTCAGCACATTCTCCAAGTTGCTTTTTGCTGTATTTTATATTACCTTTTATATCTGTTTTCCTTGGGTCGCTTTGTTTTTTATTATTTTTTATTAATCTCATTAGCAACAGCACAAACCAGTGGCTGCTGCAGCAGTGGTTGCCCCATAGCTCCTTTTGTAAGCAACCAGGGCTATGTGAAGATGCAGCTGGCCAGGAAGCTGTTCTTGTGAGGAGGAATCTGGTCCCACCAGAGCTTTGTCCCTTCCCAAAAGACGCTCGGTCTGCGACACCCCGACCGCAGTGTTCATGGTGTGCCTCGCGTGGTGCTGTTCGTGGGGTGCTCGCATCGCCCTCTTAAAAGGTTTTGCAAGTGCTGTGTGTGCCTAGCAGCTGAATCAGAAGTCAGGAGCTGATCCCTGCTGATGATCCCTGCGGTGACAGCGGAGCTGCGTGCAGAGAGCGCGAGTGCTGTGGAGGGGAGCTGCGCTGAACGGTGACACTGCTCTGTGCAAAAGGAGAAAGGGATTTGAAGTATTTCTTGGGAAAATTTGTTTGGGTGAGGGTAACAGCCGAGCTTCATTTCCTCCCCTCATCTGTCACAGGCATAAATCCAGGAAAAAAAAAAAGTAACCGGTGCCGTTACAGGGTGCAGTGCAACTGCACGTGTATGGCACACGTTTCTGTTACCTCCGCTGCTACGAGATGCTCGAAGGCCCCAAAAGCTTGTTTTTTATTATCTTTCCAGGACTAAACAACAACTGTGATATAGTCAGAAAGCGGGGAGGGAAAATGCCTGCATGCATGTGCACCAGCCCTGATCCCTGCAAGGCTGCGCTGCACTCCCTGCTGGCACAGCCTGTCTCCGACCCCTGTGCAGACAAGCTGAAAGCAGGGGGAAATGGGGAAAAGAAAGCTGTTTCCCAGGGCTGGGGGATGTTTTCCCAAAAAAAAAGTTCAATGGCCCAGTGTCTCCTTCACTGAGAGCTTGGGAGCAGCTCCTGCCCATGCTGCTCCCGGCGCCAGATACCTCGTCCCCTGCACTGGTAGGGATGGTGGGCGTGGGCCTTGTGGTGAGCAGGGGCTGGAGGCTGATCCCCATCCCTGTGCTCCCAGTGCCAGGGGGATGTCAGAGCCCCCCGCTGCATCCCGTGGGTGCTTCTCCCCCCGCTCAGCTGGGAGGGATGTGCCCAACATGGGAAGATGTACTCGGGACCGTGATGTGCTTGGCAAGCGCTGTGGTTCCCCCGAATTGCGGGGCTCCTGGCCTTTCCCTCGCAGCCCTGTTTACTTTCTGTGACTTCCAGTTACACAAGGGCTCTGCTTTATTTCTGCACCACCCCAAGGCCGGTCAGAAGCGAAGCGAGGCTGAGTTATAAACAAATCCCCGGGAAGGCTGTTTCTCCTTAAGTCCCTTTTTAGTTCTGGGGCTTGAACTTAAAAATAAATCCTGTTTCAGGGGCAGGGAGGACGTGCCTGCTAGGGGAGAGACAGGGCTGTGACGGGGGGGAACGAGGGATGCCACCCCTGCTTGGCTGTGTCCCTGTTGCTGTGTTCCCTCTTTTGGTGCAGGCAATATCACAAATTTTGCATTCTCCCAGCGGGGTGAAGCAGGAGGCAGATGATGCTCTCTCTGCATGGGCTGCTGGCTGCGGCCGTGCCGCCCTGCATGAGCCAAGCTTCACGGGGAGCTCAGCGTAACAGGGGCCGGGAGCTGCCTCCCCTCGTGGGTGCCTCGTTTCCAGCCTCACACCAAGCATACGTGCTTGCCATAGCCCCTCTGCTGTCATTTACTCGGTGTTTTAATAATCCATAATTAATGCAGCCCCGGTTTAGCAAAGCACACAGCGCAGCTGGGGAGACGCAAGCGCGTTGCGGGGCTTTAGAGGTGATGCGTAAAAGGATCATCAGCTCTTCGGACTTCGTGCTGTTGGTTTGCTTCTTCCATTGTTATATTTTCCTTGGAAGCACCCGATAGGTTAGGCACAGCCTTTGCAGTCGGGACGGGGATCGTACAGCGTGTTCTGAGCAAAGCCTAATGTTAAACAGAAACCCCCTCTGTGTTCCCAGAGCCGTAGCCAGCCCGAGCTTTAAATCGCATGCCCGCAGACGAGCTACAGCTTTCGCTTGTGTGCATCCCAAACGTGTGCGTTTCCATGGCTCGGGTGTGAAATATTGAGCCTGGCAGCCCCACGCAGCGGCGGGCAGCAGCAGGATAGCTTGCTGTGCCCACGGGCTGCAGGGACGGGCACGCCAGCGGCACCGCTCTCACAGCCAGGCACATCGCCTCCTGCCCCGGAGCCCTCGGGCTGGCCATGGTCGGCAGCAGCGAAGCAGGAGCAGCAGCTTCGGGGTGTGATGGGTGGTGGGGAGAAGCCCCTGATGACATTTGGGATTTCTGCATCGTCCCCAGCCCCACGTTGTGCATTTGCTGCGCGTACCGCTGGGGCTCGTGCCTTCGCAGAAGGAAAGCCTCGTGGGAGCCGTCTCTGGGTTACTGTGTCACCCCCGGGCTTGCTCCCTTGGAAAGGGGCCAGTGGTTTGTACAGAAGCAGCCGGCTCACACCACGGGCTAGAGCGAGGCTCCCGCACAGCCCCACAAAACAGATTCTCAGGTTTCCTTATTGGAAAAATACCCGCTGCGTGGCGGGGTCCCCCTCTCGCATTCCCTTTTTTTCCAGGTTAGGGCTCGATCGGATTATTAGCTGTGTTCCCAGATGAAACACTTCATTAGGAGGGAGCTGCAGTGGCTGTAAATAAATGCTGGTAACTCAAGAAGCTCGGCCTCGATGCAGTACTGCAGCTAAACATCCACAGGAGGGGAGGCTCAGGGCAGCGCAGGACCACAGTAGCATCCCTGGGGACCCGCAGCCGTCAGCATGGGCTGCAAGGACCAGCAGCAATCATCTGTCTCAGCAGCCCTCCAGCATCCCATTTTGCAGGTTTCTGGCCGCTTTTACTGCTGAAATTTTCCTCGCAGGAGTTCGGCCAACCTGGAAAACAACGCATTCCCCTCCTCTTCGCAAGCGTTTTGTCAGCGTTTGGAGGCTGTTGTGATGTTCCCCTTCAGCCTCCTCTTCTCTAGACTAAACAACCCCTGGTCTTTCAAACGTTATTCCTAGGTCACGTTTTCCAGATCAAACATTTTAGACCGTTTGTTATTGCTGTCCCCTGGGCTCCCTGCAGCCAGGCTGGAGCGCTCCCGGCTCGCTGAGGCTTCATGGCTCCCTGGAGGAGGGCAGGATTGTTTCAGAGCATGGACAGACCGCGGGCAGGCACCCCTTGTGCTTTGCTTCCAGCCGAGTGGGGAAATATATTTGTGGTGCTTTTTAAGCAAGTTTAGTTTAGGTTTGGTAATCTCAGACTCGAAGCTCTCGCGTGTTTCCCCCCGTCTGCATGGCGGGGCCACGCTCCCTCCCAGAGCCGGCTCGGCGTTCAGCCTTGGTACAATCGATGTTTTCCCAGTGATTAAGGACTTCATAATGCGTGCGCTTAATTATATGCAGGCCATCCGGATGAACAGCCAAAACCATCCCTTGGGCCTAATAATAGCTGATTAAACCTTCTGCTGGGAGCTTCAGCTGTGCATGTAGCACAAGCCCCTTGTCCAAAATTTTCCCTGAGTGCTGACCAGCGCTTCGAAGGGGGGAAGGAAAAGGCTCTGTTCCTGCTGAGGTGCCTGCAAGGGGCTGGAGACCTCCAAAAAGGGGCTGGGGTCCTCCAAAAATTCAACCTGAGCACTGCTGGATGTTTTCCCTGCGTGCAGAGCTCCCGCCAGTGCTGTGGTGCTTAGTTTGGAATTCCTGCTCGGCTCTCTCGTGCCTGGGGAGCCTCTCCGTGCATGCTCAGGGTGTTCTGGCTGGATGCAGACCCGGAGGAGCCGAGAGTGCAGGTGCTGTGGCAGGGGCCGGCTGTGCACCGGGACAAATCTCCATCCCAGCAGAGCGGGGTGAGACCGGCCCCTTGCGAATGGTGCTACCGAAATGGATCTGCAGCTGCTGCCCAAGCACCCTGAGGTGCTCAGAGCTGTATTTCTGCAAAGCATCCATGTCGTTCTTCCTCATTACGGGGCTGTGCTGCTTCTCTTAATGAAGGGCTGCATGAATGTCACCGAGGGCTCATTTTCTTTGGCATCAGCTATTGTCTGACACAGCTGATTAATGCCAAACTCGGCTGTCGGCAGCTGTGATTCACGCTTGGGTCGGCTCAGCCGGCCACCCCGCTGCTCCTCCAGCCTTTCAAGAGGCTTTTGGTCATGCTGCGAGGGTGCTCGTCCCTCACGGGGGGCTCGCCGGCTCCTCTGCGGTGGCACAGGGGGGACCGGGGCGAAGCGAATAACGCGACAAACGGCATAACCAGGAGCAAAGCGCAGAAGGCAGCTACTCCGGTGGCACGAGACAGACGGTGCTGCACAGGCAGCAGCAGGGCTGGGAAGCCTCGTGCGGGGCTGCTTCCAAACAGAGGAGGCGGGGGGCAGCTGCAGGAGCCGGCGGGGTTGGTTTAACTCACCTGAGATCGGCAAAAAATAAAGGCACGAAGCTGGTGTGCAAAGTGCGTCCTCGGAACAAAACGCAGCTTTGCTTTTCTTAGCCCAGCCTCTCCCTTTTCCCGTGGCGTTCAGGCATTGCCTTTGCTTAGCTTTGCTCTGCTGGGATAAAAACTGGAAGCTTCCCAATTAAAAGCAGGAAAGCAAACAGAGAGTCTCGCTTCGTAAATGGTGCCGGCGGCTGGGACTTGGGGAGCACAGCCAGGCAGTGCCAGACCCAGGCTGAAATGTTGGCAGCCGGTTGTGCTCGAGTGCTGAAGCTCTTGCTGGTGCCCCCAAGGATAGGATTCAGCTGGGCTGGGTGCTTTAGGAAATCCTTGCCCAACTTTGCAGGATCTGTAGGTCTTTTAAAGGCCAAGTCCCAAAGAAGCCGAAGCGGATAGTGAGTGGGGTTAGTGGCAGCAGCCCTTCTTCTCGCTCGTTTTTGGCAGGCAGCGGGTAGAGCCGAAGGAGCCGAGCTCTTGATGAAATGCAAGCAGATTTTGTGAAGGGAGAAAGAATTTACTCTTGAATTGTGGGCTGGGTTGTTGTTTTTTTTAATTAATTTACCAAGTCGTAAATTCTTGACGCTTGCATAAGAGGCGTGCGTCATGTTGAAAATCCTGCTGATGGTGCACGGCGCTCCCAGCTCAGTCTGCACGGGGAGATTGTCGGAGAGTGATGGGGAGAGAAGTGCCAAAGCAAACACTCTGCATTTGATTTGGGAAGAAATGTATTTCCTTTGAAACAGCTTGCGAAATATGTTGTCCTTAGCTTGTAATGCAAGAGCTTACTGCTGCCAGTTGTCAAGCCAACATGGAGGCAGTCAGAAAATAGTCAGAAAACACCCAAAAAACGGGTCGGGGACTAGGGAACCAAGGGGCATGCTGAGCTTCTTGTCCATGAGAGGGTACAGAGCAGACAGCCCACTGCTCTGCGGCAGCTTTAGGGAAGCACCTTGAGCATGGGAAGCACCTTTGCAGGGAAGCACCTTGAGCATGGCCAAGGCTGTGCCTGCCACCCTGCCTGGGGACATCACAGCTTGGTGATGAGCCTGAATTGGTCGGCGGCCCCGCTTCTGGCTGCTCCTGACATTGCTCAGTCCTTCAAAGCATGTCACCGTTGAGCAAGGTGTGGGTGCCGGATCATGGCACCCTACTTATCTCGGCGTGCCGGAGGCCTCAGGTTACCTCTGACGCATGAATTCGGTGCTGGCATCACTGGTTATTCCTATCAAGTCGCAGACAGCGTAGACATATGGGGAAGGGAGTCGCGAAAAGCATGTAACAGTCCTTGGAGTCCTACTCAAAACACCTTAAATTGGTGTGATTTCCCCACAGGAGGATCTGCCTCCTCTTAAAAAATAAAACAGAAAGCATCCTCTTGAAGGGCTCTTCAGGACAACATCTAAAACAGAGCTTATCTTAAAGCAAAAGCCCACAGGCTCAGGCCAAAACCAGCCTTCTCCTTGCATCTCCAGTGAGAGAAAATTCTCCTCCTGATCTCTTTTTTCCTCCCTTTCCCCTTCCCCACCAAGGCCTCTCAGCAGACGGCGGAGCCAAGCGCCAGGAGCATCTCTCCAGGTTCTCCATGCCCGACCTGAGCAAAGACTCGGGCATGAACGTCTCGGAGAAGATGAGCAACATGGGGACCCTCAACTCCTCCATGCAATTCCGCAGCGCCGAATCCGTCCGCAGCCTGCTCTCCGTGCAGCAGTACCAAGACCTGGAGCCCAACCTGCACAACCTGGCCAGCCCCATCGGCTACCGCGAGCGGCCGGCGCACGGCCGCCTGCACCAGAGCTTCGACTACGGCAGCGGGGTGCCCGGGGGCAAGCTGGGGGCGCAGGACAGCGCGAGGCATGCCCCCATGAGCGAGCGCACACGCCGGCGAACTACCCTGCGGGACGATGACCGGCACTACCGCCCGCACCGCTCGCGGCGCTCCCGGCGCTCCCGCTCGGATAACGCCCTGCACCTGGCCAGCGAGCAGTGCTGCCGGCTGAAGGAAAGGCCCTCGCTGCGAGCCAGGGATGACTACGACCAGTTCATGCACCAGCGGAGCGGCAGAGAGAGCTTGGAGCAGGGTCCCCGCAGGGACGCCTACGGCCACTGTCCCAGGACGGTGTCGGACCTCGCCCTGCAGAACCACTTGGGCGAGCGCTGGGGGCCCTACTTCGCCGAGTACGACTGGTGCTCGACGTGCTCCTCCTCTTCAGAGTCAGACAACGAGGGCTATTTCCTCGGGGAGCCAATTCCCCAGCCTGCCCGCCTCCGGTACGTGACCAGCGAGGAGCTCCTGCACAAGTACGGCTCCTACAGCATGCCCAAGTCTTCCACCTTGGGTGGCAGAGGACAGTTGCACAGCCGGAAAAGACAGAAGAGCAAAAACTGTATCATATCCTAATGGCATCCTTGCCGGGCACCTTCGGAGAATGTAGATTAACTCACAAACTTGCACTGTTCTAGACCATGTAAGCGCTTCTATTGTAACAAAAAGGCCTGAGGAGTAGGAATTTGTAAGAAGGTTGTAGACTGGCTTCTATAAATAGTCATAATCGTGGGCACAGTGAATATATTTTGCACATCTTACTTTGAAAACAAAAAAAAAAGTTCACTTTAGCCTGTAATATTTACCTAGTAGTTTCTCTTCTCTCTCCCGAGTACTGCCACCCGTTGAGTTCTCTTTGCCCGTACGTTTTTGTTACCGCTGCTGGCTACCACCATCCGTCTGCTGGTAGCTCTTGCTTTCCACCATGCCATCATCTTCCATGCCCCAATTTGTTACGTGTTTGTCTCTCAGACAGTGTGGGAGCCTAAGTTATTTCCATGATTGTTGTAAATGCAATGTAAATGAGAGTTTGGAGAAAATATTTTTGTATTTTGTAATATCAGAGGAATTTCTATATCTTAGGAGTCACTGGGAAAATGCATGTACATCCTAGCTGTATCCCGCCAGAGCTGAACAAACAGTACTTTAGCCCCCTTCAACTTACCATGTCATCATCAGATTCCTTAAGCATATCAGTGAGAGTTTGAGTAGTTGTTTTATTTTTTAAACTCTTTTTTTTTTTTTTTTTCCTGTTTGCTTTGTTCCTGGTAAATAAAGAGAACATTTGCTGATTCATTAAGTCTTGAAGAGGCCGAGGTGCCACTTTGAAGTCTGCTCACACCTGTGGTCTTTAGGTACACGCTCAGTCAAATACAGGAGTCCTGACAGCTGCAAAAGTGACTTTTTTTGTTAAATAGGAAAGAACAGAACTACCAAATGTCTGCAAAGTTGTAAATGACCAAAGCTGGAGAAGGAATTTTACATCTCTGTAGAGAATGCTGAAGTTACTAAACGTTGAACTATTATTTGGAGTAAATAAAAGTGTAAATGGTGCAATTGTGTGATGTCAGCATGACGTTGTTTTGAATATAGACTTGTCTTATGGTGCTCTAGTTTTCCGGGTTATGTTAACTGCTGTTCATTACCAAGTGGAAGTCTCAGTATTGCCTACTGCCTAACACTTCAGAGACCGACTGCAAACTGCTCCTGCCCTGGCCGACCACCGACAGCATCGCCCTGGTCGAGAGTCGCATCGGTAGGGCTCAGCCGTGCTGTGTGCTGGTGGACCCGAGTTTTTCCTCCGTGTGCTTTCAACCGTCGGGGTAGCAGCGGGGTCACAGGCAATGCTGCTTGTGGAAGTGGTCCCTGGCATCCTCACCACCTCCCAGGGGAAATTCGGGAGAGCAGAGGGGCCCCATCTCCTCCCCGCTGCAGGAGCATCCCCGCAGAGCGCGGGGACCCGACGTTGCCTGCCCACAGCAGCAGCTGCAGGAAAATCATGAAGATGGATGTCTCCACACCACAAACTATTGCGAGGAATTTTTTTGTCGTTTGTAAAGGACAATGTGATAATTATTATTCCTTTAAAAACAAAATGAAAATAAATAAATAAATAAATGACACTTAAGTATATTTAAAAAATAAAGGTTTTTTTTTTTTTCAGTTGGAATAAATGGAAGTATTCATCCAAAGGGAAGAGTCTCACGTGTATGTTTTTACTCTCAAGGTGTGATGGTTGACTGGGGAATACGAGACTGTATTTCCACCAGGCCAGTGCTACAATTAAAGCCTGAGGATCAACAATTAAAGCATAAGGATCAACTCCATCCCATCCCTGACTCCTCTGGCAGGCAGGGAAACCCAAGGCAGGAGGCTCGTGCCAGCCAGGGCTGCTGCCCCCACTGCTGGCTTGGTGTGTAAGAATCCCAGATCTTCACCTGGGGCAAGTCAGCGCAGCTCAGCTGAAATCCGCAGCACAGCTCTGGTTTGCGCTGAGCAAGACTTCAACCTGTAATTTATAAATAACAGCCTTCTCCTCAGAAAGATCACAGATCTTTGCATGTTTTCCCAAACAGGCCTGGTAAGGAGGGTAGGGGTATAGCTTCCAGTGACAAGTATGACACTAACTACAGGTTATTATATAATTGGCTTTTAATATGTACAATTTAATTCTTTGTCACTGATTAAAAGCACAATGAATGTTGTCTATCAGCCCTAAGTACCTCGTGCAGCTGAGCTGCCTGAGGACTAACGACTGTTTGTACAGCAAACCCTGAATTGCTCGGCAAATGACAGAGAGCTAATCCCTCGCTTGCCTGTTTAACCGCTTGTTGCCTCTCCAAAAACTGAGCTTGAGCGGTAAGTACTCCTGCCTGGTGCCCAGCCGGGGCTAAAGCATTACTGACCGTCAGCAGGGCTGCACCTTTTCCCATGCAAGGAAGAGTAGCTCCGGTGATGCTCTCCTCTGCTAGCTCAACATAAAGATCTCACAGCGCATTTTGTAAGGAAGAAAGCCCCAAGTCAGTTTGAATTTCAGCAATAAAAGCGTAAACCAGCTAAACCCAACTTCGAAATCATTTTTACTTTTCATATGGGCTCCAGAAGTCCCATACAATTCTGCACATGGGGAAAATGAAAAATTCTTCCTTTTTTTTTTTTCTTTTTATTTATTTATTATTTTTTTTCCTTGTTCAGGCTATGATTAACCATTTCTGACAAACCCACTGAGCCTGAGGGCTGGAGCTACAAGCCCGTAAAATTCTGCTCCCTCGCCATCTGGCCCCGCTGGGTTACCCTCGTGCACCCGCTGCCTGCGGGTTGCTGGCAGCCTGGGGAGCAGGGGACACCTTGGGTACCTTCACGGTCATTTCTGTCTTCCCCAGCTCCCAGGATTTGGTAAACGTGGCCCCAGCAGATGCGGATGAGCGCCAGGCGGCGGGGGAGCTGGAAAAGCTGCTGATGTAGGGGTTTGCCAAGGGAGCCCTTGCCAGCTGTGGTGTCAGAGTCGGGCTGGCACAAAACCAACCCTGCTACAAGACAAAATAAATAAATAATCTGTTCAGGCCTATTGCTGCCATGATTTTATTCCATAAAAGATCTTTTTTCTTTTCCCCTCGGATAGATGCAGTATCCAAAGGAGCACTCAACTTTAATTTTAATGGCTTCTCTTATTATTTTTTTTTAGTATTCTCGACTTCTGGAAGCAACTGCTTGAAGCCAGCAGTTCCCTTCCCCATTTTCCCTTTCTACCCAGGCCCTTGTGCCAGCCGCTGCCCTGCCTCGGGGCTAACCCCCCGGGTGGGCTGGCTTCAGGACGGGAAGGCTGGGGAGCTGCGCGGTGCTGCTGAATCGGGGCTGTCCTCATTCTGCAGATTGCTGCCACCTATTTGGTTACCAGCCTCCACGGCCAGGGGAAGCTCATTAGCTAAGAGCAATTCCAGGGCACTATTTTAAAGTCTCGATGCCCTGACTTTTTCTTTTTTTGGTGGGGGGGGGGGGGGATCCCATTTGCTCACACCACCTGACATGATGATAAAGAGTAGACTTTATGCAACCTACTTTCAACCTAGATCCTTAAGTCTGTTGAGGAATTCAGGTCCTGTGTGAGTACAGGGGGAATTGGTGGCCAGGGATGCTGAGGGCCATGAACAAGCCACAGGAGAGCTGGCACCTGTTTCCAAAAGCATCTGCAAGCCGTCACGCTGAAATACCAGCTATTTTCCACAGCTATTTCTATTCTACAATACTAAAAATAAAAATTAAAAAATAAAAAAAAAAAAAAAAAAGCCTTTCATTCCCAGTCAGGTACGGCTGGATGCTGACACCCACTTGCTAAACATCCAGACACCATTGGAGCCACAGCTGGTGCCAAGAATGCCCGCCTGCATCTCCAAGCAGGAAAAAAGAAGGAATAAAGGAGGACATTTCAATCATTCAAGTCTCTGCCCCTCGGCACAGACCTGCTGGGCTGGGTGCATCCCCCTGTGCTGCTGGGACCGGGCTTCAGCTCCACCTGGGGGGAGCGGTGACCCGAGAGCTCCTGCCTGCTGCTCCACCTTGCTGCTGCCCCCCTCCTTATTAATAACACAGCGAACCACCAACACCCTTGTTTTAGGCAAAAACCGCAGTCGTTTGCTAAAGCACTCCCAGGAGAGTTTTCCCCGTTGTAAAAGCAAATATTTATATCTGCTGTGCTCTTGGAGGCTCTGGATATGATCAGTTCTTAAAGTGAGATTTAGCTGAAAGACCTGATTTATTAAAATGGATAAACAAAGCCCTGTGAAGCGAGCTAATTCAGCCTAAATAAAGCATTAAGCTCTGAAGAGCGCCCATCACATGGCAGCGTACACACACATACGTGCCTGTACACACCCAGATGTGCACACACATCACTCACACAGCCCAGCGCGCCGTCCCCGGGACACGATCCCACATCAGCTTCACCCCCATGGGAAAGCTGCCCCTCGGCCGGCCTGTGTGTACATTAGGCTACGTATAAATATATTTATATTTATATAAATCAGCACGTGCAGGGACTGATAACAGCTCCGGCCCTGCAGCCAGCCGGCCCTCACCACCCCTGCCCAGCTGCGGGCTCTGCCAGAGCTCCGTGCCTCAGTTTCCCCAACTCCAAAGCTCCAGCACAATTATGAGCAAGGAGCTCAAAAATCCTAGATCATTTAAATCCTCGATTCTATTCTGTAAGTTGGTCTCTAATTGTCAGTTATTTGCTCATGAGCACTCTTATGGCTGCTGCTGGAGCGGGCTGAAGCAGCTTTTATTTTGGCACTTGGTTTAATGAGGTTTTTTGGAACAGCGAGGCAGGGGCAACATCCATTCTTGCTGCTCATCACATATTCATTATTTACATTTCCAGTATTCCAAGTAACTCGGCCCAGAAAACAAATAAATGAAAGCTGAAGCATACACAAAACATCTGGAGGTGCTGCAGTCGTTTCCGATGGTTCGCAGGGCACAAAGGCACGGCGACGGCCAGGGTCCGAGTGGCTGCTGAGCCAAACAGAGGGGGTTGGCCAGGGTGGGGGCTGGGGGAGGACCCCATCCAGGGCACCCCGTGGGGCTGGAAGCACCCCTCTCTTGCTCATTCAGGATCCTCATCATTTGGAAAAAAAAAAAAAAAAAAAAAAGAACGATAATGACATCATTCCTAATGGAGAAGTGATTTTATTTTTTTTCTTCCTTTCTCCCACATTTGTTTTTGGCATCTGAGGGGCACCAAGGGGGAGATGCTGAGCAAAAAGCTTTGCCACCAGGCTGGGAGGACCCGAAGAAGCCCCCAGCCTCCTCCTGCTCTGGCCGGATGGGTTCGATCTCCCCTTGACACCGAGCCAAGAGGCGAAGCAGGGAGGTTTCTGGTCAGAGCAGGGAGGCAGCAGCCTTGGGAGCTCTTGGCCCCTGATAGTAAATACAGCTGGTCACATTAGAGCTCTTGAATAATTTATGGGATGACTCTTCAAAATAGTAAATCCCCCCCCGCCCCTCGAGCCTGCTCCATCCTTCATCAGATGGTGTGGCTGGTGAGCGGTTTATGAATATTTAAGGCGTTTGACTAAATTCATAGAACCTTGTAAAAACAGTTTAAAAATGTCGAGCAAAAGATTTGCACGTCGCGTTTCGCAGCGGCCGCGCAGCTACAGGGGCAGGACACGGGAGCCGAGTGAGTGCTGGTGTAAAATTGCCATTATTTGGGGCCAAATGGGAAGGGAAGGGAAGGGAAGGGAAGGGAAGGGAAGGGAAGGGAAGGGAAACATTTCCAACAGTTTGCTTCAGGTTCTGTAACGGTGGGAGTGAGCATGCCTGGCTTCCCCGCCTGCCTCCGCCACCTGGCCCGGTGGTGCTGGCTGAGGGCCGTGCTCAGAGGAAGCAGCTCTCTGCATATTTATGAAGGTGATCGCTCGCAGTGAAAGATGCAAAGAGAGGAAGTTGATTTGGGATGCTCAGAGAACTGGAGCAAACAAGCGCCGCTCCCCGTGGAGGCTTTACGGCAGCCCCCGAGGCCTCCAGCTTTAATGCTGCTTGCTCGGTAACAGCCCCGAGTGCTGGGAGAGCCTGGCTGGGGGGCAGGAAGGAAAGGTGGAAGGCTCCCGGTGTCACTTTCATAATCCCGAGTTTCAAGCTGATGTTGATGAGGTCATCAATACTGCTGAGCGTCCGCTGGGCTCTCGGGGTAAAATCACTTTTATTCGTCTCAAGTGTCAGGCTGTGCAAGAAATTTTCAGGTGCTTGTCTGGATCCCCGTTTGTATGCAAATGATGCTGTTAAATTTCTGTCTGCAAGGGCTGATTTTAGCTGGCATCAGTCAAAGTATGCCGGCTTGTCAGAACGGAGATGCTTTGATTCTTCCAGGTCAAAACAACCCCAGATTCTTGATGGAATCTGCAGGCAGTTTAGAGACACGACGAGCAAAATGAAAATGTTTTGAACCATTTTCCTTTTTGAGGAAATTTCTGTCTGGGGATGTGCCTGGGGCCTCCCCAGCACCACCAGCAGGTTCCTGCCTGTTGCCGTTAGCGGTGCTGGGGGTTGCAGGATGGTTTTGGGGACCACCTGAGGCTCACAGGCTGCTGGGATGGGGCTGGCGGGACGCGGGGGCACCCCAGCACCGGGCTGGTTGTTTCACCCCGTCACAGACCATGGCTACAAAAGACAAAGAAAGCAGGCCCTGCCCTGCAGTGAGCACCTACCTCCAGCTCTGAAACAGATGGGTTTCCACTTACAGAGGTGAGCTCAATGCGCTCTCAGACACACAGGCAGTTCTGCATCGCGGCCTCTATCATTTACATGAGGAGCTGCGAGGAAATAACATATTTTAATAACAGCATGCCTGTATCCCTCGAGGTCTGGCTGATAAGGCAGTAATCAAGCTTCACCAACACGGAGCCAGATCCCACAGCACTCGTTCCCGAAGATAAGGCAGGCCCGGGGACGGCGGGGCACCCTCTTCCCACCGGCATGCGTGTGCTCTTCCAGAGAAGTGATTTCCCCATTACCCACTGCATCAAACTGCAGCCGGGATATCTAAAGCCACATCAGCTCCCGACGTGCTTTCATCTAATAGCCCTGATAACCACATTGGCTCCGTTTTCATCCTGCATTATTTATTCACGGCGCCTCGGGGGAGGAAGAGCCTCACGAGCAGTGGGAGCGGACCACATACCGCAGCCTAATGCCTGCTTCTCGCTGGTGCTCCACTGTTACTTCTGCAGCAAGGGCCCGAGCGAGCTGATTTCCAGCCAGCAGCAGCATCCCAGGCCCCTGCCTGCCCGCAGAGCAGAGGAGAGGCGGCCGCAGGGAGCACAGAGGGAAGCGAGGTTCAATCATGCAGCACGAAAGGTGCCTGGACCCTTCTGCACCACCCCTGCTGCTCACACTCCTTGTTCTTTCCCCCAGAGCATGGTCTGGAGGATGTTTTTTCTCAACACAACCTCACTCTCCATTCGCTCCCTCAGATGCTGGGTCCCTGAATTTGGGGCTTTCAGAAGGCTGAATTTCTGGTGTGTGTGTGGGGGGGGTTACGGCTGGCTGCCCCCGCTGTGCTTCCCCATTTGCAGGTTTGAACCTTGGGACGGGCGAGCTCTCAGGCACGAACGTGAGTGCCTGCTTGTGCAAACGTGGCCCGTGCCAGCCCAGCAGGGCAAGCAGCAAGGATGAATTACTGAGGCATTAAAGCTATAATAGCTCGGCGCTACGTAACTTTGTCCTTCTAAATTAAGCACACGGAGTGGGTAGCTGGTGGAAAGCACTGTTGGGCATGTGGTGGTGGGGACTGCAAACTCCAGTTTGGAAAAGTGGGAAAAAAAGCCCAACTGTTTCCCTTGACTTCGTCTACATTTTCAAGGTCAGTCATCCCATCCTGTGTATGAGGAAGAAAATGCTAACACTTCTCCAGCTGTTCCTAGACAACTGAAATCTGCTGTTTAATTCCAAGGCCATTTGGTCCCCGTCTCCAACTTTCAGCTAAAAAAGTACTGATTTCTAAAAGGCTGAGGCAAGAAGAGGAAAGAGCTTTTCATGTTCTCGAAAAAATACAAGGAGACACAAGTTCCTGTGAGATTTTTACCTCCTTCACGCCATACCTTCCCATAATTAGGTCTCCTCTCATTTCTTCTGATGCTCTGCTCCACTTATCCATGGCTTTCTGACCCTGTTTCCATATCAGGTAAGATTTTTTTCCATTACTGCTCTCAAAAGAAAAAAAAGGTACTCTTGACCTTCACTCCGAGGACTGGAACTGGTAGGAACTGCACTAACTTTGTGTGTCAGGGGGATGGTTGTGGTCCGGGAGCAGGACGTGGCAGAGCAGGCGTTGTGCAGTGCCCCAGGTGTTATCTCTGTTGATCTCTTTGGCAAACCTAGACATGCCAAACGCAGGCTGTGAGCACACGAAGCTGAAGGGGCCGGGCGTGCAGGTGGACACGCAGTCATGTGGGATTTATTACCTGTGACAACCTCCCCGCCCGTGAGATGGCACACGCTTCCCACCAGACACCAGCAGCGGGCCCGTTTCCCCAAACGCCAGATCTACGAATAGCTTCGCCGTGTGTAACCACCTCACCCTTTTGTCTGGGGGATGTTTGTTTAGCGAAGGCGGAATATCTGCTGCGTGGAAGCCAGCCACCTGCTGCCACGCGGTGACCTTTACGGTGCCACCCATCAGTGTGCTCTCAGCTAATTTATGTTAATTGCACGCCTCCCAAGCAGCCAGCCCCTCTTCGAGGAGGACACAAAAACCCATGAGCAGCTCCGGGCCAGGTCAGCAGGGCCAACACAACAGCACCCCACTATTTGGGCCTGAATTTTGGCATGGCAAATTCCTCCCCCATCTCCATCTGCAGGCGTAGGGCCGGGCTCGCCTCCCTCCCTCCCAGACCTGCAGCACTCGGGTGCCCCCCAACCCACCCAGCACCTGGTACACGCTCAGATTTCTCTGCCAGCCCTCCAGCAGCCGCACTGCCTCCCCCGAGACCCCTGCTTCCTCCTCCCCAAGCGATGTGCTGCGCAGCCCGTGTCCCCGGGGAGGGGTGCACGGTGAGGTGGTTAAGGAAGGCATCTTGCAGCCAGCCTGGGCATCGCCATGGAAACTCCAGCGATGCTCGCAGGCACTGTAAGTAGCCGCAGTTTTTGTGAGCACGCTTGCAAGCAGCAGTTGGGATCGGGTCCTGTCTTGGTCATCTCCGAAGGGCAAACAGGGTAGAGCTTAGGAAATTAATGAGAGGCACCAAGCTACTTTGAGTACTGTAATTGCTGCCACGATTCCTCTGCAGTAAGATCAGCCTCTTCCTTGAAATGCTCAATGTTTCTCCTCTCTCCCAGGTTTTGCTCTGCTAACACTGCTCACTGAATGCATCCGGCTCTGTGCTCCAGGGTAGGAGGGAGAGCAACTTACCTTGGTTTTAGGGTTAACGTGTTTGCATTCATATCCCGAGCCTTGCTTTCACATCTATAACTCATTCTGCAGCGTCTTCAAGCAAATTTCACACTGTTGGAAAAATGTCAAGGGTTTAATCTGATATGTGTGATATTTACTGGTGCCACTAGGGAGAGAGATGATCACATCTTCCACTTCCCATCACATTTCTTACCAGAGTGGAAGCGTACCAGGAGAATTCACCGTCCTTGGCTATACGCCGTGTATGCAAATGAACATAAACCAAACTGAGGAGCACAGACAAATAACTTTGGATGTAAGAGACCCAAGGAGGAGCTTATGAGACGGCAGCTCATTGTTTGTTTGTTTTTTTCCCTTTGATGGTCTTAGGATACGTGGCTGCACCAACCAGCCTCACCACAGCTGCAGTTTACTGCATCATGAACAGGACCTGGAGCCCAGGGCTGGATTCCTGCAAGCCTTGTGCTTGGTGACGGATGGATTAAGAATTAAATTAAAGGTAGCAGGAAATAGGCGGATGGATACAATCCTCAATGAATCAATACCGGAATTTTTCCTCAGGCAAAATTTATTCCCTGGAGGAAACGATTCCTCCAAGTCCTCAAAAATCCAGAGGGAAATGATCTGTGAAAGAACCAGCCCTGGAAAGCCCCCCTGAGGGTGAGACTGGTGAAGTAACCACAGGTGAGGAGGATGTCCTGGGCTCCCTGCCTGCCCGAGCCTCACCTCCTCTGAGGGAGGATTTGGGCAAACCCAGGCAGCAGCTTCAGAGCCCGCGGCCACCCCGGGCCTGGCTGCTGCTGCTCCTGGGCAGTTCAGAGGTGCCATAAGGAAGAGGCAGAGGAAGAGGAACTAATTATCTCTAAAAATTGGTGGTTTTTATTATTATTAAGAGAGAGATCTGCGTTTTAAAGCCTTGCCCCATGCAGGCTCTATCTCTTTTTTTTTTTTTTTTTTTTTTTTTTTTTTTTTTTTCCATCTGCAAAACACTGCACAAGGAAATGTGCCACGAGTAAAATGCAGGCAAGGAGAAACTTCGAATGAGCCCTAATTACACTAATTGCCTCCTCTTCGGTTCATGGGTGAGCTGTGAGGGACCAGGGAGGCAGAAATGCAAGGGAGGCCCTGGCAGTGCCCACATCTCAGGAAGTAAATGCTGTATTTTGAAGATCTTTCTGTGGTGAGCAGAGAAAATGATGCTTTTGGGTTGGTCCTCTCCTGACTGCCTGCAAGCGGGGGCAGTCGGCAAGCCTGTGGGGAGAGGACTGAGCATTTTGGGTGTGTATAATGTACGTACATGGATATATGTCATCCCTGCCTGGCTGGCTTCAGCCCTCACATCACTGCCACCACTCCAGGAGCAGCCTCCCCAGCCCTCTGTGTTAAACTCAGCTGTTATTAATGCCGGGCGTTCTGCTGATGGCCAGATATCAATCAATATTATTGACTTCAGTAAATTTTGTGCCGAGCTTATAAAAATAATTTAATTTTGCCCAGACCAAAGGAAAAAAAACACAACAAACACACACTGCATGAAAGCAATATTCCTAGGCATTCATTTTGGACAGACATCCGGATCTCAGAAATAGGACTTGAAGTGTTTGTGGTGAGGAATATGCTTAATTAGATTCATGTCTGAGAAGTCCCCAGCTGTTCTGCAGGCAAACAGAAATATCTGAGATTTCTTCCAGCTCTGTGGAGATGCAGAGATTGGCTTCTCTCCCTGTTGCCCCAGCCTGAGAGATCTGCACGTATGATTATTTCCCCGTGCTCTGGTCCAGACAATGCAAGATGCCGCACAATCTCTGAGCGCAGAGCAAATATCCCAGCATTTTGTTTCATGATTACTTCCACCCCGTTTTCCTCGCATCTAAAAAAGCCTTTGCTATTTTTTTTCAAGTGAAAGGCTTTCTGGAAGTTGGACATTACACACGTTCATTATGAAATGAAAATACCTCATGTGTTCAGGATGGAAAAAAAAAAAGTCCTGGCTTTAAAGAGAGCTTTGTAAGCTTATTAAAAACAAGAGCGCTCACCATGCCTATTGCTCTGCCAAATGAAAAATTCCCTCTTCTCTTCCCAGGCTTGTGAGTGGCTTTGTGTACCCAAGACATCTCTTTGCAGCATCCAGCACATCCCCTTCGTTAGCCTAGCTTGGAACAAAATGCCAGGCACCTTGCGATGCCAGGAGGGGACTGCAGAGCAGCCACACCTCATCCCCACCACCAGGGAGCCCTCTCAGCTCCTGGACCTTTGTGCTGCAGGGCATATTCATTTCCAAACCACACGTCTGGGGCGAAGCCAAGACGAGCCCCGTGTGTCAAAACCACGCCAGCCATAAACACCGCTGCTCGGCAGGAGAAGCGAGCCGCGACCAGGCCGCCTGGATCCGTGTCCCCGGGGCACAGGGCAGAGTCAAAAAACAGAGTGAAGCTGCAGCCTGGGAGCTGCAGCCACGATTCCCAGGCTCATTCCATGCCTCGCTCCCACCTGCTCTGTTTTTGGTGGTCCAGCCCCAGGCAGCCAGAGCACGAGGGCAGGGGGCACACAGAAAGCAGCAGCTCCCCGGGAAAATGCACCGCACATCCCTGAACGCAGGGTGCATCCAGCCGTGAGCTTGGGGCAGAAAGGGCATTCTGTCTACTAGAAATGAATAAAAAAATGAGCCCCAAGTGGGCCATGAGGGACACAAGGGACACGGCTCAGTCTGAGCAGCTTCCCCTGAGCCCCCTGCTGCTTCTGCCCAGCGCCGGCACAGGTCACCTGCTGGGGATGGAGGAGGAAGCCAAGGTCCCAAACAACCCAGTTTTATAAACTAATTTCCCAAAAAAGAAGCTGGAGGAGGACACAGATTTGCACAGGGAGACATGGACTTTTCTAGCTGGCTGGGGACATCTGCCCAGGGTGGCTCACCCATCTATCACAGCCACCTCCCTCTCTTCCTCCTTCGTCGTAGCCACATGGATTACCTAACTGCTCTCCCCTTCCCCCAGCACGTCATTTCCATTTATCCCACAGGCAATTAAGACTGTTTAAAAGATGATCACTTTGGCCTCTAAAGCATTATTTTCTGAAGTGGTGTGTTTGTGCCTTAAAACATTGCTTCAAATATTGTGGCAGTAATGGGCTGGTAATTGTAATTAGTTTGATCGTGGTGCAAACTCCAAATCTGCTCTGAATGCATTCCTTTGAATCTGGTTAAAAGGCGCTGTTTGAGCTGACAATCATTTTGACTGCAGTGTGTGAGAAAGACTCGAATTTTCAACTTACGGGAAAGGCTCCATTTACTACCGGGCTGAGAACCCATTTCCGAGCTCGCTGGCATCACCGGGTGCGACCGGGAGCCAGAGTAAATATTTCTCTGGGCTCCCACTTCCACGCGGTGTGTTTTAGGTTACGCTGGAGTGGATTCACGGGAGGAAGCTGGAGGCAGCGTCGGAGGCCAGAGGAGGTAAGCATGAGGGGAGGCAGTGCAGAGAAAAATGGAAGGAAATGGTCGGAAGAAAAAACAGCTTCAAGAGTAGAAATGGTGAGGGGGGGTTGCATAAGGGCAGGTTGAGTGAGCCGTGCAGAAAGGCAGGAGTTGTTTGTACCAGGCTGAGCACACCTGAAATGCCGTGCTGCTGGGAATTCGAGTAGGGGCAGCAGGTTTCCTTGTGCCGGGAGAAGAGGATCCAGACGAACAGCCCTTCTGCTGGTCAAGTGTCCTTTTTCAAAGTCCAGACCATGCTGATTCCTTCAAGCAAGAGATGACTGCCTTCCAAACCACTTCCAAGGCAATGTGCTGAATGCAACATGTATTACATCAGTCTGCTGCACCGTACGGCGCTGCTGGGACACACAGGAGATGTGAAAGTAAGGAATTCAGCCGGGCAGGCACTGCTGCCGGCAGGTCTCTAGGTGGGCACGAGCAAGGGCAGCTCTGCAAAACAGCAACCAAGGACCAGGCTGCCTCCAACTCTAAGGAGAATTGTCATGGAAACTACAAGTGAAGTGGCATAAAACACCCGAGAAGGTAGGCGGGAAAAAAGATAGCTGAAAATAGCTGGAAAAAAAAAATAAAAAAAGACAGGAAAGTCTCCTTGCAAAGGTTCTAGACATTAAAAGTCATTTGAATAAATAGTTTAGTAATTTTAGATGTTCTTCAAAAATAGAGTCTAGAGGGAAAAAGGGAAGCAAAACAGATAATTATGGCTCAGCCGTAAAGAAGATTCCAGGAGGGAAATGCTCTGAAAGGGAAAAGAAAAATGTGAGTAAAAAAAAATGCAAGTAAGACTCCTGCAATGCTTATTACGTACACAGATATATATATACACACACAGATATATTCATACGTGTGTTTACATCTCTACAGCACAGTATATGTAGTTACATGTACAGTTATTTCTAGTGTGTATGTATGTGTATGAGTGCTACTGCACAAGTGGCTCGCAGGACGCCAGCAGAGAACAAGCGCTCGGTGCCGCAGGCTGAGGCAGGCAGGGTTTCTCGGAGCTCAGCCTGCCTGCAGCCCAAGCCCCGGACAAGTGGGCAAGCTGTTTGACAGACCCCTGGCTAAATGGCATCTGACCAGGGATGGCCGTCAGCAGAAGCACGCACAGATTGCATCCAAGCCACCACAGTCAGAGCGGCTTGGTGCCAGAGCTCTGAAATAGCCAGGGGAAGGTGTGAATCAGGGAGCTCGGCATGTCCCCGGTGTGCTGAAAGTGGGGGTAGGTCCTGCAGCTGATGGGGAGGTATTCTGCAATTAGCAGCAAGTGCTTGACGGCCACAAATCGGGACAGCTTTGTCTCTGCTTGGGAGAGCTGCAAGCTGCATTTCCCCACATGCTTTTGCCAGCAGGAACTCCTCCCAGAGCCGGACGGACTCTGGCTCTTCGTGCCCTGCTTGCCACAGCTGCCAGCAGGCATGGGCACCTGATAAGGGGAAAGCTCTGGGTGTCAGCCCCAAAAGCAGAGCAGCAGGTACATCACCTGCTGGGAGTCCCAGCGTGATGGGGACGGTGCTGGAACCAGTGGCAGTGCAGGATTTGGTGTGAATATGGAAGAAAATGGGCAAGATGGGGAGATGCTGTCATGCAGGTCACGCTAGGAAAACATTAAAGGGGATTTATGCTTTTAGAGAGGAAGGGATTAAATTGTACCAGGGAAAAACGTTAACCTGGGAAATGTTAGAAGCAGCAGGCTGTGCTGCGGCACTCCTCGGCACGCACTGCTGGCTGCGGGCCAGGACAAATCATTCAATTTTTTTTGCGCCAAATCGCAATAAACAGCAAATAAATGGGAATAATGCTGTGGCAGAGATGGGTGTCCTTGCACTGGTTGCTGCCACACCGCACGTCTCGGAGGGGAAGGCCAAAAGAGGTTGATTCAGAGGGGGAGTGTTTGAGAAGAGCTTGGGCATCGTGCCCTGCTCATGTCAGTTACCGGGAGGATTAGAAGTTGCAAATCACACCGTGTAAAATATAGCATCTACTACATGATAAATGCTGAAAGGAGGTGACAGCAGGAGAACCATCTCCTTTACCAGGCGAGGTGAATTGCTACCCCCCAACCCCAAGAAGCACGTGGGAAAAGGAAAAGTACAGAGAGAAGATATGGGGAGGGGAAAGTCGGGGATGAAAGGAAAATGGAAACGGAGAGAAAAATAACAACACCTAGCAGGCAACGCTGTAGGTCAGCTGCAAAGCATGAGCTAAGCAGGGAGACGGGCTGAACCCAGCCATGCAGGGGCTTGCAGGGCACTAAGAGCTCATTCATGACATACCACCACAACAGAGGTTTCCTTATTTTGGGGTGGTTACAACACAGAGAGATGGCAAAAGGGACTAAAATGTCAAGTTGCTGCTGAAGAAAATTAAACCTGAAACCAAAAGGTACCAACGGCGCTGCAGCACTGCAGCAATAATCCATCTATTTTCACTAAACCCAAATTTTCCCTCGCAGCACTGCTGTGCAGGTGTAGCTCGCTCCCATCCCCACCCTGGTTCTCAGAGCACTCGGGGCAAGGAGCAAGAGCAGCTTCCTCCTCTAATTTCCCATTCACATCAGCGGGCATCTGGCAGGTGCTGCCAGGTACTCAAGCAGTCCTCAGAGCCAAATTCTCACGTAGTACAGAGAGGTACCTTGCTCTGTGAATCCAGCAGGAGGTTCAGGCTGCATCCACTCCACCGCGGTGTTTATTTTAAAAGACAGCACGGTGATAAAACGCTGCAGTCGTGTTTGCATCAAAGGCTGCTTCCCTTGATTAATGTGTGTTTGACTGACTTGCTACGAGATCTAAATAGAAGTTACATGACACTCCTCAGCCGAGCGCTTTTCTTTGCATGATGTGAAAATGACCTGTCATTATAAAGAGTGAAAAAGAAAACGAGGCTGCGTGTTTGAAAAGAAGCTGTGCAAAAGACCTGGCAAAGCACGTCAATATTTGTAATTGTGGTGTCAGCTGCCGCTCAGTCACCCACGAAGGCTGGTTTCCCGCAGACCAGACACCCCTCTGCCCGGTTTGTCCCCGTCCCCATCCCCACCACTGCAACGCTTCCAGCTCTCCTTTCGATGTGCCTCATGGCTGCCCACATTTCCCTTCCCTGCCACGGCCACAAAACTAGCCTGGGCTGCACAGAAGGCACTGGGCGTGGAGATGCAGGCACTGCAGGGCAGGGCAGCATGGGTTAGCCAGAACCCCTGTGCTTTTCCTGAACTGGGTCAGTCCCACCTGGCCTGCACCTAAATCCAAGCAATTGGGCATCGCTGAGGTCTCCTGGCAGCTGACAAATCTGGTTCTGGTTGACCCAGGTTTAAAATCCATTAGAGAGCAGAAGCGCAGGCTGACGGGCAGACAGCATGATTGCACCTGACTATTACCTTGAGAAAAAGGAGCTTAAAAAATAGACAGAGGACAAAAGTCACTAATGCACCATGCCAAAAAAAAAAAAAGGCTGACAAGTGAGCGAAGGAGGAAAACAGAGTCACTCCCAAGAGAGCAGAAACATTGGAAGATTTTAAAATTCTTGCTCTCCATTTCAGATTTCCCCAGGCCTAACTACAACGCCAACCATTCAACAACC
Source organism: Oxyura jamaicensis (assembly GCF_011077185.1). Classification (NCBI taxonomy): domain Eukaryota; kingdom Metazoa; phylum Chordata; class Aves; order Anseriformes; family Anatidae; genus Oxyura; species Oxyura jamaicensis. Next base: position 14,803,775 of record NC_048904.1, on the reverse strand, counting down.
CGAGGACTTGAACGAGCTTTTTGCTACCAGCACACGCAAACCCCAAAGAACCCCAAGCAGATGGTTTATTTAAAGATCGTGTACGTACCGTAATCGATATCCAGATTACAGCAGGGCTGCTGCAAGGAAAAAGATGTAATTGGAGACGTGAAAACCCTCCAGTTTGGACAGAGACCGGGCAAGAGTAATCACAGCACTTCGTAAAGTTGTAGAAATGCAGTGAAAGAGATGAAGTGTGTGTAATTACCAGGGAGAGGCATTGTAGCAAAGCAGATAAAGTTAATTACACAGCAAAGGAGCATTTGCAGTTGACGTGGTAGTAATCATAGTCAACAGAGAAGTGCCCAGCAGAAGGCACCGCATACAATGAAAGCAATCATTTGGTGAAACTGAACAGCACAAATTACCTAAAAAACAAAGGCAGACACAGACACACAGCTGGAGACCACAAACCTTAATGAAGATTTGTGGATTTCTGCAAACAATAGGGTATCTTAAAAAGCAGCAGACCTTACCCCGCACCCCACAAAACTCTGCTATCAGTCTGTGGGAGGTATCGATCTTGGAGCTTCACGTGGGCAGGCGAGGGCCAGATCCATCAGCAGGCTGTGAAAACATTCCCATCGTTTCTCCATAGCAGCGCTGGTTATACCCCAGGTGCTGCTGCTGTATATGAAACAAGTGCACCGGTAGGTCGCTCCAAAACACCAATTTTCTGAAAGTGAGTCTGCATTTAGGAGAAAAGATGCAGTCAGTGGACCTCAATTTGGAATTCAGTCTCACCGTCTGCCATTTCGTACAGTTAGCAGGCAGCCACACAACACCAACGTCCACCTGAGTGCATTTTAAGCCACAATAGCTGAAATAAAAGGCAGCCTTTAAGGTTCAAGTGCAAATCATTTGCTCATACATATGTTATGTGCCTGTACAGATGTCAGTTCAGTGGTGCTGTGCTTTATGATGGGATAAATGCAGAGCAGGAGCCTGGATCATAAGAGTCCGAAATTCTGCACAGCAAATCGGGACCAGGCTCTGGGCAGGAGGGCGCCCTGCATCCTGCCACCCTTTTCACCCAGGAGCTTTCTCCTCCTGTATGCTTTCCTGGCAACAAATAAAGTGTTTTCTCACCTATTAAACAGGAGTTCCCCAGGAGATTTCTGGAGCAGCCACATCCAACAGCTTCAGCACCCCGCCAGCCCCTGCGCCCAGGGCTGCTGCAGGTGATGGGGCGAAGGAAGAGCCCCCAGCCACCCCCTGCCCTGCGATGCCTCACGGCCATTAGATGCTAACAGCTTCCCACACCTCTGACTAATGGTGTGGCTTAGTTTTGTCCTCCGGGGGTACTAACTTCCCCCTAAACCGTCTGTTTGCTGGAACTCCCTGATTTAATTCTGCAAAAGACTTGGTGTGCGGATTAAGGGAAATGTTGCCCTTCAAAGCATCCCTGGTGTGCTAACAGGGAAGGACCTACTGATCTGAAAATATCCAGATAAATAAATAAAGGGCACCAATTAAAGTGGAACAGACACCCAGCTGACGAGATGAAAAAGCCTGAGGATCACAGCACGGCTTCAAGCAAGGTAAGAAGTTGTAACTGGCATTACGGCGGTGAGCCTGCAGCCTGCTCCTCGCTGCAGCACAAAACACTGCAGCCTGCTCACGGGACCCTTCACTCCTTTTCAACTGGGAAAGCAAAGTCGTTTGGTGATATTTGGGCTGAGCCACGGCCGGTGAAAGAGGAGAGTGGTAGGGGAGCTCACCAGGCGGTAAGTGAGCTGGGGTGGGCAGCTTGGTGTTTGTGGGGGTGCTCGCTGCTCCCAGCGCTCCCTCAGCATGCAGAAACCTTGGGAGGACGGCGCCCACCTCTTGGATACCTCAGGGGGATCACTTGTGCATCCCACCAGAGAGGATGAGTATCCAAAAAGCAGTCTTATGCACAGTACGGTGGGATTCGTGCTGCTCACACGAGCTCGGGGCCGTGATCCTGACCTGCTGGCAGCGGTGGCTGACCAGCACAGAAGTGCTGCCTGATGCTCCGACAGGACCTCCTGTGCCCCAGGCTGTGCCCGATGCATGGCACAGATGTGGAAATACATGCACTTCCCAGCCTGCAGCAAAGCCCTGCTGTCTCTGTTGGACATCACAGGGCTGCCCTCAGCACCACCGCACCTTGCTGGGAGGGAAGCAGTCAGCTGAGGTCCAGGTGGTAAAAATAAATAAATAATAATAATAAAAAACCTCCTGTATTTATTCATTTGGATCCTTTTAAATGCTGTGAGGCCACATAAGAATTACAGTCACCACGGGGCCTTGTTTCCTCATAGAGGTATTTGAGACCCAAATATTATCTCTGAATTTCCTTCTGTGTTTAGCAGTGAATGTCACATGCGTGCAGCCGGCTCCCTTACTCCCAGTTACTGCTTAAATATACATAAATATGCAAAGTGTAGGCAAATATTTACAGACGAGAAGTGTTGGCTTTTTTAATTAACTAGTGTTTCATACAGTTACAAAACAAAACATGACATTTCAGCAGTAACTAAGCCCAAGAAAATTAAAAATCGACTCTCTTACTTTCTTCTCGCTCCTAACAACTGACACTGGGGCCAAGGAAAAGGTGGAAAATCCAGAAATGGGAGAATGAAAAGCTTCTTCATGCAGCACAGTAACGAAACCTTGGCTCTTCCCTCCACAACACATCGTGGATGCCAAAATGCAGCAGGATTAGAAAGGTGAGGGGTTTGGGCAGGCAGTAAGAGTCACCAGAGCTGCAGTGGTTACGCATGGTCTTTAAAAAAGGACCGATCTTTATTAGGAACTAAATTTTTGTGACCAAACCCCAGCTTAATGTCCCTCATGAGCAATATCCATTGGGTGAGCAGTGCCTGGGGGCACAGGACTCAGAGAGAACCCGCCGGCCTTTTCTTCCTAACCATGGCACACCAGCAATATGCAGCAGGCCACGGCTCCGGAGCACATCATCCTGAAACGTATCTGGGGACAAGATGCCAACAGAAGGATATGCAGGAGGCCTAAAAGTGTCTGTCCTAAACAAACAAACACAAAAGCAACCAACTAATTAATAGGTTTCTGAGCAAACGCAAAGGCCACCAGGCAAATATCATCAGCATTACTGCAATGTGCAGAGCTTTGCAAAGCATCAAAGCAATTCCTGATGGCACAATCAATACAAAAGAGATTGCAAGTCAAAAAAAAATAAACAGGAAAAAAAAAAGGCTTCTCCAAAAGAACAAAGGAACTGGCCAACTCCAAACACTTGTTCTCCTTTTTTTTTTTTCATTGTAAAACACTGTAAAAGTGCAAGCCAGAGATTTACATGAAAAACAAACAAACAAACAAAAAGATCAGAATCAACATAACAAATATTAGCACTTATCAAAAATGCAGCAGACAGCAGTGTCTGCTGGCAAACTTCTAAATAATTCATGACCAACGTAAAGAAACCAATCTGGGGAAGAAGCGGTGCTACAACAGTGGAGGAACCGATTTCTCCCGTGACCTAGAAGAGAAACCCAACTCCAAAATGTGAGAGGCCCCGTGTTTAAAGCTCAGCTCCAGCAAAAGACATCATTTAAAAGCCAAGAGCGTCCGGAGGAGCATCCTTGGTTAAGCAGGAGCAGCAGCCCGGCTCCAGCCGCATCGTTATCCTGTTAGGGATGACAGAGACAAACAGCCAAGGGAAAACGAAGGCTGATGCTCGCCTTGCCTTATAGGATGAGAAAGGGCCTTGATTTAGGGCGGCAAGCGGAGCTGAACCGCGCCACCTCCACCAAGAGGAATTGATGGGGACACGGTGCTGCCGCCGCACGCCCCGTCTGTGGAATCCAGCAGGAACGGTCTGCAGCAGCCCTGCAGGACCGGTGCGTGGGGAGGGAGCACGAGGCTGGGAAACCAAAATGTTTAACACAGGGATGGAGAAATGCTAAGAGAAACTAAACGAGAAGTACACGGGAGGGTGGTGAAGACGCCAGGAGTCACAGTTCCGCACAGCATGTGATGGCATCAAAACACGGGTTTTTAAAAGCCCTTTTTTTTTTTTGCCTTCTGGCTTTCTGAGCCACAAGTATGCTCTTGGGTAGCATAGACAAGTTTGTTTCCGCCACAATGAAGGCTACAAGCTGATTTATTTATTTATTTATTTATTTTTCCCACCCCCAGTTAAGGAATTTTATTTTTTTTCCACCACGTCCAACCTTCCCTTGAGCCCCCCAGGGACCGTGACCCCACCACCTCCCTGGAGGACCCGTCCCAACGCCTGACTGCTGTTTCTGACAAGAAACGTCCCCGAATTTCCAACCCTGGCCCAACGAGAGGCATGAGGGCATGCTGTGGGGACCAGAGGGGGCCGAACCCCGCTGGGTGCAGCTCGGCTCCCCTCACAGCGCAGCACAAGCACACCACCTCACAACCACGGACAGCTTTTTCCATTTATTTTTATTATTTGCCTATTCCACGTGCCCCATGGGGAAGGGGCAGAGCAGGAGCTGAGGGGATGGGGTGCAGGAGGCCGGCTGAGGCAGCTGCAGGGGCTCTGGGCACTGTCCCCATGTGCCCCCCCCCCCCCCCCCCCCCCCCCGTGCAGCCCCCTCAGGCCGCTCCCGCCGCGTGCCCGCGCGCCCCCTGCAGCCCGCGCCGTGCCCGCGCACCGCTCCCCCCTTTCCTCCCCCCTCCCCACATCGCGCATGCGCGCCGCGCAGCCCTCTCCTCCCTGCCCTCCCGGCGGGCAGGGGGCGCTGCGGGCCGGGGCGGAGGGACCGGAAGCGGAAGCGGGGCGCCGCTTCCGGCCGTCGCGGCTGAGTCACTGGGGCCGCGCCGCCGCCGCCGCCTCCTCAGCAGGGCCCCGCCGCCGCCATGCCGCTGGAGAACCTGGAGGAGGAGGGGCTGCCCAAGAACCCCGACCTGCGCATCGCCCAGCTCCGCTTCCTGCTCAGCCTCCGGCCCCGGGCGCCCGACCCCGCCGCGCGAGATGAGCTGATGGCGGCCGTGCGGCTGCACGGTGCGTGAGGGCCTGGGCCGGCGGGGAGCGGCCTGGCGGGCGGGCTGAGGGCCTGAGGGGCAGTCTGAGGGCCCGACAGACGGGCTGAGGGCCTGAGGGGCAGTCTGTCTGCTGGTCTGTGGCGCTGCCTGACGGCCTGACGATCTGTCCGACAGTCTGTCGGTCTGTCTGAGGGCCTCCCGGTCTGTCTGGCAGCCCGTCGGTCTCTAACGGCCTGTGGGTCTGTCTGACGGTGCGTCTGCAGGACTGTGGGTCTGTCTGACGGCCTCCCGGTCCGTCTGGTGGCCTGAGGGTCGGTCTGATGGTCTATCTGACAGCCTCCCGGGCTGTCTGACAGCCTATCGCTCTGTCTTTTGGTCTGTCGAATGGACTATCTGACAGCTTGCCCATTTGTCTGACAGTCTCTGGGTCTGTCAGTCTGTCTGCCGGTCAGCCAGCCAGCCAGGGGGTGGATGTGTCTATCTGGTAGCAAGAGGTGGCTGGGGAGATCCCTGGGGCGGCCTGAGGGCTCTGTCTGCTTGTCTGTCTGTCTGTGTGCCCACAGTCTGGCTGGAGGGCCCCACCAACCCCCCCGACATGGGCAGCCTGACAGCATCTGTGAGGGGTGAGGTGCTGGTGGCAGGGGAGGAGCTCAGGGGTTTGGAGGCATCAGTGCTGTGCCTGTCCCTGGCTATCAGTGCTTTCAGCAGGGTGCCGGTGGTGTAAGAGGCATGGGCTGTGCCTGGCGTGTGCTGGGGGCTGAATAAATGGTAAGGGAAACGCTGAGTGCGAAAGGTATAAAAGCAGCCCTGGTAGGAAGGATCAGCAAAACCAACCAGGAGAGGCAAGGCCTGCTGCAGCATCTCAGTAACATGCAGCTGGCTGGGTGGACCTGACAGGTACCTGGCTGCAGAAAGAGCCTAGCTGGCGTTGGTAGCTGGTTGTGGTGTCCATCAGTGCCCTGCCCTCCAAACTCAGCCGTGTTCCAGCAGTCAGTGACAAACCTTCTGGCTTTTCTTTCAGACATGGCTCCGTATTACGAAGCGCTCTGCAAGTCTCTTGAGTGGCAGGTAGACACGGAGCTGCTGAACAAAATGAAGAAAGCTAACGAGGAAGAGCTGAAACGTCTCGACAACGAATTAGAGGATGCTGAAAAGATCCTGGGGGAGAGTGAAATCCGAGATGCCATGATGGCCAAAGCTGAGTACCTGTGCAGGATCGGGGACAAGGTTGGTTCCTGGCACAGGCTTTATGGCTTCATGTTTGGTTTGGCAGTGTGGTTTCTCTGTGAGAGAGAGATAGAGCGGGGGGGGGGGGCGGTTATTGAAACGTAAATTATCTAGTAACAAACAAGCAGGCTATTAAAACATTTTAACATTTTTTCTTGAAAAGGGAGAAATTTATTTTCCATTTGTAGATTTTATTTTTCATTTACCTCTTGTCTTTATGCTCTTCTAAGGTAGTTACACAATGCAACTTAATTTCAAGTTACAGTCTTGATTGCCCTAGTCCTTAGAGTTAAAAAAAGCCAGTCCTCTTACATTTTTTAACTTCTGGTTTGAACGTTGATTCTGTAAGATTATTCAGAATAGGCAGTGTCAAAGTTCTGTGTGAAGCTGACAGGACTGTCCATGGAACACAATGCGTGTACATTTGACAGATGTTCTGCAAATATTCTAGCTGCATTTAAAGCTCTTTTAATGTAAAATGTTTTGCTAGGAGGGAGCTCTGACTGCGTTCCGCAAGACTTACGACAAAACCGTGGCGCTGGGACATCGCCTGGATATCGTGTTCTATCTCCTAAGGATTGGCTTGTTTTACATGGACAACGACCTCATCACGCGGAACATTGAAAAGGCAAAAAGGTACGGTTTGGGCTGGGGGACTGTTCAGAGAAACTGTAGCAGAAAAAAATTAAGGTAAACACCTTGCTAGCAGGAAATGACAATGGCTGGTTGTCAGACAGAATCACAGAATAATGGGTGGGTGTTACCTTGTACTAAAGAGTTCCTAGGCTTTTATGAGGGGCAAGAGGAAAAAAAAAAAAGGTTAATGTTTTTGTTTCGGTTATTTTCTAGCAGCTGACTTGGTTTGAAGCTGCCCCCCCCACTGCTCTGTTCTGTAGCTGTTAGAAAACAGCTTTGGGTGTGATCACCCCGTACAACAAAGTGCGGTGCAGGAATGCCAGCTGAACTCAGCTGATGCCAGCACCATCCAGCTGGGCTGGTAAAATGCCAGTGTCTCCTCTAGGAGCAAGAGCCCGGCGTCAACACAGCGTGCCTTGGTGCAGCTGGCCTTCCCTCATTTCCACTGCTAGCTTGTCCCTCTCTGTTCTTAACATTTAGTGTTTCACTGGTTCTGTATTACGAAGCGCTCTGCAAACTGCAGCAAACTGCAGCTTCCAGTCTGTGCTGGTGCCTTGGGAGGTGATGTTAGAGGTTCTTCCCTGCTAGAATGCTCCTTGGGCGTTGATTTTCTCGTGCACTGCCTTCTGAACTTGGCCTGTGCTCTTGCTTTTGGCCACATCGATTTTACGTTAATGAGATTCCTGAAAGTTTGGCTGTTTCAGTGGTTTGGCTGTTACAAGTTTTTCTGTGCTGCTAGTTGGACAGCTTTGATTTTAGCAGCAAAAGCAGTGCAAGTATGTTGCCACGGTTGAGGTTGACAGTAATATTTATGTGCACATCTCAAAAGACTGTTGTCAGAATTTCAGAAGCTATAAACATTTTAAAGTTGAGAGGTGCACTGTGCAAAAGTGGCTGGCTTCTCCTGCCCCGGGGAAGTGTTGCTGCTGCCCTTGACAGATGTATGAAGTATAGACTGTTTCAGCAAGTTGTGACATAAAACAGCTTATTCTTGCTCAAATCACAGCATCAGTTGATTCACTGTACTTGTTTCATGTAGCTTATTCCGTAATACGTTTGCGTAAGTCACTTTTTCTTTTTCTCTTTTAAGTCTAATAGAAGAAGGCGGAGACTGGGATAGGAGAAATCGCCTAAAAGTGTACCAGGGTCTGTACTGTGTGGCTATTCGAGATTTCAAACAGGCAGCGGAGCTCTTCCTCGACACAGTTTCAACGTTTACGTCCTATGAACTTATGGATTACAAAACGTTTGTAACATACACCGTCTATGTCAGCATGATTGCATTAGACAGGCCTGACCTTAGGGAAAAGGTAAGCGTGGGTTCAAACAAACCCAGTCTTTCTTTCTATCTCCATGCTGACAGTAATATTATTTAAACATGATTTTTTTTTGTTTGCTTTCAGGTTATTAAAGGAGCAGAGATTCTGGAAGTGCTACATAGTTTGCCTGCTGTCCGACAGTATCTCTTTTCCCTTTACGAATGCAGTTACGCAGCCTTTTTCCAGTCACTAGGTAAGTTGTTTCTTACAGCAGTGTTTCAGGTGCTACAGTTGCTTGTTTCAGGTCATTCACAACTTCTGTGGAGTAGCTACGGTCTAGAACTAGAGCTTCTCTATGCAGAAAACAAAAAATCTTTCTTTTAAGCAGTGACCTGAAATTTGTTGCTAATTTAAAAATAAATCTTCACATTACAAAAGGTCACATCTGATTATTTTTGAATTCTTTTCCACTTAGCTGTGGAGCACCATCTTATGTGAAGGACCAGGCCAAATGGGAAAGTTTTGAAAGTTTGATCTTTGAAATAAATTACAGGCCTTAGAAAGACGCTGAAATCTCAGACTGTAAAATAAATTACATGGGAAGTTTTCATTGCTGCTGTTACCACTGCTGCTACCAGGCTTTCTGGTCTGGTTTGTGTTTAAAAGGGTGACCCTTAAGAAAGTATTCTCAGAAAACTTTCTTCATTCTTGACAGTTCTTTTATTTAGAATAGAAAAAAAAAACAGACATTTAGAAATAGCAAAAAAGAACCCTTCCTTTTGTGGAAGACGAGGCCTGATGAGATTAAAATTGTAGGCCGGTGTTTTTCTGCTGCTGGTCTTCTTCACAAGCTGAGAACTAAGTGTCAGCTGGAGTAAAAATCATAGTTCCTAGAAATCCATGTAAGTAATGTGTTGTAACCAGACAGTTAATCTTACTTCATTACCTAGCTTTGGGTAAGAATGTTTCTTCAGGTAGATACACATCTCAGCCCCATGTTACACCGATGTGGCTACACGTTTCAGCCCTCCCTTCTAGTGAGTTGATCCCCCTGCAGTACGCGGGAGAGAGTTGCTGACATCCTAGAAGTATTCTGTGCTGACAAATTAGCTTTGCCACAATATTGTTTGCATCTTACTGCTGCTTCTGGTTCTAGAACTAATACAGTTTTACAAATTTATTTATGCATAGTGCAGAATGCTTTTCATGCCCAGGAGTATGCAAGAACGCAATGTTGTTTTGATCACACAGATTGATTATTAACTGGTGTTGCAGTTAGGTATTTTGCTTACCTCAATGATATTTTACACTTCTTACAGATTAGAAAATTGATCTTTTTTTTTTCTTTTTCTCCTTTCAGCTATTGTAGAGCAAGAGATGAAAAAAGATTGGCTGTTTGCACCTCACTATCGATACTACGTACGGGAAATGAGAATTCATGCATACAGCCAGCTCCTCGAGTCTTACCGGTCGTTGACATTAGGATACATGGCGGAAGCATTTGGAGTCAGCGTAGAATTCATAGATCAGTAAGTTGTTCAGCTTTTTAAGTTTATAAAGATCTCACTTTCCACATTTTAATTATTTATAATGATTCATGAATAAAAATCTTTGTTTTACTTTGACTCTAAACCTGCCAAGTTAAATTTAGCCAAGCTCTTCCTTCCATAGAAACATAAGTGAATCTTGTTTCAGGAAAGAAAATAATTTGAGAGCAGTCTCTTGTGACAACTGTTCCAGTACTTCCTTCATTCTGAGGGCCATTTGAGAAACTAGTTTTTTACTAGTGACTTAGTTCTTTATATTGATATTTCTGTGGACCTTCATAAGCCACAAAACTTAGTATCTTAGAAGACAACTTGGTTCATAATGTTTCAACTTCAGGGATTGACATATTTTACCTACCCTACATGTCTCCTTCGTTTAGTTTTGCTTGCTTTCTGGTACACGAACAGGATGTGATGTTTTTCACTTAAATCAGAAATACATTGCAGTCTTGGTTTCCAATTCCTTTTTTAGTGCAAAAAAAAAGGAAAGCCAAGATTTAGATCAGATGAGAACTAATGCGAAGTGAGTTAGTTTAGATGGGAACTATTGTGAGGTGAGAAATTGATTTTTACCTTAATTATGTATGTGAAGCGCTTTGTTTCAAATGCTTTCACAGGAAACATTCTTCTTTCATAAAGAAATTGCAGATTTTCTAACGTAGAAAAGTGTTACAGAAATATGAGTACTGCTTGAAATATTCAGAAATGAATTAATAGGTGTTTCAAGAGAAACCAAATACCATTCGCTTCAGAGGGAAATGCTTAAGTCATACTAGCTCTTATGCTTCTCGTTAATTTAGTAATAGTTGTAACTTGTCTTACTGTATATCTAGAAAATTTGTTTGTTGACATCAGCAATGTCCTGTGAGCCACCACGTGATTAGGAAAAAAAACAACAACACATATTTGGAACTACTAGAAAATAAGACACTACTACGGGACCTGTAAAATGAATTGACTGGCATGAAGATACTTACAGCATAAATTCTGAATATGCGTATTGTGTGACTGCTGCCTTTGAATTTGAGCAGTAATTGATGCTAAGCTAAACGATAAGTCTCACTTTAAGTCAAGAATGAGATTTTGGCTTGAGAAGAAAATATTAAGATATTTTGCATTCAGCTTGCTGTAGCGATTGTTCTTGTTTCATGCCCAAGCACTAATAAGATTAGGGTGTGTAAGATACCTTACAAAAATACAGAGGTTGTTGCTTCAGGAATAGTGTGATGACAGTGTTGTTTTGTCAGCAGGCCATCAATGTGAGCAGGTCCTCTGCTGCCAGGCCTGCAGTTCCTTGGTGAAGTATCATTTGACCACCTTTTTTTTCCTCTTTTCTTAGGGAGCTTTCAAGATTTATTGCAGCTGGGCGATTACACTGCAAAATAGACAAAGTAAATGAGATTGTAGAAACTAACAGGTATGTTATCAATTCCTAGAAATCGTATTTCACTCCCCAGTTGAATTCTGTACATTTTGATCACACCACATAAACGGAAGTTTCTTGGTGTAAAACACGTTCTCAATTCTAAACACCTTTTTTTTCTCACAATTTTTAGGCCCGATAGCAAGAATTGGCAGTACCAAGAAACCATCAAGAAAGGAGATTTGCTGCTAAACAGAGTTCAGAAGCTTTCCAGAGTAATTAATATGTAATTTTTGTAATGCAAGGGAATGCAGAATGTAGATGTTTAAAACATTTTGGAGGTATCCTATAAATATATTGTATAACTTGGTATACTGTAGGTTAAAAAAAATACTAGCAGGAGAGGTAGTGTTTTTACTTTCCACTTCATTATGTAAGCGATGTTCTGTTTTGGTGTATGGATCCCAGTTCATTTATTAAATGTATGATACAATTGATCTCTTGGAATATATTTTGTTCCTTTACTTGCCTGCCTAGACAAAGTGTTCAATATTTAATAGCAAAGCAGAAAGAACTAATGGCAGTCCTACGGTTGTGTTTTTAAGGCTTCTGTTTTTGAATCAAAAATGAAAAGAAACAGTTGCATAATAACAGCCAAAATTTTTAGCTGAGTTTGAATGTTATCCAGACACTGTACATTTTTGTTATGAGAAGGTTACAGTGTAAGGCAGAAGGAATACGGATGCAAATGACTGGTAGAGCAATAATACAACCATGAAAACTGTAAAGACTATAATTTTGGGAACACCTTGAACTAAAACAGCCTCTCCCTTACCGTGGCATTTTAGCTGTTGAAAAGAAAGCTAGCCAATTACCAAAGCACTACATTTGAAATTACTTCCTCTTAGATCTGCAGCTGTCACAAGATACTACTGCAGGTTAAGGCAATTGATCAACTACTGCAGAGGGTTATGGTTTCATTCCTGACAGGTGCTAAGGAATAAATATCATTTTGTCTTTTTTGTCTGCCTCCAATCAATTAATTCTAGCAAGGCTCTTAGTATTATCTAGAAAATTGCTAATCGCACTAGAGAATTTTTAAAGACTCCCTTTGGAAAGATTTTGACTTGTCTCAGTCATTTTATGATCTGAGCCTAGCGCTGGGAAGGAGGAGCTGGGAAGTACCTGCAGAGCTTCTTAACAAAACTTTTTAGGCAAGAGCTGGCAGGAAATAGTCACAGCAATTTTACCTGAAGCATTTTAAAGCAGCCGTGGCAGCTCTCAGCCATGCCAGATAATGTCCAGTCATAGAGAAAGGCAACACCTCCTGAAGTCCCCAGCTGGATGCATAGCAAGAGCAGCTACTTACATTGCTCTCCTGAAAGAAAATGTGATCATCTGCTACAAAGTTGTTTTTCAAATAGTGCGACTGCTGAGGGGTCCGGGGGGGTTGGGTCAGGTCCTGAGATGATCAAGTGAGATCTATGATCAAGGGCATAACATTCTCCATTCTATCATTTTTAACTGCCTACTTCAATTTCTGTGTCGCTCAGAAGTGACAGAATTTCTGCTTCCTTTAAAACCTGAAGTAACTTTTCTTTCACTGTCCAGTGATCACGTTACTTTTTCCTCTGACTTATTTCATCTCTTGATTTCAATTTATTTAATTCTGATGGTATCGCTCTGACACACCCATTCATGCCTCAGCCCTGACGCTTTACCGGCGATTTATAGTCCGCATGCAAAAGTTGTACATTCTGTCTTGTAATTTCATCCTGTGCAGCTCCCTGAACTAACGCCATTCTCCAATTTCCCTCTGGAAGGCTGGCTTAACGCGAGCACTGCCGTAGCCAGACCCAGAGATTGATTCCAAGCTGCAGCCACCCCACTACGATGCTTTCTGCCTTGCTCTGCAATACACTCGCTGTTAAGCCGCAGGAACGTGGGAGGGAGGGAAAGGAGGTGGGGGTGTTTCAGGTTGTGTGGGTAAAGCTCTTCTACAAAACAGATGAAATCTAGTTTGTGTGCAAATAGCCTTCGGCTTACCTGTGTCTGCTGGACTATCAATGGCTCCACTTGGTTTCTCACTGGAGATTGGGCTCCAAAGTTTGAGCTCTAGTCTTGCAGACAAGTCACTTGCTTTTGAAAAAACAAATTACCTGTTGTGGACGGGAAGGGCTGCGGATGGATGGACACTTCCAGCACTGCTGGAGAGCTGCTAAACCAAAGCAACAGCGTGCTGTCCTTGCTGATGCTCAAGAAAGACTTTACGTGGATTTGGTGACAGATGTCAGCTACAGCCATTTCTCTCTGGCTCGGACACAACCTGTTGACTGCATGTCTCAGGCCAGTTTTCATCCTTTGCAATAACATTTGAATCCAGGTTCATTTAAACAACTTCAGAAAAGGTTTTTGAGAGTTCCCTGAAGTTTGGTGGGCCAGGAATAAAAAACCACAAATAAAACAAGCACACACTGCTTCTCTGCGACAAAGATCCCATGCTGCTTGTTAGGAACGAATCCAATCGCTAATGCAGCGCTCAGCCAAAGCACCGAGAAAAGCATTCAGTCAAATTAAGAGTCCCATGGTGGATCACACAAGCCACGTGTGTTTGATTATTTGTTGCAGCAGAACGTGATAATAATGACCCAACAGAAATTTGCATTTAAATAAAGCCAATTGCAGGCTCTTGTATCGGTTGGCTCAGTGGCTGGCAGAAGTGGCAGCAGCGTGCGGAGGCAGAGGGGGCCGGTGCGGTCACTGCTGGCCTCGCTGTGCCTAGCAGAGGCTGGGGCCAGCTCCGTGCTCCTGCAGAGCTACCTAAAATACGTACGTGCACGCAAAAGCATTCACAGAGACTCTCTGACACCTGGATTTGCATAACACGCATCGACTGTTGGGCTCCAACTTCCGCACCACCAAAAAACTCTTCCTGAATATAAGCAGCAACTTTCCCCATGCAGTCAGTGCGCCCTGGAACTCAGTTATGTGGGGTAAATGCAAACATTTTCCTCTTAGAACAGCTTGGGTTGGAAGGGACCTTACAGATACCTAATTCCAACCCCCCTGCCATGGGCAGGGACACCTCCCACACAGAATCAGGCCTCACCTTTCCTCTCCACCTTGCAGTACCAGGGGACACAGAATCCTATTTCAAATGCAGTTAAATGCAGAGTTAATCCTACAATTTTGAACGAGATGCAGATGGCTCAGAGTTACAGACTTGCCTGAATTTGATGACAACCAAGGAGCACTAGCTCTGCTGCATGAACTCACGTCTCCTGCATGCTTCAGGCTGTAGTCACTTGTAGAGCCCAGCACAACAACTTCACTGCCAATAGTTTATAGGGTGGAGCAGAAGTTAGGAATTACTGCTAGGAAAAATGTATTTGCAGGAAGGTGAAAAAAAAAAATCAGCCAACACAAAAGGTAATGTAGAGAAATATTAAAAGTACTCATTATAAAAAGACAAACAACCTGCCTGCTGCCTGACCCCCATTTATTGCTTGCAGCGTTTATCCCAAATACTAAAGAAAGCATTTAGCATTAAAAAAGAAAAGAAGAAAAAGGCAAAACCCCACAAACAAAAACCCCATTGGCCTGGCTGCATGTCCTACCCCCCTAACAGGAGTTTTACCGGTTTTGCAGACTGTTCTCTGAAGTCATCCACCACATGCAATCGTCCTGAGTCACATGCAGAGAAAAGCCTGCAAGAGCATTGAACCTGCTGAATTCACACACTGGGCGTCTAAACTGTGAAGAAATGGAAGATGCTTTTTTCGAAAACAAACCAAAACAACCACAAAAACCCACAGCCCTTCAGCGTGCTGCACTTGGCGTTGTACAAGCTGTTTCTTGTTATTCTGCTTAGAAAACCAAAGAGCAGGAGCCTTCAGTGACAGAATTTGCAGAGGAAAATACCGCGGCGTTACTCCCGGCACCTCTCAAAACCCAGATGCCACAAAACCTTGCAGGACGTCACGCTCAGATTCCAGCAGGCAGACTCCTGGGGCAGCTCATGCAGTGCTGAGGCAAAAGGACAGAATTTGACCAGATCCAATTCTCTGAAATTAGTTCACATAGGCACCGACACAGATAACGTTTTCCTTTAATGGTGAATGATTTCATAACGAAGCAGAAACATATCATGTATTCCATGCAACCAACCTCATTTATTGAAAAGTTCTAATTTTATTGCCTTGTTTAGTAACATGTTTGTTCAACAAACTAATCTTTTTCATGAAGCAAAGCACAACTTTTTCTTATAAATAGTATAAATTATTTTATTTACAGAAACTTGTTACAAAACAAATAGACTATATATTTATTTTTCTTTTAAATATCCAAAGTATTTTTTTCTATCCCATGACATTTGTTCATGTACTATACAGCAGCCAACACAGAGTTCAGCTGATCAGATGTTCATTATGTATACAAATTATCAAACTATTCACACATCTTACACAGGAGATTGCTTTTAGAACCAGGCTCAACACAGAGCAAGATGCTTTCAAGGCCTACATTCACATTGACATTATGTAGTGCTCATTTTAAAATTATCTTTAAAACGTAAAATATCTTGCACAAAATGTAAAAATTATTATTTTCCGCTGAACAGTGAAACATTAAGAATCTTTCCAAGCCCAATTCCCTCCTCCAGGACAGAATGAGTGAAAGATGAGAGATTCCTTGGCAAGAGAACTCTTACAGGAAGACAACTGCCTTAGAAATGTCATTTGGAAATCACATCTTTTAGTTTTAAAAGGTTTTCCGAGGTACTTACTTGGTTTTTGTATTGTTTTCCTGGAATATGAAGTATTTTGAACATTTTCTAACTTATTTCATTTACATTTCTCTCTCTCCTCCCTGCCCAGAATGGGACAGATAAATAAAATGCTGGTTAAAACCACGTTTCAAACCCTTGGCATTATTTCAAATACAGATTATCAATGGGATTGTTCCGACACAAGGTATTCTAATTAAAACATTGTACAAAAGTTACCAGCATCGTTTGCTTCCTTTTGTCAACCCATCTTATTCGTTTTAGAAAATCTCTGTATAGGCGTGGATGCGTATATATATGCAGGCACATATATACACACGCACATATATAATATATAGGTGGAAAAAGCAAGCTCCGAAATTTCAACTGAACATTCAAGTCTTTTAAGGAGAAGCTGTCTAAACAGTCCAAGCTTAAAACTAGTTAGATCAGGCACTTTCAGTTTTTCCGTTAGTTTTAAACCACGTGAGACCCACACGAACGCGCACGCACGCACACGAGCACTACAAAAAGAGAAGCAGTGTGTCACTTAGCTAAACGGAGTCTTCTGGGAATCAGGCAACCTCTAAGCAACGCCGCAGCCACCCTGCGGCCGCAGGCCCTGCAGGCAGGCTCCGCGGGCTTCCGCTGCCGCCGCCTGGATCTGGCTGCAGGACCCGGGCAAGAGCTCCCGAGACGTGAGAAGGGACGCAGCTTTCACAAAACGGAGGCATCCCTCCCCGTTGCAAAAGTAGGCATGGTATACTATTGGCTTGGCAGTGAACCACTTCAAATTATAAAAAGGTATTTGCTTTTTTTTTTTTTTTTCCTTTTTTTTTTTAATTAATTAATAAATAAATACTAGATGATCTCAATTGTACCAAAACTGGATATAAGAAAAAAAGACCTGTGCAAAAATACGTATTTAAATATGTACAATCAATTAACAAAATATGTCTTCTGAAATAGGGATACTTCAATATTTATAATAGAACAAGAAATTCCAAAATAAAGATACAAAAGTATGTCTTTTTTTTTCTTGTATAATTCTTTGTTCATCATTGCAGCAATTTTTTAGGTTAAGAAAACTGCAGGAGTCATAACGAGAAGTTGGAAAGACTATAAAAACTGTATCTCTTAAATTAATACCAAAATCTGTCTAGAAACAACCCAGCCACTGCAAATTCAATTTTGCAAGGAAAATTAATTTTAGTTTCCTTAGTTATTTACAGTAAGAACTACGTGACAGTAAAAGCTTCAGGAACAACGTTCTGCTTGTAACCAGGATCTAAAACAGCATTTGAGCAGGTCTGTGCTCAAGGGCAGGCAGAATTTACGCTGTTCTCATTCTCGACTCCCAATGGCTTCGAATGCAGGTGTCTGTGGAGGCTGGCTCCACATGAGCACAGCGCTCAGGAATTAGCTTTTTAAAAGGTCTGCGTGCTATTGAACGGGCATGAATTTGCCATTATGCTTTCAGATCAACAGAACCTTCAAAAAGAGGAGAGTTCGCTCACCAACTCCCCGGCGCTCCTTCTCGTCAAGTTTTTGTTTCCTTTATATTTACATCGATCGATCGAGTCAAATTGCACTTGTGACTGAGACTGTCCTGAAGTGAAATTTTTGCCCCAGTGACTTCATCAGAACACGGATTTCACTCCAAACGGGCAGGATTTAATAAATATTGATTTCTTTCTGTGGCATGGTACTTTGGTTCCTTTTATGTTAAACCAATCTCAGCTCCAACAATCCTTCCAACAGGGCATCTTATTAATTATGAGTCTTTTTGTTCCTGAAAATATCTTTGTTGTCTTTTTTTGATTAGAGTTTGCATAATAAGAGTCTATACACATTGCTTTCTAAATGTCATCTTTCGGATCAATTCAAAAGCTAAAGTGTCTGCATAGAGGCTTCTTGTTGTTTTGCTGTATAGCAAGGATTTTGTAGCAAGTTCAGGTGAAACTGAAAGCATCGGTGGGTAAACAGCTAAGCGACTGCTACTCTTAGTGGCTTTGGATTCCCTGATGTACTATTTGCCACCAGAAACAGGGAAGGCTGGGCTACGGGAACTATTGGACAGGCTCAGATTGTCTGTTCTCAGCGACAGCTGGTGCCCCTTTAAGGCAGAAAAATTTCCTCTTGGTCAGTAATTTGTTTTCCTTTGCTTTGCCCCTTAATAAAGGTCGAGTCAGTTTTTGAGACTTTACCTGATGTTTAAAAACTTAACAAAAAGATCCAGACGAACCAAATCCTATTACAATAAGCCCTTTAGCGGAATTCACTTCTGAGGTGTTGTGAAGCAAGACAAAATACTTCGTAAAAATTGACTGGACTATATAAAACTGTGTAAAGCCCCCTTTATTCATAAAACCTCAGGAGGTGTGAGATGACTGGGATGCATACATCTGCACTTTACGTGGAGCTCGGCTGTCAAATTGGCAAATCCTCCAGAATTTTGAGAAAGCCTTACTGAGTGGTTGAAAGCACAACACATTAATGACTTAGTTATACAAACAAGGCATAAAATATCTAACTTACTTTACTTTTTTCTTTAGAAAATATTTAAATACTTTAAATACTTAGTCTTAAAAGGACTATTTTTTTTTTTAATACCGGCTGGAAGGCTAATCCAGCCTAATTTAACCAATACAGTTCTTATTTTTTAAAATAACAAAGGCTTATGGTATACAGTATAGGTCAGGAAATATGTTCTTTGGGCATATAGTTTTAGAGGTTACTTGCCTTTGTTTGATATTTTTGGATTTTTTTAAAAAAACAATTCAGTTGTTAACTTTTTAATTGTTAACATTTTAATTGTTAACAATTTTAAATTTTAAAAAACAATTAACTTAAACAATTAATTTTCTTCTGCAATCAAATCTAACTCAAAGGAATAGAAAATAATATTTGTATCACACAAGTACAACTTTTTATACTTGTTTTCTGAGCAATGGCTTCAAACAAGTTTTTTGATTTTTGTTGTTGTTGTCACTGTCGTTTTAAAAGTTTTTTTTAAACATATTTCTTATTTTTAACTCCTGATAGCTTCTTATCCCAAATTACTTGCAAAAGGCTGGGCAAAACACAGACTATTTTTTGAATTGTGCTATTTTTATATTCCATTAAAGGAACATTGCTATAAAAACACTAAAGCCATTTCCCTTCTTGAGGGCTTATTTCCATTGTGCCTCACACGTTTGTTTTTTCCCCCTTGTTGTGGGGTCCTCTCTGTTGACAGTGTCTGTCTGGTAGCTATCACCTATAAAAGTCACCATCAGTATAAAAATAAGTCCACAGTAACGTTTACCTGCCCCCCAGAAAAACATTGTTTTGCCCAGCCAATCTATGTCAAATAGTGGCAAGATGATGTACTCCTGTAAGTAAAATCTCACAGATTTGTAGCAAACTAGTCCAGACCACCGTTAACACTGATAAGAGCAATTATGTGGCTGAACTTCATCCAGTGTCCATTTCTAGTATATTCACTGCTACAGACATGGCTTCAGGGAAATTCCTTGTTTGAGTGACAGTCCAGTAGATTTCCACACCTGAGGACCATGGGAAGCTGGGAAAAATCAAGGCATCTTGTAGTCCAGAATTCCAGATGGAGGTTTTGCTTGTAGTGAAAAGTGTCCAGTTCTTTTCTCACAATGGTACAGTCAGCTGTCAGGGACGCGCATTTGGCTTTTAAGCAAATAAACGGAAGAGAAGGATGAGTGAGCCAAGCTGTTACAGCAGATGCCCTTCAAAGACATTTTCTGGACAATGAGCGCATATTTTGGGGAGAATCAGCAGGCATAATCTGACACACCATTCTTATGAGGTTAGCTTGTCTGAAACTTCACAGTTCTCAAGCTGGGGTTTTTCAAGTTACAATATTTTTAGAAAATATTTCCTTCCTTCATTCAAATTGTATTTTTCCTTTATTTCTATTGCACAGTTGAAGCAGTAACTATCAGGTAAGTCCAAAACCAAGGTTTGTTTAGTCAAATGAATGCTCTTTTCTTTTTTTTTTTTTTTGGTTTGTTTTAGAAAACACAGGTGGTGAAAATCTTCCTTTATGGCTGAAACTGAAAATTCAGAAACTATTCTGAAAAAGATCTCACTGACCTCCTAACCTCTCCAGGTACACAGATTTCAGGGTTTCAGTCCCAGAGGAAACAAAAAGTGTTTCAGGTTTACAATCTGGAAAATTTTAATTCCGTATCTGCTCTCTAAAATTCCATCTTCAGTATTCTTTTAAAGCTATATCAAATTATTTCACCCCTTCAAATTGTGTCTAAATTCATTCTAGTTTATCAAGAACTTTCTCTCCCAGACCAATTTGTTTAAAAGAACAAACCCTCAAGCTAACTTTAAAAAAGCTGCGTAGTCATGAGATCTATCTTCTATCTTTTATATCTTATTTATAACATTTAATCTCGTTAATACTAAGAAGTTAGTCAATGACACCTTGGGATAATAGGCTTATTTTATCACAGTATCACAGTTCTGTTATCAGCATCGTTATGTTCCACTTTGTAGAATGTTTATTACTGACACAGAAATAAGTCGTTCAGCTGAGACATTCAGCTCAGTTCCATGGCTGGCTGCAAGACTTTATTGTTACTATTATTTATTTTTAAATGCAAGAACTGAATTTCATCTGAGAGTGATACAGAGGCAGCATCTATGTGAAATTGGGATGTCATATTTAAGGTAACTTTAAAATGAGTAAATAAATATAACCATACTCTACTAGAATCAAGCATTTATACAAATCATGTGCAAATGTACTATAAAAACACTCAAAAGCAGTAGCGAACAAGTCAGAGAACTGTCTTTTACCTGAATAGCATCTGGAATTGTCTATCACTTATTAAGAGAACACATCGAATCTAAGCATGTGAAGTGACACACTCGTACTGGCTTACTTCCAGACAAGAGCTCCTACCTGATGAAGAAGAGAATTGTTCATCAGCCCTTGTGTCCCTGGGATTGCACCAGTGTGTCTTGCGTGAACATCATTCACCGATGGCAATTTGGCAACTTTGTTTGACTTGCTGCTGCTGCTGCTGCTGTTTATGCTGCTTGAACCAGGTGAGCACTTTCTTTTCTTTCCTATTAGTTTGTCTAGGGAAGTATGCGAATGTGAAAAACTGCTGTGCGAGTTTACAGTCAGCTCACTGGACTGATGAACAAATGGCCCTAAGGAAAGAGTGGAATCGCTGCTGTTCATCATCACACTCATTCTTTTTATCGATTCTGCAGGGCTCCCGGTAGGAGGACCCCTCCCTGATTGGTCATGTTTGAGGCTAACAGAGTTAGCTTTGCTAGTCATAGAATTGAGGCCAACACTGTGGGACGAAGACGTCACCGATGGATGATAGGAGGTCCCAGAGTTTCCAGAGTTAACCACACAGTTTTTTCTAAAGGACTCTGTGGAATGAGAAGGTGCTAGCAGTGCGGAACTGTTTTTACGCTTCTTTCCTGAGCCGCTGCTGCTACTGACGCTGCCGGAACTGTTACAGGTGCCACTGCCAGCAGAAGATTCCTTAGGTTTAAAAGATTTGCTGGATTTCAACTTCAGAGGTTTGCTGGGCATAGGGGAAGGTACAGAGGAAAGCACTGTAGGTGTTGAAGGGGATGAAGACACTTGTCTTGATTGCATACTGCCGACAGGATCCACTGCGCCCAGAGGAGCAGCATTTGCATTTAGTGTAGTTCCGTGTGATGGTACCGATTTGCTGTTCAGGGACATACAGGAAGGAGACACCAGCGCTGGCGATGACATAACCGTGGTGGGTAAGAGGAAACCCGCTGCGCTGACACCGTACTGTGAAGCAGGCATTGAGTTTGTCCGATGTGGTGCACGAACTGATGTTGTGTTACTAGATGCTGGAGGAATTTTCCTGCAGGTAAAAGGAAAAACAAAAACCCAGGTAGCAACCATTCTCTGGAATAATACAGTCCAGCAAATACTGATGAAAGTGACTGTAAATTGAGATCGATTAACGATACTAAAATATTTTACCAATAGTTAATTATTAAAAAAAAGCATACACTATCAACCTCTGATCTTCATTCATCTGAAATTACACTTTGCTGTAACTAGAATCACAGGCTTTTCATATTTCTACAACAGTCAGGAATAATCAGAACTTTAATTTCTACTCACTTCCACATCTGAGAATTAAGATGCTTCTCCACCATGAAGTTAAGTGCACATCGAATACGGTTCCACCGCTTGTCAAATACGTAACAACCTTTTCCAATTTGCTGACTACCAAATGTGCAAAACTGAAAAGACAGATTTTTATTGACATTTTCTACTTTCACTGACAACTCTCTGAAGAACACACTTGTCTATAAAAATATATATGCTAAACGAATATGATTTTTAGATGTTTAAACCCAAAATAAAAAAAATATACATTTGATTACTTATTTCTACATTATAACCACTATTTTAAATTTCTGGCCTTCGTACTTTGGGATCATTTCTTTCCCCATCTGAAACTCCCATATTTATGATGAATGCAGCAATTAGATTTGAATCCTTCTGATTAAACAGAGAAGGACAATAGTGTATTTTACATTTCTATTTATAATGTGTGTACACACACACTCAGGTATATACACACACACATGTGAAGCTGTCAGCTATTTGCTCATAGCCTGTTTTAAAAAAAAATTTGATTTCTTTTGTATGGCAGAAGGGAGGCCCAAACCTATTTCTTTGGCATGTTTACTTGGCAAATACACTGATAACATCACTACTGATTAGACAACAAAATAATTTTCTTAAAATCTGAAAAAAAACACGTACACAATAGAAAGCCACCCTTAACCCCCCCAAGTTATTTGTTTACAAATTCAGAGCCAGTGAGAGACCAAGGCTGACTTTTACTTAACTTAACACTTACAGCGGCTGGTTGAGGATGATGACCTGAATAGTGACAATCCAGTTTTTCAACAGGCTCTTCTTTTTCATCGCATTCTCCCTCATCACTGGATAACCGAGATGCTGGCTCAGCTGCAGGCAAGGGAGGGTGAGGGGATTCGTGGACAGAAGGAGAATCGCTAGGGGCACTTCCACTGTGCTGGGCTGGACAGCCTGGAGGCCTGGGCAAGGTAAGCAGTAAAGGTGTTATTGAGGCGAGGCTCGTCAACAAGCACTTCATTGTGGATATTTCAACACTGACACAAAGAAATTTACACTAACTGATGCCCAGTATTTTCAAGAGTCTCGTAACACATCTACCAAGAGACAGGCCAGGAGTTATTGTACCCTTGGAAAAGCAGCATTGCCCAATTGTTGCAGAACTGCTTTAATTGATGCAATTCAGCCTCTGCTATTTCAAACTCCAAACCCTCCTTGCTATGAGTTACAGCCCAGCATGTAATTGCTAATTGCAGACAGACAGTCACCAGGCCTAGAGCAAAAATGCTACCCCATCCAACAGATCCCTATCGCTCTTTCAAAATCCACATGATGAAGCTACCAGCATTAATTTCGTAGTATTGGACAGGCAGATTTTTCTTACCTTGGAAGACTGGGGGGGTGAGGTTTGGGTTTATTAGGTAATAAAGGCTTTGATTCTGTATGAGTAACTCCATGAGAATTTTGGTGCAGCTCCTGGGAAGTTTTAGTAGGTGAGGGATGTGGTTCCCTGAGAGGGGGCATCTGCTGATGATGATCCGAATGTCGAAGAAGTTCCTTTTCCCTGGTTTTGCTTTTGTGCTCGGCTAACAACACATCGAATCGTTTTCTTCGACCCTGTACAGCCCTCCGCTGGGTTAAGGAATGTGTCTGCAAATCCATGAATAAATCATTAATCCCAGGCTATTAGATCTGTGCAAATTAAACACTCAAAACACATGTCCAGAGCTCTAGAATACAGACAATAATCACATTTGCGGTTTAGTAAATAAATGGAAGAATGACTTATAAAACAAACTTGGATTTTTTTTTTTGGTGGATGGTTACATGTCCTCCTGATACAAAATAATGAAAAACAGCACTTGAGTTCAAAACTTCTTCCAAAGTTCTTCTTTTTTTTTTTTTTTTTTTAAGAAGAAACTGCCAAAGCTCTTATAATGCTAAGACTGGAATTACAAATCTTTTTAACATCGTTTTTGATATGTTATTTGCCAATATGGTATATTATTCTTCTCACCCAAGCGCACAACCAAAAATTACCAAATATTTACTTTCACTTAAAATATTTGACAAAATAAAACTTAAATATTTATAAAAATTATTTGCTTCCTTCTGTTTACTAAAATATTCCTTGAAAACAAATGTTTTCCAATGCAATGGGGTAGGTATTACAGCATGCAAAAAAATACAGCAGAATCCAGTCAGACAGAACCCAAAGTCCTTTGAGCATCCTGAACTCTACACAGAGTAAGACACACACGGTGCAAATTCTAGGTAAAGTGAGATAGGTGTAAGCTATTTTTTTTGGAATTGTTGAAGTCACATACAATACCTTATTTTTATATGGCACAAAAGGTTTGATTGGCTAATTTTCATAGGTAAAAATATTATCATGTAAATTAGATACAAATAGCAACTCAGAAAAATATTTTGAGTAGGTGCAATATAAACAGTTGCTGAGAAACATTTTTACTTTCTTTCTAAAATTTTGTTTTTTCTAATTCTCCTGTAAAATCTTGAAACTTTTCCCCTTCTCTACTAATAGCAAAAGGATTGCATCCCCACTGTAATTCCAAAAGGGCAATGTGTTCAAGTTCAGTTCCTGCGGGTCATTAGTGCCAGCTTCATGTACCTTTGTTCTGGAGGTGGTTTATTTACCGGATGCTTCCCCTACTGACAGTTTAGCTGCTTTGCATAAAAAAAAGGCTAAATATTACACAATTGCATAGGAAGTGGATTTTCATTTCTTTGGGACTTGTACACCCTACCCTCCAAGACCTTTGAGCAAACAAACACATTTAATCTGATCTAAAGTTTTTAAAAGATAGTTTTGACCTCTAGGCATACTCAGAAGACTCATTTCTGAGTAAGCTGTGTAGGCAAATCCAGCAGCACCAGCATTTGCACAAATACCTGCTAAGTATCTGCTGAAGGCTCTGGTGAGAGAAAGGAAAGGGGTGTGAGTGGGGGAAGCTTGATTTATTGAAATCACACATAAACAAATAATACTTCTAATGCTTACCATGGACTTTTAAAAATCCATGGTCTGTAACCCAAAGGTTATCCCCCTGAAGAACGTGCTGGCCCCTCTAATACATACATGTGGAGTAATGCAATTGTTTCCATGTCAGCATCCATGCAAAAGGTTTATACAAATATAAAGATCTCAGGGTTACTGTAAGAAAGATGGTTTTGGATAAACAATTGGCTGAACTTGGAAAACAATTCCTTCTTGGTTCTTGGCAATATGTTTTGAGAAGGACCACTTATAGTGGCAATTATTGACAGGAGAAATTTGTAGTTTTCTGTCACATTCCCTAGGAAATTAAATGTGAACTTTACAAAATCTGGTTAAGACATCCTACCTTGCATGTCAAAGACCTAGTACAGGGTTTCTTGGTTTCCACATCAATGACACCACAGTATATATCAGGATCAAATTCTCTCTCTGTCAAAGGTGCACAAATATGCCAATTATTGAAAACAGCTTTCGTAAAGACACCTTGAAATACTGACATTTATTTGCTTTAGAAAATTTAACCATACAGGAAATTGTTTTCAAATATAACACATTTTAAAAGGAAGAACTTACAGGTCTGTAACACCTGGATGGTTTCTGCAAGCAACAGACACGTTTCATGTTGTTTGCATCCTTTACGAACATGTCAAGTTATAAATTTAAATTTTAGTATGTAAATGTGCTTACTTACAACTTAATGTTATAAAAGTAAATATTTACTTCTGAAGCTTATTTTTATGTATCTTATATATGTATTTTTATGTACACGCTAATAAGAACAATATAGCAAAAAATATTTAAAACCAATTACCTGACAATCTTTTATGTAAAAATTTCCTATTGTTTGTATTTTCTTCAGCTTTCTTTTCCAAAAATGGAGGCACAGAGAGAAGACCTTTACCATTCAGTATCTGTCCAGGGGAAGGCAAGGGTGGCTTTGGTATTGAGGGACAATTAAGGCCAGTCTTTATTGAGGAAGTCACAGTAGTAGAACAAGTTGGACCAACAGCAGTTTTCAGTTGGGCACCATCTATCTTTGGATGAATCTTTTCCACTTTGACAGATGGAGTCATACTATTATTTATGAAAAACAAAGGGGAAAAATTGTAAATCATAGTATCATGACTCATAAATTACAAGAAGTACTTAAAATATATTACTCAATACTCTATTATTCACGGTTCAATTTTAGACCTTTGTTGTTTATTCCCAGTTTTCTTATTTTTATTCTTTTTCTTATTTATTTTCACATTTTTGGTGATGTCCACTATCTCTTCTGTGCTCTTGTCCCCATTTCCTTGCAAGTATTTCAGAGACAATAGAAACTTCAGAAACTCACTTACAAAGGAAGTATGCAGATTGGATCAAAGAATAAAGACCCCCTAGCAGAACAAACTTTATTTATAACGATTCAAGCTGCATCTCTGTGTCTTGTTTGAGTATACCTATCATCTTAGACTATGCTGCTGGAAAAGATCTGGAGGAGTTTTAAGTGGTCTCTCTCAAAGCAAAAATCCTCTGAAACAAAATCAAGTTCTACTGATACAGCAGTTTCTACGCACGCAATAACGTTTAATTCTTTGTCAAAATGCATACTCACATTTTGTCATGGGGAACTTTGCTGTGCTGTACCGGATGCATTAACCTGTTGTTTCCGCTGATCTGCAGCTTGTCTTTGGGTGATTTCAACAACTTGGAATTTGATGATGACGATGCACTAGTACCTCCACTGGATGAACGATTGCTACCACTTCCACTGCTACCTTTGTTTTTTGAAGGGAAAGATGAAATGGTGGAAACTACGGAAGAGGAGGGTGGAGTCAAAGGCGGCTTGCTGCAGGAGCTGTGTCTTCTTTCTGAAAAGGAGAAAAAAAGGGGTTTTAAACTCCCACGACCCATGCAGAAACAATTCTTTAATACTTCATGTTGTCGTTTACTCCATTAACATTTTTCCTTTATTGGCCTGGGAGGTCCTCTGCCACACACGGAGCAGAGAGGATTCAAGCCTCACTATAAACCATGAGGCTCCATTCATTGTTGGTCCCCAGTCAGTTACAGGAGTCTCTTTTAACTTTGTGAGCTACATTCCTCAGCCACTAAAGCTTAGCTTTTAATATACGTCCCCCACTCTCCCTCTCCATCTTACAGAACAAGAAAGTGAGAATCAAACTCAGATCTCTGACACACAAAGCAAAGAGACCCCTACCCTCAGGCCAAGCAAGCCTGAATATCAGATCTCCTAAAGGAGTAAATTACCTGTTAGTGTGTCACCCGGGGGTCAAAATGATGTTGGAGCAAAAACTTTAAATTTTATTTCATCGCAGTTTTTTGGTATGGTCTGTTAGACCTTCCGTGTGGAATGCCCCTGAGAACAAGGGCTCAAGTGCTGCCTTACACCGCTTTTTGCTTTTCTCTTATTAACTCTATTAATCCTTTCATAATATGACCCATGGAGGGAAGAATTTTATTTAGGAACAACAGGAAAGGAGTAATGGATGTGCTTCTATGAAAAAGTATATCTGAACATTTGAATAGTCAGGCTCCATCAACGAACATGTTGGAGAAGAAATGATTTAATGAACATTATACCCCTGGCATTAACCATTAGCCATTAACAGGAATACCTTCCTAGCACCATTTCAGTTAAAAGAGCACACATTTTAAAGACGTTTCTTTGGAACAACGAACTGTCAGTCACGGTACACTTGACAGCTTCATGGAGTGCCCAGCTCTGCCTACAAATGGACGTGGTAATTGACCATTTGCTCAACTGATATTTGGACACCTGTGATTCCTAGATGACCTGTGCATGTAATCAACTCCTGCTCAGAGACCTCTCTCTGGCAATCAAGTACATGCAAACCACAGATCCAAGAGAGAACCAAGAATTAACAGGTCCCTCTGTGAAGACGGAAGGCACCTTCTCCTTGCCAGAGATAACACCTCTTTCCCACCTGGTATCATTAACAGTGCCAAACCCACCACCGATCCCAGACACAGCTTACAGATTTTGACTTGAATTTACCTAAGCTGTCGAGGAAGCAGCCTCCTCATCAAGTTACAACAAAGGGAAAGTCATGTCCTGCACAACCTGTACGGGAGTCTGTGACACTGGAAAATGTAAAGTAATACATCCACATTCTGCTTATGTGACCTGTTTTTTCCCCTACAGCAATCACAGGGCACTGAGATGGTGGCTGAGCAGGGCTCCACTCGTAGCTGTCAGAACAAGACTTTGCCAGCCCCTTACCAGTCTAGTCTTGTACATCTTCCAAAAAGCCACGCTGCTCAAGCAGTACAAGAGGTGGGCACAGGAATCTAAGTCCTGGCAAGCTAATTTCATACAGAGGTGGGGAAAAAGCACTTTAAATATGTTCATTAGCTCAGAAAAAAAAAGAAAAAAGTTAAAGATGAAAAACATACAGCTTAGACTGGAAGCCAAGAACTCCAGTCAAGAAATGATCTCCGAGACTGAGCCATGCAACGCACATTTCTGTTTGTCTGTCTGTGAAATGGGTATAAACTACCCAACAAGCCTTCAGCCAAAGAATCATCTCTGCTTAATTAGTATTTACGAAAAGCTATGAGAGGTCAGGCGAAATGCCCAACATAATACATAACAAATGCAGCCATTTAACTTTTATCTCAAGAAATAACTGCTTTAAGGTTTCAAATGCCTTGTCACCCGTGACGTTCAGTATCATCTCCTTGGTTTTTTAGAACCCTATGCCATTGAAGAGTTCTCTAGTACGTTAGCATATTTATATTCTAGTAAATGACCACACTTCTAATATGACATGCTGCTTATTGCCAGATGTCTTTTTATAGCAATGGCAAGAATCCCCGAGCGGCTTTGATAAGTTACTATTTGGGGGCCGTTAGTTCAGCGATGCTACACCCCGGGAGATTACCCTGCGAGATAATGAGAAAACTCACTCCATACTCTGTCACCTTCTGTGTATTTATAAAATTTGAAGTCTGAGTACTTAGCAGAGCTACAAAAAATCTCTAACAGTCCAGTGGATCACTAACATTATCTCTGGGAGGTTTTTTTTCCTTTGGTAAGAACAGCAGGGTGTTACTTCCTTGGAGAGAACTTGGCAGAGGAGAAAAGAGCTAGAGTAAGACTGAGTGCAGTGCCTCCCTGCCTCCCTCCGTTAGGAATAAACTAGGCAAAATACAAATCTATATTATCGATCCAAATGATAATTTATCAACAAAACGAAAAGACTTTTCAGCTGATTGTAAGCATTCTTCTTTAGTTGTTGGTGACCTGCCTGGACCTGTTTGGCACTGACTGACCGACCGGCAGGGCTGCTGCAGTGACTGCCTGCCTGGGAGAAGACCATGGGAAAGAACAGCGGTCCTGTTCACAGCTGAACCCTGCCAAATGCTTGCTCAACATGTTTAGTGCTCCAGTCATTTTATAAAATTCTTTTTTAAAGTGAGATCTGTTTAACCTCTCTTTTGTAAAATACCTGAAGAATACCAATGTTCTTTCTTATGTAGTTCCCATTTGCCATTAACTCTGACTCAGCTTGCAAATATTTTAAAATAATTACCTCCAGGTGTTCAGTTTTCAGATTTTTAAAGTTAACATCCGTGTCCCTTCACATAACTCTTGAAAGAAAAAAAACTTTTTTAAAACTCCGTGATTGCTTTTTGCAACACACAACAGTGATCCCCCAAATACTACACCTGTCTGACATGGTTCTAAGCTTTAAGATCTCAGAGGGTTGGTTTTGTTTGTTTGCCTTTGCTTTGTTGTTGTTTGCTTTTAAAGAAAGAAGTAGTTTCGGCTTTGGACAAAGAATTGGAAAGCTTCCCTTGAGCTCTTTGAGACTTGCAATACATTCACAAATACACTACAGTTTCTAAACTTTAAGGAGAGTCCCGTGGTGTTCATTCTGTGTGCATCAATTAATAGCTTCGGGCAGCAAACATAAGATGTACAGATCAAGTTTCATAAACTCATTTTTTTTTTTATACTGACTTCTTACGTAAGTACTGGGCAAAAAGTCAAACTGACCTGTGCCAGTGCTAGCAGAACCATCCTTAAAAATAAAGCACACCCATTCAAACCACAAGCAAGTTTAGTTCAATGAAGTATGTCGTAACTTCAGTCAACATCCAGAAAAACAGTTTTACCATCGGTTAGTTTAGGGGTAAGAGTATTATTCAGAGTATGTAATTAAATGTGTGCGTTGAAACAAAGCGTAAGTTCATGATTATGTAATTATTATTTACTGTATGTCTTGACCAAAGTAAAAGCATGACAAAAGTGCTACTTAAACTTTTTTTTCGTCATACTGATCTATTATTTGACTTCTCATTTTAGAAATGAATTAGTGCAGTCATACTGAAACAAACATCATTTACCTGGGGATAAAATTTTCTTTATGTCAGTATGGATACTATATTTCTACGGAAATTGTGGAGAACTAATTTACCTGATCTTCTAATTGCTCCAGAAGGATCGGATCCCTGACTTGACATGAGAATGCAAGAAGAGGTGACTTACACAAGTCCAGCAGCAGCCTGACAAGGCTTCCGAGCTCTGGAGCTGCTGAAGTTATAAACATTGAAAGCTGCAAGATGCTGACAATTCTGCTCTTGTGTGTGTGCAGAATCACTGCCATTCCAACACGGCTGGCAGCTAGGTGAATCTTTTACCTACAGGTATTTCTAAAACCCTCACACCAGGACGTTTTATTACGAGGCACTGACACCATGCCTCCGTAGCACAGACTAGAACCGGCAGATGAAAGCCAGGGGCTTGGAGGACAGGGACCTCCCCACACTGTTGGGCTGCACTTTTCTTAACACTGAAAAACTTAATACAAGTGGACACAATCACAAGTAACCTACAGGGAGGCAGAAGAGCCACTCCTACACCACTTCTTCAACAAATGAATGAAGGCCACAGATCCAGAAGAAAATTTTGAGCAGTAAATTTTGATTTGAACCAGGGATACCAGAAGTCCTGTGCTCCTGCAATTTTTTGGTTTGTTTGTTTGCCACCTCAGGTCCTCAGCCACCACACTGAATTGCTCTGAAAGAAGATCTCACCACAGCTACAGATTTTAGTGCAGCAGCCAGCTAAGATCCCCTTTTGCAGCTCTAAGCTGAATGTCAGTGTTGTGCAATGACCTCACCGTGACAAAATTATAAAAATAATTAAAGAAAAAAAAGGGCCTATGAAGATCTTACAGAGGAAACCCAGGAGCTAAAACAATCACCAGCACAGCAGGCAAATCCCGCGTCCTTTGATGCCACCCTGGCAGCGTGCAGCTGGTTGGGAGCAATTGCCTGTGCAGGATCTTGATCTGCTGCTCACTCACTCACTGCTGCTTCATTATCCTGCTCTAATCGTGGGGCCCAGATACCAAGGATTCTGCCCTAATCTTCCACTGATGTCCCTTTAATCATCTGATCAGTTGTGTTTGCACTGCAAGTCAGGATGAGGTCACTGCACGTCCAATTGTGTTGTGTTTAAACTTACACTCCTAGCTGACTAGACAGCATCTGAACAAAGTCAGGTCCTTCTCTCCAGCAAGAAAGTTGCAGAAGAGAACGTTTAAAGAGAGCAAGTTATCAGCATGACAGACTGCCATGGTGTGATTGGCACCAGTACAATCTGTCATGTCTCTAGAGAGAGTTCTTGTTTCAAAAAAAAAAAGAAATAGTGCTTGCAACCAGCTGATATCATTGTTTAACGCTCAGCGTTAGCAAAACCACGAAGACAGGCTGACTGATAGTCATGCGTGCTTATGTCACTCCATTCACAGAAACACAACACTTCAGCAGGAGAGAAAAAAAATTAATGAAGGAGGTATATAAATATATTGCAGCATGCCAAACGCAAGTCAGGGCGGCACATCCGGAGGCGTCTCACGTCCCCTTATGTATTTCCATCACTTACCACAGCGGTCTTCCTTATCTCCACCAGAGTTCTTGGATATTGTAAATAAGTAGTAATAGGCCTAAAGTGCTTATCTAAGAAATAGGTTTATGTAATATCTTTGGGATAGATTACGGTCACGTTAGCCATACTGCTGCAACCTTACGTCTCGCACTTCCTCGCTTGAAAACTATTCAGCGCACTTGCAATACAGAGCATGTGTTACTGCCCGTGAGTCACGCCACCCCGTAACGAGGCAATTATGCTACAACGATAAAACTTGAAGTATGTCTCTTCCTGATGTTTTCAAAAATCCACCAAAATGCAATACCTAACCAGTTTTGAAGAGGCTATTTTAAAGCCCGGGTTCCCTCTGCAACTTGACGCGTTAAAAGGTTTGCTGTGCCTGGCGGGTTACAAGGTGCTGGCTGGTGTGCGTTTACACGGCACCTGCACCACGTCGGTGCTACAGCACTGTTCTCACTAAGACACTCTCACATTTACATTGAGAGGGCGGTCCCTAAGAAGATGAAGCCATCTTCTTAAGGCAAAAAATAGAATTTAAGGTCAAATCATACATTATAGAGCAAAATATAACTGCAGAAATAAACAGTTTTTAAAATCCCCTTTAAAACGTTCTTTCACATTGATGCACTTTTTGGAGGCTTCCACTTGGATGTTGCATGAAATATTTACACTCTCCCTCAAAGAGAGCTCAGAAAATCATTTTCCTCTTGGAAAATCCTTTGCTGAAGCCAAAGACAAATAAAGCACACACATCTGACCTGACTGGGTATGCTCCAAAATTACTTGTCAGTTCTGAGGATGTTTTTACTTCTCATATGAGTAGTATATCACCACGAGGCTTTACAGGTCATCTGTTTTCTGCATCTTTGTTTGAAAGAAGCATCGGTGTGTCTACTTCCTGCTCGGCTGTCCAGCAGTCCTAAGCAGGGGTAAGGTCTCATTGTTCCAGACATGAATTCCTGAAACATTCCCTTGTCAATCACCTCGAAAACACACACTACGAATCTCCCTGAAGAGCATATAAAATCTGTCTCTGCTCTAATTGGAGTGCACTGATTTATTATGCAAATTCATAATTAGAGGGAACAAAGTTTTTTTTTATTATTATTATTAATTTCATTTATTTATTTAAGAAATGCTTTGGTTACAAATGCACAATTCAGAATCCAAAGCTCTCACATACCCTGAAAATCAATTATATGTGTATTATTCCAGTTCTGAAATCGCTCCGTATTAACTTGCACTGCTTTAAGACAATGAAATAAAACATATCTGCATGTTTATGATGGTCCAGCACACTTAACTATGGTTCCTCATGAAAACCAAACATATATTCAGCAAAAGCCACTGTCTGTTTCAATGATACATTTCAGGCTTTTGCTCTGCTTTCACTTTGGTTTGTTTTTAAAAACAAGTTTACCAGAGCACTTAACATGGGAAATGAGAGCAAAGTCAGGAACCAGCAAACTTTATTCCTTGAGAAGGACGCTGCCCTTCGTCTTCCCTGGCCTCGCTGCGCCGCATCAGGTGTGCTATTTCAGCCCTCTGAAGTTTCCCAACGTTTAAATTTGAATATTTGGAAATTATTTACTCAAGTCCCAAGAGGTGTTTTGATGGGTAGTTAGTTAACCACATCCCTTCGAGCAGAACCAGAATAAAAGTGTTAGCTATTATTATTCTGCTTGTTTCATTACAGTAGTTACTGAGCAGCACCGTCTGCTTTCAAAACTGCAAAAGCAATTGCTCTCTGATTTCTAAATGCTTATGTTTAAAGATTTCCTAGAGATTTACTTACTAGAAGTGAAACCCACTCACAAGTGATTGCTGTGCAAATGTTTTAGATAAGGCAGTATGAAATGATGTGTAAGCAGGATTACATTGTTATTGCTGTTGTTGAAGAAAACAGAGGGAGTAGGAGAAAGTTCATTTTCCCTAGTAAGAATCCAAATGCCCATTTAAATGCTTTAAAATCATAGGACAAAAAGGAGACAATTCTGTAACCATAATTTAGGTTATTTAAATAATGCCTTTTACATGCTATGAACCTAACTACAGCACAGCCAGGACAATGTAATTCTCTGATCGCAGAATACTAACTCAGCAGGAATGGCTTTCTCCACTACCAAAACTGCAGCAAACTGCCCCAAACCAAACACATCCTCCCTCCCTCCGAGATTACCACCACAGAAAGGAGAGCTGGGAGCAGATTGCAAGTAGCAGTATTAAGAACGTAGCAAAAATAGCAACACTAAAATGCATTTAAATAAACAGCCTTCAAGCGCATCCCTTCTTCTACCGCTTCCTTCCCACACTGTGCTGTACACCACTAATGCTAGTTTTTCAATTTTTCCATATTTGTTACTAATCCTTTCCAAAGCCTTGTATTCAGAGCACGAGTGGTTCTGCAGTCAATTTCAACAAGATTTAAGATTACTTTTTACGATACATGGGTTTTGCCCAAGAGACGGGAAATAACCACTGAAGCACCCACCAGCACAGTGCTGTTAGTCCAAGCCAGCAGAAATACTCCAGGGTTTTGCTTTGCACCTTTCTGTCTTACTGCTCTCACCTGCAGTGGCAAACTGCAATTAGCGACGCTCCCGTCAGGTTCGTTTCAGCTCTTCAGAACCTCCTGGAGAGGAGGTAAAACTCTCAAGAGCAACGTGGGAAAACTGATGGAGGCAGGACATTAAATTACTGATGGAGCAGAACCGCAAGCAAAATGGGCCCAGGGCAAAAGCAGGTGCCAGAGGATGGTGGTTTTTCCAGACATATCACACTTTACTCCAACTTTCTCTATCCCCCTTTGTCCAGGCATATCCAAATGTAAGGGCTCTCATGTTTCCAAAAGACTCTGGCATAACATGCAAGAATGAAATTCTGGAAGCCTTCCTGAGCCACTTGACAAGGGGCAGGTGAGAGAATGGGTTTTCTCACCGGGGAACTGGCCCTGGACGTCCGGGTAGGTAGCTGGCTTCTAAATCTGTCAAGCACGGGAATATAAATATCACAGAGTTATTACGGAAAGACAGCAGAGTGTCTTAGGTGGTAATCGGGCCATGCAGAGATTATAACGTCCACGCTATGAGCACTAATCTCTGTGTAGCCCGTTGATGACATGACAATACCTGCACTGTCTGATTAAAAAAACGGGCACTGAATAAACCATATTTTTGCTATTAAAAATTGTTATTTGGAATAAATGCAGGAGAAACCACAATGATAATAAACAAAAGCATCAACTATCAGAGTAGGCTGTACAGCCCAGCACTGTACCAAGATGCAGGATGGGTCAGCTTCCTTCCAAAATACAGCTGGAGAACTCGTGGGAAAAGTCTCATATATGCTTAACTTGAATGACATTAAAGGAGCGCTTCGATTCTTCAAAACAGGCGTAAAGCAAGTTAAAAGAAAGAAGCGTTATTCCAAAGTTTCATAAAAAGGTGAATAAACAACAGTTTCATAAAGAACCACATTGAAAGCATGAGAATAAAAAAAATAAGGTAAGAAGACCCACATAATTTCTAATTTTCCCTGTCTGCCCATTTGCTACCCAGCAATCAGGATACACCTTTACCATCATGTTTTCTCCATTCAGCATCAACACAGCTTCTTACAAGACCTTATTGCATAGTGTTACCGTTCTGGTGTAACGTATTTGTATGACTTCACATGTTCAAATGCCTGCCTAGCTTTCATCTTGCTGATGCTTATTCACACCACACTACAGAATTTTAATGTTTTGCCTGCAGCTATTCCTCTACATGTAGCCAACTTTAATCCTCGCAGGTTGGCTGTCAGACTTGGCTCAGCTGCAAAATAGTATGCTGAGGTTGCAAACTTCTTAAAAGCTATTAGGGAACCCAAATACAAAGGGGCTGATAGCCTAACTGACAAAGTCCTGGAGATGGGTATAAGAAAGCGGCCTCAGAATGGAAAGCTCCCCATAAGGAAGAGCAGAAAAAGAGAATTTACTTTGAGCAGAGGAGTAAGAGGAAATTTTGCAGGACGTACAACAATAATAGCATCACATCAGTAAATGTGATTCTTTGGTTCTGTCATTAAGAAGCTGCAGGACAAAAGAGATGCTGAACGCGTATTTTTCTTATGTACTACGTAAATAACCAGTGAAATCCACTGCCACCTGACACAAAAGCTTGGTAAGATAAAAAAAACAAGCGTACGAGGATGCATTGAACTAGCCACAACACTGACTCTAAAAGCCACTCCGCCCCAGGGCTGAAGACATGGAGAAACACCAACTGTGGTTCCTCGCACCTGCCTCCGTGTGCTCGGCCCCGGCCGTGTGTTGGGTGGCTGTGACAAGCCCAGAGCCCCCGTAGGGTGACCAGGACAGGAGTGTCACCGAACCCCAGCAGCTGCTGCGATGGCCCAAATGCCACGGGGGGAAGCCAGAGGAGTGCGGGGGATCGGGCCTGGGGCTCTGCCTGCTTGGCGAATGCTGTTTCCTTGTTCGGGTCTTGAAATGCAGGATTTTAACTTAAAACTCTGACTTTTCAAGATGGAGAAGGAAGAAAGGAAGCAAACCTAAGGTAAGGTAAATTGTGATAGTTTTCCAAAAGATGCTTCAAAAGTCAAACTCCTTTCCAAAATTTGAACTCTCTTCGAACTTAAATGTCTATGCTGCAACATCAGTGAAAAGAGAATAAACATGATGGTTTGGGGTTTTGTTTAAGTCAGATCCTTATGTTATTTTACCCGGATATAATGACTGTAGGCACTAGTCAGTTTTCAGTCATAAAAAAAGGCTGGTTGCAGCTTATCTCATTAACACTGCTCAACCGTAATCGGCGCGAAACAACGGCTCCGTGCTTCAAGCCACCCAAACACGCTAACTGCGCCCATTAAAGCTTTACGGCAGCGGTAGCACGGCGAAGCCTCCGGAAACCACGAAGGCAGCGAGCCCAGGGCAGCACCCGGGGTGCTGGCACAGGGCAGCCTTCGGGCTGCGGCCGGGCCCTCCCCAAAGGGCTCG
Source organism: Oxyura jamaicensis (assembly GCF_011077185.1). Taxonomy (NCBI): domain Eukaryota; kingdom Metazoa; phylum Chordata; class Aves; order Anseriformes; family Anatidae; genus Oxyura; species Oxyura jamaicensis. The sequence goes on along the minus strand of NC_048904.1, from coordinate 14,766,898 downwards.
GCGCGACCCCAGCGGCTCCTGAACTTTGGCCAAGCGGCTCCGGTGACGTTACCTCCGGCGGCGCCCGAAGATGGCCGTGGCGGCGGGGCCGGCCCTCAGGCCGCTCTCCCCTCTCCACAGCGAGCCGACAGGCCGGGCCCGGCAGCCATGGGTGGCCTCGGCCCCCTGCGTGCCGCGGGCCTGGGGAGTGGGATTTGGGGTTGCGAAGCCCCGCCGCGGGCGGGTGCCGGGCTCCTTCCCAGGTCAGCGCTCGGCCAAAGGCGAAACAAAACAAAACGTGGAGCTGCTGAGGGAAAAAGAAAAAAAAAAAAAAAAAAGAAGAAGAGGAAGAAATGGCTCGCGGCTTTCGCTCTTCTTTTAAATTACCATAATCCGAGCTGAAATTTCTGGCCTTTCCTCACTTACCGAAGTCACGTTTAAAGCCAAGCAACCCTTTCTCTGCTGAAATAAAAAGGCTGCTGAGAGGAAAGGCCCTCAGCTATCAGTATCAGTGCATTGCTTGTCCGTAAAGAACAGTCCAACAGAAGCAGGGAGCACCACTTGAGGAGGGGTGGTTAGTTTGCATTTATTTTTGCTATTTATTTTTTTAAAGGAACACACAGAAGTCTGGAAACTGCACCTCCAGTTAACAAGCTTAGAAACAAACACTACATCCTCAAACACTTTTGTCAAATAGCAGCTTTCCCATGCCTCTGCAGCGAGGCTCTGAGATAGCGATCAGTTCCTCTTTCGCTCTGAATTTCAAGAGAAGCTGACAGCTCACCGCCTATCCATTAATAAAGGGCAGCTCGGGGATACACAGACAGCTCCTTGGACCACACTGTTTTAAAAACAGCTCCTTCCATTGTCAAAATTAGCACCAGTCACGCGCGCTTTTGGAGGATTTGTTTCTATTGTACGCTATTCTAAGTGATACTTATAATTAAAGCTGGGTAAGTCCCTAACAGATTTTAGTGGTTCACAAAATTCTTGACTTGAAACTACCCTGTGGGAAACCAGCACTGATGTATGTTTTCTTACCAACTAGAATTTATCCTTCCTTAGCCTTTGATTTGGTCTATTCTCATTCTGGGACCAAGAGGGTAACTTTTACTTGGTTGCTTGTTCCACAAATACACTGACCAGGACCAGGCAATTTAATTCCAGTGCTGCGCAGTGTAGTAAGTTGTCTTCCTTCTGAGTAAGAGCGAGGACAAAGAGTCCGATCGCTACGAAACCCCAGCAGCTGGGTGTCAGAGAGGCACATTCACACCGAGAGAAAACTGTGACGGCCCATCAGACGGCACACATCTGCTGAGACAATGCACCGGCCTTTTAGGCTTTGCTATGTCACAGCGTATATGCTGTCTCCATCTTTGCACGTGTTTTTATTGTTTTCCGACGACCAAAGGTTTCTGAGTGACTTTATACAGTTAAGCATTCACAGGATTTCACCTTGAAGCAGGTTGATGCGTGTGGCACAGCTAAACGACAAGTCTCAATGTGTATTCTGACAAATGCAGCAGTAATTTTACGTCATGAAGTAAAAGCAGCCTCTTATATAATTAATATAAGGCAATGGAACGCTGACATTATTTTCCTGGTGCTAAATATTACAAAGGTTTTAAGTTCTGTTTTCTAGCAACTCCACTTCAAGTTGTTAAAAAAACAAACACAAATGAAGCAACATCATTTGATTCAATATAAACACTGAAATCAACAGTGAATATCCAGGTTCAGAGGCCTAAAATTAGCCCTGAAAGCTGCAAGAATGCTTCGTGCACATCCAGTCACCTGCCTGAACACACAGATGGCTGTGGCGCGGCACGTTCTGCTGCCTGCTGGCTCGCAGTGACAGCCTCCTGCAGGAAGGGAACCAGCTCATGGCGGCAGGGAGAGGGGCAGCTTGCTGGGCATCAGGAACCAAATTTCTAGGTCTTCGCTGCTGCAAAATCACGCAGGAGAAGGACAACTGGAATCGTGTCACCCCTTGCAAAAGGAATGGAGCTTGCTGCCTACGACAAGAACAGCATCAGTCCCCACCTTTCTACGTTCACTCACTGAACGCAAACTTGAAGTATCTGTACCATGTGTGATGCTACCACTAAGCACACGCATCCAGCGTGAAGGAGTACTGCAGAACCTTAAGATATAGCCCCCTCCCGAATAAGGCTACAACCTGAAATATTATGCATATTTTGCATTGCCATGAAAATACTTCTTCAACTTGACTGAAGGATTTTGTGTCTTTTATTTACATTATATTTTCTCATCTGGTCTTGTGAATTGAGACAAACGCAACGATGCCATCTCTCCTTCGCTTGTCCACAATCTAGCATTCTGCTTTGTATTTTGAAATAAATGCATTTTAAGAAGAACTGAGAGCTGGATTAGACGTGACCCCCAGCACCTCCACCACCGACACAGGTCCCACAGATACTGGTATGCAAATGTCTTATTAGTCTGGCAGGAAAAAAAAAAAAAAAAAAAGGCAAAACTTGACGTGCAGCCTGATGCTGTGTGCACACACTGGGCAGGAGGCGTTGCAACGGGAGGGCAAGTGATGGCAAAATACACACGGGACAAAGGCAGCAACAACTAGGCGTCATTATCTGCACTGCACACGAAATAACTCATTTATCCTTTCTAAAAATTCAGCAATCTCAGGAACCAATTTCACAATTACTTTGAGCTGGCTGGCGCAAGCTCGTCCTGCCACAGCAAAAAGTGTGCCTGCCCTCTCCCCCAATCCCGACCACTCGGTTCGAGCCTTCCTACCATCTGCTCTCCTCCTAACAAAGAGCAAAACGATCGGTTCAGAGACCTGACAGCCCCACAAACTGCACGCCTTATTGTGCCAAAGCTGGCAATTAACAGAGCGAGGCCTAGCGCGCATTAAAAAGCGACTTGATCACAGGGAAAGGGCTACAGGCCAGAGCAACTTTTAAACAGCTGGCAATGACAAAGAACCGGGTTGGGAGCTGCGGTAATGATTATTTTGACTAGATCCTGAAGGTTTTGAGGGGTATGTAAAAATTTGGACTTCCAAGGAATTTCATCTGATTGATATCAAGACAGCACGAACTGGGCTTGCTTACAATGCAGCCTGCTTAGATTTACATTTAGTACATTCTAAAATGATTTTGTTGTAAATATTTTGTTTCACAGAGATTGTTTGGTTACTGGTTACTATTATTATTCTTCCTGGAAGGAAGAGAATGACAGGCCTTGAGCCAGCACTAAACTTCTTGAAGTTGGTCAATTGAGAACTCCTGTGTGGTTACTTGGAAAACCCACTGTGCAGCTCTGGGGGAGGCACTGAACAAACCCTGCCATACGCTGTGATACCCTGAAACCAACCTCAGCATACAGTGCGGCAGGATTACATAAAACGTACTGCTACTGACTTGTCTCTGAAGTCTTGTGTGTTTTTTTTTCTCCCCTAAGCTGGAAAGAAGCGCTCTGAAGTACCATCATGAATGAAATTCCAGCCCTCCAGAACCATGGGGCAAGGGGTTTTGAAATCAGTGTGTTTTTATCTGGCACAGCTGCTGCTTTGCAGCATGTCTTATGTGCTGCAGAAAACACACGTACATCTGGCAAGACTTCTAGTTCTGGTGTTTTCTTTTCCAAACCGGAGTGCTTAGAGGTTTCTTGGGTTTTAGAAGAGCAGAGTGAGTCCAAAACAAAATGGATTACATTTTATGTAATGAAAACAAATTGAGTACAGAGAACTTGATAGTTTTCTTGGTTTGCAATCAAGTGACAGCAAGTTGCCCCAGGTACCTTCTCCTGATGACAAAAAAAAAGAAAAAAAAAGTGATGGGTACGGTCCTACAGGTCAGTATCTTCATTCTAAATATTGATCAATCCCAAGGAAAGCATGTTAAATAGAGAAAGGAACTGGTCACTACCAAAATTAAGTGACACCACCTGTCATTCTCATTCTGTGACAACTGAGATGTGACCATCACGCCTTGCAATACTACCCACATGTATATCACAGCAATCATCAGTATTTCCAGAAGCTGGCTGGTGGATAGCTTTGTGGCTGACAGGACTCCTTTGGTCAAGGAATACATGGCATTATGGCAGGGAGGGGACTGAACAGTGCTGGTTTAAAGTCTTTCCTTTGACCTTACAAACCAGGAGAGGGCCAACACAGCATGCTTCCAGGCATATATATGGTTATGCATGGCTTGTCATAGACTGTAAATTAGAAACAAACTGAATAAAATGAGTGCCAGCCAGTCCCACGCCAATAACAAGAAGGGCCAGAGCAGTACTGCTTCAGACTCCTAACCTGCAGGGTTAGCTGCAATACAGCACAGAAAGGAGGGCTTCTGCTGGCTGCCAGATACGACAAACAGGATCTTTGGAACCTGCAGGGTCACACGCAGAGGAGACAGCACAGTGCAATTTCTGCCTGGAGGGGGAATAAAATCCTACAGGGTAAAAATATTAGAGGATCATCTGGCTAAAAGGGAAGACTTCCTTGGGAAAGCTACTATATCTAGAATTTTGAGTTAGATTTTCTGACAATCTTGCCAAACAGGGAAGAAAACCCAGTTACGTAGAAACTGCTTTAACTCTCCTGGAGCCTTGACTAATTACATCCTTTAAAAACCAGCAGGAAGAGCGAGAGTTTCATACCAACAGTGACAACTCATTACTGGTGGAACAGAGAACTGGAAAGAAGACTTGAGGCTCTTGACGATGCTGCTTCTTTCTCTGGTACAACCTGGGGAAACTAGTCAGAATATAATTGTAATCTCTGTGGCCAGCAGCTCTCTCAGACATCGCAGAATGTTTACGTGGGAGCAGAATAGGTGAGTTTATTGGGAGTTTATGTATCAGACACTGATGGCTTCTCCTCCTGCATCATTTGGCTGTCGTTCAAAGGATTACCCTGTTGCTCTGCTGCACAACCAAAGGAACACCTATGTAAGTTATAGGGTAAACATCTTGATTTTCTACACAAGCAGTACCTGAGGATTTTGTTCCATGAACAGCAGATACCAGGGTTTGCTGTAAGAATTTTGGCTGTTACTGCTTGAAACAGATAACACTATCCAGTCAACAATAGTATCACACGCTTATGTACAATTTCATGGCATATTTATCTTACTCATAGTTTACTCATCAATACACTTACAGGTTTTAATCATACGTTTTACTCATCAATACACTGAAAGGTTTCACCGTATACAAAGTGATACACATTCCCTCCTCTGGTAACATCTTAAGAAATCTAGTTACTAGAATTTGTGTATCAAATGTTAGATTTTAAGTGCATCCACTTGGAGAACTGGTATGCATTCCTCCTCCTGCTCTACTGCAAAAGCAGCGTGAAAGCTACACACATGCTATGCACCTCTAACTCTAAAAATTATTATTTAGACTACAGAAAATAAGATTTTTAAAATACACTTAAGAAATCCAGGAGAAAAAAAAAGGAGGGTGTTAGAACAAAACAAACATAAGACAACATATGCATTTATTCATTTCCCTCCTTGATGGTCAGTACCTCAGAGAGCTGGGAGAGGTGTCCCAAGTAAAAACTGTTGCCTTTTTTTTTTTTTCCACCAAACCACACCAAATCTTAGAGTGCCATGCCATTACACAAATCACACTAATACACATCACTGCCAAAACATTAAGAGAAAAAATACTGAACAAGCTTCTGTTTCCTCTTGTTAAACCTCTCCTCCCTACTTCCACTTTTCCCCCTCAATACAGAGCAATGAACTCAGCAATCTACCTACTTCATCCTCCCTTCTATGAGGTCATTTTCCCCTACTTTCCTTACTTACCTTCCTCTTTATTGTCTCCATCTGTTTCTTTTCAACTATGTTTTACTTTGTCTCTTTGTTTTACGTTTCCCTTTTTAGCAATTCCCCTGTGTTCTCTCCTTCCCCCCGTCGGACACACACCCCCAGACTGCACACCACTTCATTGTAGCTGCAGGGAGAGCTCCGCCAAGCTGCTGTCCTCCTGCCCACACTGGCCAGACACTGCCACCACGGCCCCTTCGCGCCCCCAGGCAGGTGCTGCACAGCTCCCAGCCCTCCTCCACATCGTGGCTGGATGCTGGGAGCAGTGGTGGCTTGGCAAAATATTAACCTGACCGATGGGTCCTGCTGAGATTACCTATCTGCCATCCGTAGCTGTGCTCGCATGGAAAAAGTGGCTATGTGCAAATCCCCTCTCTTCCGAACGTGGCAGCTGTTCGAGAGATGGGTGGTGGGATGAGAGGGTACAGCCTGTGCAACTTGAAACTAGGTGCTGTCATGAAAAAAAAACAGGAAAAACTATATTCTTTATGACAGTTCAATACTCCACACTGTTTTACGAGCTTCCCAGAATACTCCTCCCTGGAATTACGAAGAGTTGCAGTGTTCATCTGAGGTTTGCAATTCTTGGAATAATCTACTCACTGCATGAGAACACAAACTTCTCCCTCAAAATAAACGGGGAAGTCCTAATAAACATTTAGGAAGTCCTAATAAACATTGCATGCTGTTGGCTTTTGAAATTAAACTACTACTAGCCCCACTCCACCCCCAGCACCCGGTTCGCATCTCGATGGCCATGACACATTCCCAGCTCTCCTCCATGACAGCAGAAATCCTGCTTTTAAAAAACGATTCAGCCTTCTTTCAACTCGCTAGCTCCTAAACAGGTTGCAGCTTCATTCTTCTGTGCTCAGCTCAGGGCTCTGTGCCAAGCCCTGCGTGCCCATGGCCTGCCCTCGCAATGCATGCCACCTCCTCTGGCTGAGCTCCAGCTTGAAGGAGTGGCTTAGGCGCTAGAAAGAGCCCTTTTAGCTGGGAAGGAAACCTTCCGAGGATGTGGAGCATGTAAACCGATGCAGAATTGCCTTCTCCGCATCTGCGGAAAGTCTGAAATAGTTCTGAGAGCTGTGTTCTGCTCCACGGGCCGAATTAATTTTGAATGATGCAACTTAGCATTGAGTTTTAGGTGAGTTCTCTCATTTTGGATCACTTTTAACCATAAGCCTGACACGACTGTTCCAGCTGGCGTCTTCCAAGGTGAAACTGAAGTCAAATACACCCAACAGCTACTTCATGAGAACTACTTGTTTTCTTCAGGTCTTACTAAACCTGTCAATCAATACACTAACTTTGTCCCTCTCGCTGAGCAAGTACTTTTGTAAAGCAACAGCGAACATGGCAGTGCTTCCTCTTTTCCCACAAAGATAACTATCTTTATTCTCTTTCTTTCTGCTTGTTCTCCCCCGTGCTGATGTCTACCTTGAAAAGGGAGCAGTCTGCCTCAGTCTCTGCATACTTAGCAAAGGAGCAGGGTTTCCACGTAACACTTGTATAATTACCTGTGTTAGCCTTGTTTTAAAATACTTCAACCTTTTAGTGAGAATGGAATAGCAAAGATACTCTCTGTCCAGCCAGTAATAAAACACAAGGATTTCTGCATGTAGGCCTTCTGCTATGGCAGAACAGCACAAATTTGGTTCATGCTAACCGAAGACAAGAAAAGCCAAAAGCACACCAGAACATTTTTAAGTTCACAATATTTTAGCACATGTGGTGCTGCAGACAGAATCACGAGTTACATCCGAAGTGGTAAACTGATCAAATTTCTTCTTTAAATCTGAAGCTGAACATCGTATTTTTCCTGTTCATTGATACTTAATATTGCTTTACATCTTCAGCTCTACAAATCCAGGTACCCACAAAAAAAGGAAGTTTTAATAGAAAACTGCCATCAACTTCTTAAGCAGACTCCCTCCACTTTCATGTAATAACAAAGACCACAGCCATTATACTTGCACAAATAGCTTTCTGCACAAGAACTGCCTGCAACGGTACAATTAACCACAGGGCATAACTCCATTACTCCTGAAATCCTGCGTGGCAGAAGTGCTAGTGACTTGAAATCCCAACTCACCCATTCAGTATTCAGCTAAAGGTTTTGGGGTACACATTGCAAACCCCAAATATATTTACAATTTCTTTCCAGGTGGTAATATTTTCTTATTTAATGATGCATTATTTTAAAATAAATAAATAATCAATTGAAACAGTTTTCCAGGATGAATCCTGTACTGACCTCTGAGCCCATTCCCTTCTGGGAATATGCCAAGACAATTCTTGCAAAAGTTACAGAATTTCACCTGTCTCTGCCAAGAAATTAAACTAGTTGGTGCTGGACCCAGAGACTAGGATTCAACTGCTGGAATCTAGACTGTGTGAACTGCTGCAAGAGGGCTCCGTGTTTGAACAGAAGCTGGTGAAGCTGCCAATGATAATTTATTAAATCATATACATTAACTCAGGCTATAATATGCCAAACGCCACCTGTGTGTGTTTGGCAATATGCTTGGCAGATTACTCCAGCACATCTGTGACACACCAGATAATATCAAAGTTTTATTTTGGTTACTAGACTACTGTAGAAGACTACCGATACCCAAGAATATTCCTATCATTTATATCAAGCATTTTCACACTGCTTTAAAAAGTCATTAGTGAACACTGGACATTAATTTACTGAAACAAATTACTTGCTGCCAAAAGCATGCAAGCCGTAATGAAGGCTTATCATTGCAACGCACAGATGAGCTCCTGCAACCTCCTACAACAAAAAAGAAAAAACAATACAAAACCCACCAAACAACAACCCCCCCACCACCACCCGGATCCTCAGGTCCAATGGCTTTGGAACAGGATTCAGTACATTCTTTTCTTTTCATATCTACATCAAACGCTGCCTTGTACACACACTTTATCTTTGATTGCAGTACTTGCTAGATAGTCTCTCTATACTTTTCTAAACATGCAGCATCTGCAGAACTTCAAAAAAAATTAAAATTATTTAATACTGATGTCAGATTTCCAGAACAATTAGCTGCTGCCAAATTTGAGATAACAAAAAAACGGGTAGGACAAATTTATATTCAATTCACACTATGTCAAAAGAAACGAAGTACATTATGCTGCAGGGCCTGTAATGCTTAAATTACTTGTGATATAACATCTGAAATACAACAGACTATATTATCAGGGATAGTTAACGGATCACTTATCCCATTTAGTATCACAACAACTATCACCATACCCTCTGAATGCAAGCACTTAACACTCCCCTCACCACCACCCCCAAAACCAAAATAAAACAAAAAAACACCACCACTTGTGACAAGCCAAATCAGTAAACCTGCTAACTAAAGGTGGGTGTGAGAACTGGTCGAGGGAGGAAGGAATAGATGTACACATAGATGAAAGATTCATGCGAGACTGTACAGTGACTTGCTGGATCCAAGTATGCGAACGTCTGTCCCTGCCGCCAGGATCTGCCCTGTTAGTCTCTCCAGGCTGAGAACAAGACTGGGTGCTGATCTTCTCTATTCCAGTCCCACCACCTCCTAGACAGCTCAGGTTTGCAAATCTGTGCTGTTATTCCTTCTGCCCTGAGCAGAAACTCTTAGGAGTTTCCCCTTGGCTCACAGAGCAGCAGAAAGCAATGCTCAGAGTAGGTGCTCACCTTTGTTACTGCATGCCAAACCTATGGAAGTTAATCAAAACATCGGGCATAGCTCTTTAATGACTCAACAACCTGACATACTGTAATGGTCTCTTTCCAGTGCTCGCTGAATTAATGGTTTCCACAATCACTGCATGACTCACAAGCGCTATCAGCTTATGTTTCACAGGTAGCCTTCCTTATGTTTTCATACAGATTGCTGGGAAGTTATAACCCCAGTTCATGTTTACAGAAGCCAAGGCACAAGTGAACCAAGAAACTGCAGGAGGAGGAAGAAAATAAGGAAAAAATTAGAGGGAAGAAAACCCGTATCTCTAAACTGATGCTCCATCCACACCAGTGAGCTATCTCCTCGCTCCCCTGAGCCACAAACCAGCCCGGATGGCAAAGAGAAGCAGCTTTTTCCAGAGAAGAAGCTGATAACCACAGGGAGACACGATAAACCTGTGGAACGGCTGAGATACCAGCGAAAGGTCATACGGTCCCAAAACCATGTTGCTTCAGGGTTTCCATGAAGCACCTGAAACAACCATAGCAAGGGCTTCCACAAAGAGCAACATTTTGCTGTAATACAGCAACCAGCTACATAGAGAGAATGGTTTTTAATGGGAAAAAGAGAAGAAAAAAGGAACACATTCGGTCCTAACACAGACACGTCCTGCTAGCTGCCAAGGAGGTATTCCTGACAAGTACGAGGGTGAGCAATTTGACAGACAGCAAAGTCATTTTTACTGTAGGAATTAACATAGTACGGTAGGAAACTGGGCAGGCACTCCAGAAACACACACAATTTAGATACAGAAGAAGAGAATATGCTGGATGGAACCTGGAGAGGCTGGCACACGATCACCCAGCCTGACAAGTACAACTGGAGAAAAATACTGTGTTTTTTTTCAGAAGAGGTCAGCACGATAAGAGATCTCAGGTGCTTTGTCCATAGGACTGAAAGCCTGCATGTTACAGCTTTGTCAGTCCTTCACCTTTGATTGATCTTGACTCATCCAAGGAAGATGCTGATACCACAAAAATGCAACCATTCAAAAAGAAGCAGCAAGAATACTGGCAATAAAGTCCTGAAATCATCTGTTTGGTCCCGCGGATGAAGCAGCTGAGGTTTGACAGAGCGATGATTTGTTCTGAAAAGCCAGCCAGCCCCTCCTTGGCTGGCTCCCCCGCCCTGCTACAGCCCTACAGCAAGAGGGGAAAGCAATTTGAGCATGCTGGCAGGCAGCTGTTGTACACAGACCAGGAGAAATCTAGCTCTATGTACTGAAAAACAGACTGTACACGGTTTACCGTGTAGACAATTAAGTTTAATAATGGCCCATAGAGAAGGAATATCAAAACTGGACTTCAGATCATCCTTTCTATCAGATTGCTTTTAAAAACTGCTGAAAGATTTTGACCACAACACATGGTGCCATGCATACCAAACACCACAGAACTTTACAAATCAATGATAGAAGAAATCAATAGTACAGAACAAGTTGTTAAAATGGCAATTCATACTCCAAATATATACTTGGATTCCCTCAAGCAAAATTTAATTTTGAATTAGTATCTCTTCTAGTCACGTTAAAAAAACATGGAATATAGAAGAGTGTTTTATACAAATATACGTGACTTGTATCAGTATTTTACTGAAAAGGTAAAATATTCTGATAAATTTACATTTAAATTATTTCTGACTACATGTGGTTCAGAAAAAAAAAGCAAACTATCAAATGTCCTGCAATGCACTTTCAGCCTACCTAAGCAGTTTATCACAAATATGCTTTGGAAGAAATTAATTAGCTCATTAGGCTTAGTTAATAGTTTGTTTACCATTCCTTTGACATAAGTGACATTTTAACAGAGAGTATTCTACTTCAGAAAACCCCATGTGACAGATTTTAAAGAACACCAAGTACAAGCAACACATACCACTGCAAATTGTAGAATATTTTAAGAGATTACCATTTCTCTGGTAACAATTTAAAATAACTTCTGAACACTGAGAACATTACAAAAAGGTACAGCTTCATTGATGCACTATTTTTTGCATGTTAAAAGGAGTCACTCCTTTTTATATCTCTGAAATAAAGCCACAGATGAAGACCTCATTCAGGGAAAATGGACTGTGGTGAATCCAATTTTTTGTTCCCATTGGTATCACAAAATTGTACTTTTTGTTTTAGGAGAACTGTTATGTTTTGAGGAGTTCAGTTATTTCCTTCTCTAAGTACACTGAGCAAAAGAATACACTGTTAAGGTAATCAGTCACCTCCCCTATTACCAGCTTTCACATTTGGTTTGGTAAGACAAGGACCAACTGCGTTTCAAGAACGTGAAGACTGATAAAAAAGGAGATGAGATTGATAGCTCTATACAAAATCAAAGTCAGCCCTCTTACCTTTCTGAGACTATTAGTTTGGCAAACTAAGGTCTTTTAATAATTTACACCCCACCCAAGCCTGTTTTTCTCATCAGATTGGCTCCTCCCATTTCCTCTGCAAGCTGCAGCACTTGTTTAGCGTCTTCATTGTTCAGAATGGGCTTAAGAAATACTAAGAATAACCTTGTCATTTCCATCCCTTCCTTCTACACTTCTAAGTATCAATCTACCATTAATAGGTTTACATTACAGAAACCTTACTACTTAGAGATCGTGCTCCTGCAACGTGATACAGAACAGGAACATCACATCAGTATTTCTTCTTTAATCTTTTAAAAATATTTTCTATACCTTCACTTTGTAATTTCCTCTTCTCTCAGTTCCTTTCAAACTGCAAGTAATACTTACCAAAGGGTTTGAATTAGAATAAAGTAAACCTCTCGTACCGTGTTTTACACTGATACAAGCAGCATTACAGCCTGGCCATGGCCATGGCCAAGGAGCGATGCTGTGCCTGTTCAGTTCTTCAATCTGCCCACAAGGTTGTCATGCCTGCAGCTACAACACTGGTTCCCAGAGCATGGATACCCATTTACAAAGATGGGCGGTTGGAGATTACAGCTCATTCCAGGATGTCAGCCCAAAGAGTTTGCAGATGCCAGCAGCTCTCCATCAGTACCAACCTGAGCCAGCCCTGTATTGCTGACCTTGAGATGGAAGACTCAATATGCCAGCACTCAGAACTGGGTACCATCCAGTCCTCCCCCATACATTTATTTTTAACTGTCAGAATCAATTTAATATGATATTTTAGAAAGACTTATTGGGCATCCCAAGCTGATACTCAGTGACAGGTGAGGAATCACACTGGCAAGGAGTGGACTTACTCTCAGCTGATACAAAGGCTCAGAGCACTCAGAGTTAGAAAAGCATATTGCCTTCTGTTCTCCTGGCTCCCTGCAGCCCCAGAGACATAAGTTGCTTTTGTTTTTTTTTTTTTATTACTACTGCCATCCATAGATGAACAAGCAAACCAGTAAGAATTATGTTGCAACACCTACCGGATTCTTCTCCAAGTCACTTTGTGAAACATGACTGCAGAAATCCAGCAGCAAGGCTAGGGACGTAACCTACATGGCATCGTTACACAAACACCAAGCGAAAGCAGTGCACCCTCTGCACAGCACAGGAAGACCCTTTCCCAGTCTCTAGGAAGAAGCAGGAGCAAGTATGCCTTTTCTTGCCAAAGGGCTGGAGTATTTAAGATGCAAGAAAAGCTATGCCTTGCTCTGAGCTCTGGGAGAGGCTTCCCACCCATATCCAGCATCTTGTATCCTTTTAAGCAGCAAGGCAAGCAGTGGTGTACTGGGCTAGAAAAAAGGGAACACACAAACACACACACACACACAGAGGGAGGAAGGAGTAGTTCAGAAGCTTTGTCTATCTCTTGTTTCCTAAGCTACTGCCAATACATCTCCTTGATTTCTCAAGAAACAAAAAGCTGAATACCAAGAACCTCCTACTCAAATATTGACATGAAAATGTGATATTAATTTCTAGTCTTGAGAGGTGTATGGAAAAGAAGAACTGCCTACCTCCCCCCGTTACGTTCTGTAGGAAGTGAGAGAACACTTGAACTTGCAAAGCACTTCACGTTTTGTCAGTCCTCTATAAACATCGGCTAGCACCAACCAATATGAGAGCTTCCTTGCACAGTTTATATACAAAATCATCTGACCATTAAAACAAATACAGATTGATACTTCTGAAAATAAATAAATAAGCTTACTGCTCCTTTGGAAATGTATTATGTTATAGGGCAGAATTTGTAAGCTTAGCTTTTAGCTAAGTTCACACTGCAACAGAACTTTGTGTAGAAAAATAATCAGTGTAAATAGATATGGAGAAATGACACACTCAGACACAAGCACTCTACACAAACCGTCTGTGAAATACACTATATATGCCATTTCAAAATTGAAGTGCATGCTTGCAGTGTTTCAGTTCAAAAATTAAAAGGAACAAGATCTTCACGTAACTGCATTACAACGTATATAAAATGATTAAACACAGGTTACGTTCTTTGACATTGTTTATAATGTAATGATCCATGTACCATCAATTTGAAAAAAAAAATTGCCAGGCTTAATCCTGATTTAACCTCACCCTTAATTATTAAAAATAGTTAAGCACTTACCATAATGTGATTGAAATGCCTGTGGTTTTACGACCTGATTACAGTGGTTACACATCACCAAATAGAAATCATCATGAGCCGGGCAAAGACCAAATATTGGCATATCTAAAAACAAAAAGACAAAATGGCATCTCTCAGCTGCTTATAATTATTGAAGAACAGTTTAATTACAGAGCCATGACACTAGTGTTGAATCATAATTTTAATACATTTGTTTAAAATTTGAAAATGAGAAAAAAGCATATAATGCAATGGATAATTTTGTGCTGGAGTATTACAAAAGCAAAAATCTTCCTACAAAGATAAATGTAAAATAAGTGATTATTTGTAGAAAACATTTATTAGAAATCTGATTTAGGACTTATTATTTTATACCAGATGTAAGAACGGAATAAAGACTGACTTCAAATGACAGACACAGCATAAGTGGGGATGTTTTATGTATGCTGAAACAGGTTTGGATTTTATTCCAATTTCATTAAATGAATTCTAAAATGAAGTTTATTTTCTATTTATTTTTTTTTAACCATTTTAGATGAACAGTCATTTACTAGGCAGTATTACATGCCTAATGGTTTTATTTGTTTAACAGTGCATTATAGTCCAGCCATCTGCTGCCAGAGATCTGTGTAACAGCTATATGAGAGAGAAATAGAGAGAGATAACAGTATGTCAGAGCATGTGTGGATTTTGGAGATAATACACATACTTGAAGACTTTTACTAATAACAAAAGGTTTCTGCAATGTTGTTTGTAAGAATACAGTTTGTTTAGAGTACAGTTTAACATTTAAAACTGCATTCATAGACTACTGAGGCATTATATACAACATTTACTATAAAACTTAAAGGTCTGTTCTATCTATCTATCTATATATCTATTAAATATTATTCACTAGAAGACAAAAAAAGGAAACTTCACACATAATAGTGTATAAATTCATTATTGCCAAAGAGCATGGCTAAGGGATCTACAGAACTATTTAATTAAGACCAATATAAGAAAACTTATTTTCTTCTAACAATACTCAGTGATCAATTTATAAGTTAACATTAAATTAGAAATTAAGAAAGATAAATTAATGTACCTCTGTGCTAGAACTGACCCCAGAGTTTTGTATTAAGTTATTAATTTGCCTACGTGTATTTTTAACAACATGCTACATTTGACTAGAAAACGTTTTTGTTCATGAATTGAAGAGCAACTGTTAAATAACTGGACGAGGCTGCATTTTAAGAATGAATGTGACATAACCCAAGGTAAACAATGGCAGCACAACGCTGTCATCCCTGCAGAGCCCCCCTGACTCTACTTTGTTTCTCACAGACAAAAGAGTGCATCCACACCAAACGGCTTCCAGAACTCAGGGCTCCCTTTGTGATAAGCATTTTCCTCAAAAAAGATAATTACTTTTATTTAAAAAAATAAAGGGGTCTCCCAGGTTTTCCAAGAACCTTATTAGTGCTGTATTAAAATTAAATACCATACCTGTAATAACAGCTGCAACCAGATTTTGCATTTGGGCCCAAATACAATGACCTCGGACGTCTTAAGTGGCTGTGACAGATCACAGCTATGCTTATCTAAATCACAGGCACTTCTTAAGCAATTGTGGTTACATTAAAAAAAATTATGAACTGATTTGCACTTCATTGAGTACTGAGTCTTCCATTGTTTTTTCATTTGTATGGTGTTTTTGCAGAGAGAAATGGTTCAAGACCTCAGGCACACCTATCTTACTGCTAACTAGGCAAAACCCTGTGAGCAGACCCCAGGAGAAAATGAGATAGGAACAGTAAACTTCTGTTTTTCAATCTCTATTTTCTGTGATTTAACATTTAGCTGGTTAAGGAAAATATGTATGTATAAATGTAACTGTCTTTGGTTAGTACTCCATTCAGAACTTTGTTGGGTATGCCTGCATGAAAGTTTCCACAAATACTCCACGGTCACTTCCATTTGACTCCTAATAGGCCGTGATGAATGGGACAATAACAGTGTACACTGCCTGCTATTTACATTGGTAATAGCACACAGACAGGCTACAACTGTGTAACATCTAACGAACTGTAAATCCACGCCCTGTAACCTGTTCCCATAACCAAGCCTTTTCTGACAACACTGAACTCACAGCCTCTACAGAACGCAAGGCAAGGGGGAATAAAACCTCTAACCCAAGAGAAGGATTTCCTACTTCTGTGCATCTTCCAAGACAAAGCCCTCCTTGCATTAGTCACACTCTCTCTATTCAAGCACCCTCTTATGAATATTTGCTGGAAATACAGAGCTGTAATTTTACACTACAAGTGAAGCAAAGTAGCAGACATTGGTGTAAACAAAAGTGCTTTCCTGTTTCACTTTCGGGATCCCAAGAAATCTGAATCATTTAGAAGTGCTCCCCTACACCGAGCAGCACTTCTTTAGAATTTTAAAATCAAAGCTCCAAGCGATACAAACAACTGCCAGAACACTTAAATCACAAACTCATAATAAATAAGATTAAATTCTAAGAGTAAAACCAGTTGACACAAGAAAAAGGATTTGCTGCACACACAAAATCACGACTGTGATTCCAAAGGAAGTCAAGCACAAGGCTGCAGCCAGATCACGCGAACCAGTTTCGAAGACTTCCCTCCCCTTAGTGCACCGTGACCACCGATAACTGAGCATCATTTAATGCAGCCAGCGAGGAGTACCGAAAGGCAACGCAAATCCCTTGTTTTCTCTTACCTGGTAAATAAACTATAGGTTTTTATTATCAAAGCATTTAAGATAGATGCCAGAAAATCCTTTTGTTATAGTAACCCTTAGGGCTCCAATTAAGGGTGGCACCTGCCGATGCTGAGCACTGCACAGACGCACACGGACAGTCCGAAGGGTAAGTGGGCAACAAGGAGCACAAACACCTCCCGCAGATCCGAAGATTAGTGTAACAATGGTTTTGACACTCGAAAGATTGCGATCCTGTCAAGACCGGCTAAGACAACTGGAAAAGAGCTCCCGAATCCACATTGCCCAACCGAGCCTGTCTTAGGCACGTAAACTCCCACGCTTTTAATGTGCCTCGCTTCACTCTAGTCAAGCAGAGCAAGAGCGGGGTTTGGGGAAGTCTTATTTCTGTTTCTGCGCTCCAGCGCAGCAAACACCGATGTGGAATTGCTAGGAAAATGACAAGGAATATTCTGTGCAAATATTAGAGATACACAGCAGAGCTTAACAAAACTTGGAGATGGATGCTTCATGTTTCTGCTCCCCCCACAGCCCACCCCTCGTACAAGTTCAGAAGTCTTGCAGCTAATACTTTATACCTATTTCACTTAATGACAGGCAAATTCACTGTTTTAAAAGTCTAATGAAGTTTATAGTATTTCACCAATATCATTTCAGATGCTCTGTTCCTCTGAGTTGAAAGATTACTTTTTGAAATACTTGGCTGTAAATGTAAAGCCCGTGCCTCTGATGGAAGAGCCTAGCAACCATGATTCATATGTTCCTCCTTCAGAGCTGGCCTCATTTAACTCTCTCCACCTGGGAATGTTTTTCAAGGTCAAACGAGAAACTTAAAGCAGGACCTCAGCCTTTCAATTGATTTTTCATAAACATGGTATTTATATGGTGTCAACACACAAAGAGTGTTACAGGAGCTGCTGGTTGCATTAATTCTAATAGCACCATAAAGAAAAATGACTTCATTTACCTCCATAATACAAGACCTCTGAACACTGCGACCTCCAGAATTCATTTAAATGTAACTCAACTACAGTGTTTTAAAAGGAGATATATTTAAATGACATATTCCTGTACTCTTCCCCAAGAATAGTACAAGCACGTGCCATAGATACTTCCAAGGGAGGTATCTCAGCTGCGTTATTTGCTGACTATGTAATAAGGGAAATGCTTTTTATACAGAAAAGACCAAGTCAGCACATTTTCTGATAAAAAAGGAAAAACAATAATAACAGGCAACCTGACATACCCTACATCAAGTAACAAGGAGCTCAGCGTGTCTACTCTGAAAGACTTTCATGAACTGAGCTGTCATCTCCTCTTCTACCACGGCATGTGGAGCACACAAGCCAGCGAGTAATTTCACCGGGTTTTCAGCATTCTCCTTCAGGAACATAACACTACAGATGCTCGTGGTCACTAGTAGTACCTGTGTGTGTACTCTCAGTTCTACTACTTAACGTCACAGACAACAGAACAAATAAAACAGACTGAAAACACACAGTTCGATAACAGGGCGACAGTTTGCATTTATTGAGTCACTAGACTCAGGGAATTCAGTGACTAACACAGCTCCACTGGATAATTTTTATTTTATTTAGTTTTTTAATCCCTCAAATTTACCCCATTTCCTACAAATCTTGTCCCTTTTTTGATTGGGACCACTGTGCAATGCACCTATCCTTGCAAATATCCTAGACAACATCTGCTCTAGAATTACCATGGACAGAACATCACAAAAAAGTGAGGTTAAAATCTTCTCCAAACCAGCAGCCTCTACAGAAAGGAGCCCAAATCCTGGCTGTTATCAGGGAGCAGAAGGCAGGTTTCCTATTTTGCTGAAGTCTGCTCACCACAACTGAGAAAACAAGGAGAGTGAAAAGTGAAACACGGGAAGAGAAAGCAAAAGCTACTGAGGAGAGAAACGAAAGGGCAAAGATAAACTCTCGGAGTTACGGTAAAAGAACAGAAAGCTTGATAGAAAAAAAAAAGGTGGCAAGAATACATAAAAGTACTGCATAAATGTTTTCCAGACAGACCACTGCTAATGCTCAGTTCTTCCCTATCCATTCCCAGCAGAAACATCTGCTTAGGAGAATTGTTTTTAAAGGTCTGTGTCTGATTTATCACAAACACACATGTACTGCTTGACAAGGAACATTTCACATGCTGATGCCCAACGTGGACAGTAACATGTTTTGACTACAGAGACCTGCACAGCACAGCGTAACGTGCCTGAAGCACAGCACCAACCCGATTACACTTCCAGAGTGTTTTCATCAACTCTGGTTAATATCAGATGCAACCCCATTAAAATGCAATGTGCTAGATTACTAACTTTACACTCAAAACAGCTTTAACTCCCCTTTATCTTTACAATTCCCCAGCCACAGAATTTATTTTTCTTTTTACTGGGGCCTGATCCAAATCCACTTTGAGTAAACGTCCTGACTTTGACCAATCCACGAGGCTTTCCAGTAAGATATTAGGGAATTGTTTTGGAGCTATAATGTCCAGAAATGATGAACATATCCCATTATTCTGAAATGTTGCCAAATCTGAATTGTTTGAATTACTTCATGGACCAAAACTTTTAAGTTCAAATAATGTACACAAAAGCTATCTTGAATACATTTACTTCACACTTGCTGTGTTTTCTCCTCGTTAGAACAGAATCAGTCTTAAACGTGCCAAGGTAAAACGCTGTGTACAAGCAATTTTTAACTGGACTTCAATGGCGGATCTGTTTCTCTAAAGGCATGCTTTTATTAGAACTTAAGATAACACAATCTATCACTTACGTCTGCAAGAATGTCAAAAAGGGAAGGAAAAATAATACTAAAATAACTTCTGGCAGGGCAATTCAGACACAGGTGCAGTACCTTAAAACTAGCTGACAACTCGAAGGAAAACAGTTGTGGTGCCACCTCCCATAATTTGCTTAGGACACTTGCCCCTGCTACACTCTCATCCCATGACAGCAATAAAATATTCCTATTGTTTTACTCTTTCCAGTTGTGGAGAACATGAATGTCAATTTAATATCTGAAAGCAAACAAAAACTCCCGAGCGACAATTTTTAAAAGCTTGTGATTTGGGGAAAGAGGCATGAGGAGGGAGAAGGAAGGCAACTAACCTGGCATTTAGGATCACGTGAAACGGACTGCGCCGCACAAGGGCAGATTTCAAACAAGGCTGAGCTTGGTTAAAAATCAGACTAGCGGCTTACACTAAGTCCAAAAAGCCACAATTCTGCCAAGAAATCTGCACAACAGGAGTCAGCATGATCTGCTGCTGATGTCAGTTGTCAATAACAAGCAATTTTCAGGTGCGAGGAGCATCTTAGACGTAAACCTTCTGGGACACTGAGCTTCCTGCTCCAACAGCACTACAGCAGATCTGCTCCCGGGCTACGCCTCATCCACACAAAAACTGTAACTGCACGGTAAGTTATCCTAACTAAAGCTCCATCAATTCACATAGCCCCCTCAATTCATATGAACGTTAAAAAAGAATGTAAAAAACAACAACAACAACTGCGTATTACCTAAGTTAGCATCTCAAAACCTACTGTTTAGAAATGTGTTCATGAAAGGTATTTTTCCAAACCTTTTTCCAGAAACGGACCCAACTACTTATCATCCACGAACACACACCTGGTTCTTTATACTTATCAATGTTAAAATGAAATTAAACTACTGGCAAAGTAGTTTTAACTGAGTACTATGCTAGATGATGATAAGAAGAAGAAACAGTATTCCTAAGGAGATATCATGATCAAAATAAATAAAATTGCATAATATTCAGAGTGCTTGGTGACCAATTATGCAAGGTTTAAATCAAAATAAGAGATACTAGTCAAATATGCATATTTGAGGGTGTGTGTGCAGAACTCCAAGGAACGTACGCATACATATTAATAGAGCACATTTTATGAACCATACATGCAGGCACAACAAATTTGTGCTTGCACAGAATAAATGCATAATCAAACAAGCTAAACACAAAACTATCCCATTTACATGTAAGAACGCTTTAAATGGACATTCCCAGCCTCCATACTGCCAAAGTGAAAAGCCAGAAGAAACCTAAGCTGCTTCATTTAGGCTCAAAGGGAAGTGGTGCTACCAAAGTATTTTCTGCAGCGTTACCGACTTTGAAATTCATTGCCAACTCCGCTCTGTACATCCTTAAGTAGCTTCCATTTTTTTTGCACACACAGCTTTCAAAGCGCAGCTATCTGAGGAGACATTTGAAAGGCACAGCTCTTCCTGGGCTCTGAGCACAAGTGTGTGAACTTTGTTTCACCATGCAGTTGCTGACTGATAGGATGAAGGAGGGAACAGCTGAAGTCTTGATTAAATGTTTTTATTGCATTTTCCACTTTGCCAATGTAGCAATTACATATGCTTTTATTAAAGTCCTAAGAATACCCAAACCTCAAGGTTTTGGCTCAGAGAAGTGACTTTCACTTCGAGAGAAAAAAAAACAGAACCTAGTTTAACCATGCACAGCAGTTGCATTACTAGATTTGATCAGTTGTAGATCTTTACTAGTATTACAGCACTTTATTTCTAAAAGCACAGTCCTTTCTTTCCAGCCTCCTTTTTGAGCACAAGACAGCCTAGTTTTCCAAAGAATACAAGCTACAGTTCTGCGAGGATCAATTTAAGATTTTTTATTTTGCTTCCCCAGATTTAATAGAGAATTTTGCACCATGAGACTTCAAAGGGTAAAGGATGACCTACCTCTGACCGCTCGTGGTTTCCACGTAACTCAGCCATACTGCATCCCCTGGACCACCCCCTCCACCTTCCCCTCCAGCATCCTGCGGGCAGCAAAACTCCTCCTCGCATAACCAAGCAGCAAATCCAAAGATCAGCCCTTCTGCGTGGTTACGAGCACATGACCGCTGCAACTCTCCCTGTAGCCTTTTCTCCCTTGCAGAAAGCAAGGCTGACAGTCGTTACCTTCTCCAAGATTTAACAGTCTTGGGATATTTCTACAGCATGCCCACTGGTAAAACCAGAGCAGCAATCACCAGCGAGAAGTGTGTCATGCACGCAGGCACCTGCAGCTAGTGTGCAGCTGGGGGTTCTAATTTTAGGCTGCCAAGATTTGAAATGTTCCTGTAATTATATATAAAACACACTGAAGGAGACATCCAAGTATTGAGTTAAATTCTTTGTATGTGAGTTCAGCTACACGCAATTAATCTTCTAAAAATCTAACATAAAACATTTTTAAATTGGTCATTCAAAACTCCAGAACTATTAAACAGTTTTTCAAAGCTGATCCTACAGAGTAACAAAAAATTTTAGTGAGCACGTTTCCAGCAGATTGTCTTTAGAAAGACCGATTTCTAAATTTCCCAGTGAAACACAAGTACCATATTTAAAGCTTTTCAGCAGATAAAGAAGTCTCTCTGTACATATTGTATTGTGAAATTAGGTTTTCATCAGCAATTTGAATGAAGTCAGTCATCTGCAAAAACCATTCCATTTACTCATTAATTAGTTTTCAGAGTGGAGGATATTTTAAACTTCTCCAGCCAATTTGTATAATATTACATAAATGCTGAACATATAATTTGTCACCACTCTCCATATAACAAATCTTCAGTTAAAGTCATACATTATATTTAGGTGACACGATCTCATCGCGCAATTTTAGGGAAGCCAAAAAATTATTATTTGTGTTTCCATGGCAAAAATAAATAGTTACATATCTAATCCTCAAATAACATAAGAAACTCTCAACATTGAGTTTAATTTTGCATTTGTGATACAAAAATTGGTATCAAGGGAAAAAAAGAGGTTTACGCAGTAATACTAATATCAGGGGTGACACTTCACTTACCATGCAGAAGAACAGGATCTTTTACATGGGGAAAAAAAAAAAAAAGAGCTCTGGCCAAGCAATTAGTCGCAACCCTAGCCTCAATTAAAATTAACTATATCATCCAGTGAATATTCTAAATTATATCTTTTCATATACCTCAAAGGATGCTACTGTTTTAACATCAACAGTTTTTTTAATCCTCTTTTATATACAGCCCGCTGCGAACTTTGCAGCAGCTGTACTTTTGTAGAAGGAAAAAGGAAGTTTGTTTTATTTAAATCTAAACTTACGGTTTACATAAAACTGCTCATTGCAGCTGAAGTATTTTGATGCATTATGACTGCAAATCGTGAGTGCGTTCCAAGTTCCTCACCCTCTCCCAGCTCTTATCTAGGCATGCTTTTGGAGAAAAAAATGGGCACGTATGGTTCGACAGAAGTTTTTACAATCTTTCCCTGCCCACATCACACCACAGCAATGCCATTAGGTGCTGGCCAGATCCTGGCACTCAGCGACTGAGGAAGCAGAGCAGTAACAAGCATTCACTTACAGATTTATACATTTTGTTACTAACTGAGAACTGGATAAATACAATGTAAAGAAACTACCTCATTTCTGGAAAGAAAATAAGAATGAAACATACCATAATATTTAAAAAGAATGTAAACACAAGAAGTGGCATCAGAAACACCAGAGTCAATATAACCTTTAAAAATACGAAGTCTTTCAAACCAATAAAAATAAGAACTAGAGACAGTTATGCATCCTGTGCACGATGGCATCACTGCAGTCTCCATATTACAAACAAAACGATCGGGTAAGACATTGCTCTCCCTCCCACACAGTGCACGCACTGTGCTCGCCTGTGAACCTGCTCTGCTCTCTTCCCTGCTGACCGCAGCCCAGCTCCCGCGTGACAGCAGCAGGGCACCGCTCCTCAACTCTGCAGAGACACGGCGCCTTTCTGCAGGGAACGCTGCGCATGCATTTTGCATCATGCACTTGAGACCTGAGGCAGCACCTCACCATACACCAAAAAAAAAAAAAAAAAAAAAAAGGAAAATACAAATGACCTGTCAACTGAATTCTATTTCAGTATTTTCTTTTATTAGGCAATCTATAGGCAATCTAGTTACCTAAAACTACCCCACCCCTGCCACTCCCATTCTACATACACTCAAACATCCACTTCAAAAATGGATGTTTCAATCCTGTTTCATATAGCTATAAGGAAACTCATGCCTGTCGTTTTTGGAATACCAACTTACATTTCTGCATCCCTCTCAACTTGGCAAGTACTTTTAGTTCTTTCATTAAAATTTACTTCCTTTGCTTTACACATTTCCTAACAGTTAATTTGATACGATGTAAAAAAATAATTCTGCAAGTTGCACAGCAACAGGCATATAAATGTCCTATAGCCAAAAAAAAACCAACAGTACTGTGGTACTTAATAGGATTAAAAGATGAAGTGGAAAATAAAACAATGTTTTTGTTGTTACAGTAAAGTAAGAGAGCTAACCCACTTCTGGTAGGTTTGAACACACGGGTAGTGACACTTATTTTAAAACTTAGACATTGCATGACTAGAGAAATCAAGATGACTATTTCAACCGTCTAGCTGAGGAACTGGTAAACCGTAAGACTTCACTTCACACAGTTGATGTATTGGAAAAGGAAAGAAGAATTTACTCGGACTATGTAACATACTGATTTGGTTGGGCTGGTTGAACTCACACTTTTGACAGACACTTCTAAGACTACTTCTCCTCCAGCCACACTGCAGCTAAAGGTCCTCTCGGTGCACTTGGGAGAAAGGTATATGGATACGCATGAACGGACCCAAGCGCACAGGGGGGTGAAGGAAAGCACTCTTCTCTTTTGTAGGCCAGCTAAGAAGCAGAATATCCTACTTTTGTGGGGAAAAAACAAAACTCCTGAACTGGTCAAGAAGGCTGTAAGAAGAACAAACATGCTTATATAAGCAGCAGGCCAGAGAAATCATCCTTGTGCAGACGGAGGCAGAGGAGACACATCCAGGGCAGGGGCAGCAGGCAGCGGTGTCACAGAGCCGGGCCTGGCCGCAAGCCCGTGGGGAGGTGGCACGGAGGACGTGCAGGGTCAGAACGAAGAGGCACAGCAAAGAGCACTCGGAGCCAGCATTAAAAAGGCCCGGAGTACAACAGCTCAGAGCGCCGACCGCCCCGAGATGACACAGGATGAAAACGGTGAACGAGATTATAAAGATAACAGCAAACTGAAAGGTAAACAGGCTCCTTTGACACCCTCGCAAACGCGTGGAGTTTACCAGCCTCTGGCTTTTGAAAACAAACACAGCCACCTTCCTAAAGCAGACAGCTGCTGCAAACAGCTCTGGGAGAGCACCAGCTCGGTTTATGACAGAAGCAGATCCCCTTTGCCAGGAGGGCATTTGCAGCCCACGAGCTCCGGGACCAAGGCCTGGAGGATCCCGGAGGATCCCGGAGGCCCGCTGGCTGGCGGGTGCGGAGCGGGGCAGGCAGGAAGCCAGGGCCACCGCTGCCGAACTCGTCCAGCCAGTCTGCCCCGTGCCAGCACACAGTGCCCCGCTCGGGGAGCTGCTCACAGCTCCTGCTCCCAGCCACCATGCCGAGCGCCCCGGGAAGGATGCCGCAGGAGCCCAGTGAGGGCAGCACGGAGGCACGGACACCCTCAGGAGTTCCCCTCAGGCTGGCGCTGCCGGCACGCAGCCCCCCTGCCTCTCAGTGTAAAATTCTCCACAACAGGGAGCCTCTGGCGGTGCTGCAGACCATCACGCCTTCGAGCTGAGGAGCCCGGCCGTGGTGCTGGCTCACCTCCTGGCACACGGTCACAGCCGTGTCCGAGGATCCCGGTGTGGTGGCAGAGAAGGGCAGCTCTGCACCCCGAATCCATTTCCATCCCCAGCAGTTGTACACAAGGCTCAGAGGAGCAGAGCGACAGCTTGCATTCAACATTTCGCTCTCTTCTCCTGTGCTCTACCTACTCGGCGGATAAAAATAGCGTTCTTATCTCCAAGGCTATCAAGCCAGCGCTTCAGATCATTACGTTCAGGCCATAGGAACAACTGAAGGGACCTGCTGGTTTGATCCCAGCAAACAACACAGCAGACCGGGCCCCTGCATTTCGGACACGAGCTGATAGCCTGGGGAACCAGAGGGACACTTCCCAGACAGGGGCCTTCCCGTTTCATGCTCCTTGTCCCCGTTCCACACTGCACAGCAGCCCTGAAACTGCCAGACCCCACAAACTGAGGAAGCTGGCTATCGGGGCAGCTCCTGCAGGAGCCCCAGCATAGGAGAGGGCTCCAGCCAGCCCACCAACCTGACACAAACTGAGCCAGGTACACTTCAGACAACGAATTTCCCCAAGTCCTGGATCATATGCAGTAATAAAAGTCCCCCTTCCATCATTTAGCCAAGAGTATTTAGGCCAAAAGTTTTCAATCTGTGACATAAGCATGTATTACACTAACTTGGGTAAGCAATACAGATATATTCACTTTGGCTCAAAACTTCTTTGTAAATTAGGAACTGTTATTTGCAACGTCTGTCTGATAAGAGACAAACATAGGTGACACTAAGTCCTCCTCAGCAGAGTAACCTAGATTCAAATGCTGTCCCTCCAGTTCACAAAGTTACTGGGAACTACCTCAGGAATTTCAGTCAGAGAAAAAAATCATTTCTATTACCTAGTTTTCTGACATAACTTATTTTCAGTAATTAGCTAAAAAAAATAGATAATAATAACCATTAAACAATACAAACTAATTCTTACTTGCTGTTCACTTTTAACAACAGACTTGTGTATTATAACTAATCCTGATTTATACTGCAGTTATTCGCTGATATCACATCTCAAACACTCTCACAGATAACCAAGATACAAGATGCACTACGTGATAAAACCATGTAAGCAGTCAAGGAAAAACTTTGGTGAGATTCACTCTGAAAAGATACACAGTCAAACATGGCCCCATGGATTTTAGGATTACCAAACCAAGTATGTGCTGGAAAAGTTATTTTTTTTTCATTAAGCAACCATCATCTTGTTTTGGAAAACAACTTCAAAGTTGGAATGCGACCATTATTTCACAAATGGTTCATTCAGCACAGGCGGAGGGGCTGCTTAATGCAGCACTGCAGGGAGAAGGCAGATCACAGAACCACACCCTAGGTGCGGACTGGTACCGATCTAGTGCTGTATTTTAGCCTGAGCCCAAGGCCAGAGGGTGTCATTCAGGCTATAGGCACCATGACAGAGCGATGGTTACAACGTCTAGGGGGTAACAATTAAAATGTTTGCATAGCAAAGTATTTCTCTACTGGTTGTTTGATCACAAAGTTCTAGTGAATGTGGCTATCTTAAAATCGCAAGCTGTCTCGCCTGCAGAGCCCAATAACCTGATCCCGCGTCCTCACTCCAGTCACAAGCAAAACCTTTGTTGACTTCAGTGGCTCATGACAAGACCTCACATCCCCAGATACCACTTTATAAGCTGGCAGCACTCCAGTTTTCCCACTGACAACAAATACTATGTAGTTTATGCAGTCAGTGAAAAAAAGCCCTGCACACATCAAATTGCATTTATGAAGGCCAAAACATAATGGAATTTGAGTGTAAAGGAAAACAAACATCCCATTCACTGTGTATTCAGTCTACTATTTACTTTTCAAATTTAACTCGTTAAAGCTTCTAAACTTAATTTTAATGAAAGCTGCTGTAGGACATCCAGGCAACCCTACCAACGTCAAACAGTCCAACAAATTGTTTTGCAAATAAAACCGTATAATCACTAGATTTAAGAAAAAGTGCACATCACAGATTTACAACCTCCCAGCTGCTCTCTATGGAATTTGAGCACTTCAGTCATTTTGTATACATTATTTTAGAGTGCCATTTGAGAATGCTGCTTTCTCTATTACACTACAAATGTAGCTGATGAAAGGTACAAGTCCTGCTTACCCAGATAAAAGCAGATCAAGAATACTGCCTAAATTTTCTGACTGCTATAATCTCAGCAGAAGAGAAGGGAGGCATAACAAATTATCTCTTTCACCTCTTATTACCAGTGAAGTTTGTCTATTAGCTAGGCTGAAGCTATCAACAGTAGAAATCAGGACAGGAATGAGCTTATAAATAAACAATCTTTCTCATGGGAAAACAGGTTACCACTGAACAGCTTATTCCATAAAGGCTGACAGCAGCGTTTACACACAAATAACTATTTGAGTATTTACTTCTCATCTACTCGAGCCAAATAACTTAGAACATTTACCAGGAAAGTGACTGTTTGCAAAGCTAGCGATCCAAGTGACGTGGGAAAGCTGTGCATGCGAGATACTTTGATGAAGTCATACCTCATGGTATCTGGGGTTACCCAACTTACAACAAGAGACAGTTCGAGAGCCGGCGTGCCACCCGTCCTAGCTCACACCACCCAGCCTGCACAAGCAGGGATAACTTTGGATTGCAGAAGGCTTTCTAGCAACAGGAACACTGATTACAACAAATTCTTTGCCTTTCATGACAACCACTTTTACATTCATGTTACTCTTCTCCATTGTACTTCGAATTCCCTTTAGCAGGTTTTAATGCAGCTTACGAAGTATAAATGCAAAGCAGTATTCATCCCTGTGATGCACCCCAAGAATATTTAGGAAACAATGATGATGATCATATACATGGGCAACTTACACTGCAGTGGTGATTTTCTTCATTAAAAGAGGAGAAAATAATTTTTAAGCATCTTAAATATTATTTAGAATACTTGATTACAAATCAAATATGATCATGATCTGTGAAAGCTGAAATCTTTCCTGTCTAAGAAGCGATGAGATCACACGTAACCCCAGCTGGCACTTGGCCGTTATAGCCATAGGCTATGCATAGTGAGAAGAGGTGTAAGAACTGCGTGCGTTTCCTTTTCTAGCTCCCCTGCAATGGAAGAAATAGCTTTTAAAATAGTTACCTTAGAGAGAGCAATCTGCATCCTCTTAACCCAATTTAGTTAGAAGTACCCTTCACCAAGCCTTTTTGTCTTTCCTGCTCTACTTAGAAGAGCGTTGTGTTACCAGCTCACATGGAAATCATAGTTCTATGTAATTCTTCTTGCACTGTTCTCTTACTGAGCGTTTGTCATTAAATACAGAACAGAAACTATGGAAAAAGCAATACTTAATCAATTATTATCAAGACATCAACTCTTCTGCATAGGAATAACCTAGCTAATCATACATACCACTTCACAAGTGTTAGATAAGAGTGAGCTCCCGACTCTACGTGCACAGATAGCTATTTCAAAGGTTCTTTAAAAAAAATATGAGGAAGCGGGAATTTAACAGATGGATTGAGGCAGTTTTGGAGCTGCATTTCCATGAAAGTCTCCAATGCCTTGCAACAACAGTCTAATACTCTGGTAATATCTAAAACCTGCAAAGTTTCATTACAGCATAAAAGATGACACAGTTCTAACTTGCAGTCTAACATCACAATATTCTATTTATAACTTGTGACTCACCTCACCAGAAATAATTAAATATTGTAAACAGAACTTGGTTTTAAGTGAAAAAAATAACAAGGAAGAAGAAAACCAGGGCCAGACACTGCAGATATTCTCACAATTAGCAACCTTTCAAATTCCACGTTTTTCAAGCTCTCTCATAAAGTCTCAACAATTTTGTTAAACAGCTCAATGCACTTTTAAAGTCTCCTTGTAATTGTTTTAGAATAATCAGTCCACAAATGCTTAAAATTCTTCCTGTAAATAGTCAACTAAGATGCAATGAAACGAAGAAGAGATTTATCTGATTACAGCCTGAGCATAGCTACGCAGAATGCCAAAAAAGAAGCATCGCACGTTGTGCTGCTACCTTGAAATATTTATTTCAGTCTATTAAAAATTCTCACAGTGTATTTGCAGGCAGTCAAGGACTATAGAGCCCTCTAAGCATCTTTGACATGATTTAACACAACAAAAATCAACTCAGTAGAGCACCTCCCAAGGCTGAATAAAAACAAATTTAAATTTGAAATAAGACGCTGTCTCTCACTTGGATTTACAACTTAATATTGGAATAAAAGTTTCACCAATGCTTTAATTATTTATTAAAGCTGCTGCTGGGAAAATTCTAGACCTTGGGTCTATATGCTAAAGATGCTTCTAGGGAGCCCTCCTGGCCCAGCCCTGGATTTCACTGCTCAGCCTTTCTGAGCACAGGCTCCAGAAGAACATGAGTTCCTTGCACCGCTCTCAGTACTCTCACAGCTCTGCTAACTTCCATTAATAACAATTAATATAATCAGATCCCAAAGCTTCTGCTGGCTGCTGAATGCCCTAGAGGTTCATAGTCTTTTTTTTTTTTTTTTGGTCCTCCTCCTTACCCCTCCCGTTCTGCCTCCCCAGGATATATTAACTGTTCGTGACCAGAAGTTCAACTGCTATCAGGTGACACGATGCTGAACAGAATTTGTTCCCACCTGCTCTCCTGATAGATCCCTATGGTAACAAAGTCTTCTGAAGCCACCTACCAAAAACTGACAGCCTGTGCTCTCACAGAAAATTCATAACCTGCTTTCCTAAGACAAATATAGTCTAAAATCTGTAAGAGTGGTACCATGCTACCCCACATGGACAGCATCAGTTCTGACCTGTGAACCCTCCGAGCATACCTAACGCATCAGGGACCATCGCTGAACCAACCTCAGCCTACAGCACCGCTTTGGTCTCCTCGGCATCTCCCTCCAGAACCCCTTCACCTGAACAGCTGTCATGCACACAGAGCAATCAAACTGCCTCCAGTACAAACCGTTACATCACCGGAAGACTTTAAGGATGCTTTAAGGGTGACAAAGAGTTCTTTTTAGCCAACATGCAACAGCCTTTTCAATGATAATTGATCAAACCCAGCTCATGACCTAAGTTACAAATGCTCTGTCACCTTCCTCCTCTTCCTGTACTTTCTTGACAGTTATCTGTAAACCGTGGTGGCAGTACTAGTGAAGCACTTGAAGCAGTATCAAGGGGTTCACAATTTTAAAAAAATAAATTCAAAAATAACTCTGTACACATAACAAAAAGAAAAATATGCTTAAGCTCTAGTAAAGACACCCCATGACTTCAGCATGCACTGGATATGCTATCAAAAACACACGCATTCAAAGAACTTTATCTAACCCAATCTCTCTTCTCTGCTATTTTATTTTCCATTCTGAGATGCTGTAGTTTCCTTCGCGTTTTTGTTGTTATACCTATGTTTCTACATTATTTCATAAGTCATTGTACCAATCTGACAGACTTTCACCCCAGCCACTCCAAAGGGGTTGCACACATTAGTATTACTGCAAACGTAATGATTACATCTTTGCTAAGAGCACACATGTTCTTTCTCTCTCTGCCTTGCCAATACAGCCTTCTGTGTTTTGGTTTATTTTTTGAAGGGCGGGGTTTTAAAATAACGTACGAGACAGCTGGCAGCAACTGAAAGTTTGCTGGGAGGGGTGGAGGATTGCTGGGTGGTTTGGGGAGTCTCAGGGACCATGGGAGGGTTAAGCCCCAGTCCCAGTGACCAGGTTTAAGCCACGTTATTTCTACTCAAAGCTCTCCCAATCCACAGATTGAAACGAATCAACCTGTTGTCAAATTTTGCAAGCAGCAGAAGTTCATTCTGCTGGAGCCTGACAAAGTTACCGTGAATGAATTCTACGCCTGCAACCACAGTTCCATTTAAAGATCATCTGCACAACAATAACAGGTTAGAAAATATTTTTTAAAAGCAAACGAAATCCAACAGTGGTCAGCAAGAATCTCCTGAAAAATTATGTTTGCTGTAATCAGAGTATGAAAGTTTAACACTAAGAATTTAACACAAAAAAGATGCATTTTTACCATCATAGGGTAAAAATGCATCAACCTCCTTTTGACATCTACTGCAGCTCTAAGATGAACCACATATATATAACACAAAGTCGTATTTTAAGATGTAAGACGAACGAAAACAACTAGATTTTCTGTCTCATTTTAGAACGCATTTCAGACTATAATGCAACATGCTACTGTTTCTTCATCGCAGCAAACCATGTGGCAGAGAAGTCACACCTTTAGCGGGTTCACAAATAGCAAGCAATTAAGTGCTGGGATGAGCTAAGTTCTGTTGTATGAACTACATGTGAAAGTAACTGCGGTACAATTGCTTCTAACGTGGCTGTACATTGACGGCACAATTTGTAGTGAGATTTCAGCGTACGAAGACAAAGTAAGACGCAGGGGGTACCTTAAAATAAGACTTTCCCATGCTGAAGGATGCCCGCTTCTCATTTCCATCTGTTGGGGATTTTCCATACCAAAAGCGAGCCAAGTGCTTTGGGCCTGTACCATATTCCCGTGGTTCTAATTTCTACATCAAAGCTCAGCATGGACTCTTAGTGCCTCAGAAAGCAACATGTGGGAAAGCATCCATTGAGTTTCTCACTTTCGCGAAGGTCTTCAAGGAGCCCAGCAGGAAAGATTGTACATTATGGAATAGCAGAAGAGAAAGCATGTAAGAACAGTGGATCAGGAAATACAAGAGGAACACACGGAGTATGGAAGACAACCCAATTTCTACTTGTTACTTCAATGTAAGCTTGGGTATGCCAAGAAGGGTTAGATATAGTAAAAAAATATTTGAGACTTTGAACTAATTTTGGTTTCCTGATCCCTCCATGGAACTGGCATTCCTGACAGGTATTAAGAACTCATCAGGCTTTGCAACAACCAGCATGCCGAGAGAGGAGCTGCCTGATCAGCAAGTAGGAAATTCCAGTGACAAACGCCTGAAACCCTGCCTCTCTTCAGAGCTTACAGATGATGTCCTGGAATTACATATTTACGTCCTCTATTCCTGTAAAAGAATAACAGGTATCCTTCTTTTCCTTTAAAGCATAAACTGGTAATGTTAACCCTCTTTTTAATACAGTATTACGGCAATGAGAACGCTCACTCTTCATTCAAGAGATCCATACTCTGCTGCCTGAAAGCTTGAAACACATCTCTCACCATCAGGCAGACTGATGCTGAAGCTAATTCCCACCCCAAGACTGAAATTAGAGAAAGAGCATGTGGGAAAGGAAACAGCTAAAACCCAGTGGGTACAGGGCCAGTGGGAGCCAGATCTGGAAACTGACAATTGTTAAATAGAGAAAATAACTCTTGGTTTTGAACCCAGTTCAAGTAAGTGGACTGTAAAGTCATGTTGCCTTCTTCTCTCCCTCTCCAGGCCATGAATGTTAAATTCTTTTATGCAAACTGGAAGAGTTGCAATACAAGGTTAAATTAGCCTAAATAACCTTGAAATCCTTTTGTCGAGTTGGGCCTCTGACTCGACGCCCAATCTGAAGAGAAGCAACTTTCTCTTTACAACGAGCTGTGTACTTAACCTTACATAAATACCGTGTGGTATGACAAAAATCTTGAAGTTTGAATTGATTTGGTAAAATTTATAATTTGATTCATATTTTCCATGTTAAGATCCATTGTTTAGACAGCCCAATTACTTAATAAATGTCAGTTCCTCAATTTTGAATGCAAAATTCTTCCTGGGAAAAGGAACCGGTTACAGTGTTCTCAAAACCTTATTTGATAACACAGTGCTTACACATGCCAGCACGTTTTGCCACTCCCCTAGTTCTTTAAGTGCACACTTAATTAGCACAACTTTATCTTTTGCTCTAATTTGTAGGCTGAGCTCCCTGCAGACCAACTACAGGTGTATGCCAAGTCAGTGTCTCATTCATGTCATGTAGCAGTCAAAAAGACTGTTGGATGTCTGACAGGGCTACTAAGTTCAACTTTTAGATCTTGAAGTTTCTTTTTCTTTTTTTTTTTTTTAAATGAACTTCCTTCAAACCATAATCCTACAAGTCATTCACATGGTTGGAGTCAGTGGAGAGAAGCTGTGTCTCAGTGGTCAGCCTATGCAAAAAAACAGTTTCACGATCTCTCTCCGGGGGAAAAAAAAAAAAAAAAGATTATTCATTGCCCTGCCAGCTAATCTTTAAAAACTGGAAAGCTTAGATGCTTGCATTTTATGAGGTAGAAATAAGAAAGAACGTTTGAAAATCCTTATTAGCAAAATCTTTCCTAGGACAACGTGTGCTTATTGTTACAAGCGTTGTTTTAGCACAAGCAATTTGCCTATTCAGAAAAATAAATGAAATATCCAACAGAAACACTAGATAAAAACTCGTCAGTGAAATAATAAAGTGCTTTTCAAATACCCAAGAACTTATACACACACAAAAGTGATGGCAAAATGGCACAAGCGTTCATGAACACCGCAGCATAGCTTTCGATTGCATCTACTGCATCTCTCCTATAGCCCAGTGCCCATTGAATCTGGTCCTATAAATCAGTTTTTTTTCTAAGTTTTAGCAACACTAGAAATTCTACAATAAGTAGACATTTTGATTCAGCTTCTGCACAGACCACTGCCTGCGGATCTTACAAAGGCTGTGCCAGCGTGCTTTAATTTTCACTTGCTGCTTGTAGCTCACAAGCAGAGAAGTGCTGAATCAGATCATCCCCTAAGGTTCCTGGCAAGTTCCCTCTTCTACGATTGTAAACAAAGTTTACAAACTCAGTCTTCCATTTTGAACAGTGTCAAATAAATGACCCGAGTGTAACTGAGCTAGTATTTAAAGCAGCGAGGCCTATTGCACCGTGCAGTTCTCAGTAACAAAGTCTGCTGAAGTGAACGAACTTGCACTAACAATAACCTGAAAGTTTTAGGAAGTTGGAAGGAAAAAGAAAAAAAAAGAAAGAAAATTGCACATCAAAAGTCAGGCTGTTGCTGCTTTTTCCACTCCTTGCCACACAGTTACCATAACCTACCTGTGTCATTCAGCGTTTGGTTACAAGCTCAAGCAGCAGTGCTACTTTTGAAGCGAACCCGGCCCTTCAGTGTGCTTTTGCTAATCACAGGTGAAAGGTCACTCTCTCTTCGCAGTAACAAATAAACACAATGCACTGACATGACGGGGAGGGAGACCTGCGTCCAGCTACCGGCACGGATTATATTCAGAGTGAAAATAGGCTGGCTCAAGAGGAGATATTAGCAGCGCTGGTCACGCAACTTCCTTAGGACTGCTTAGGGCCAAAGAAAATCCCACTGAAAACACGATAAATGCAATGCAACACATGACCTACGTTCAACTTCGGAATTTTGGTTAGGTGTTAATTTAATAATAACACCAATCACGCCCCTGGTTGCCGGGCCGCAGGTCCCCACACTGAAGCGCCAGCACCGACGGGAAGCCTCCTTTCTCCCCCACGCGTGTCCTCTGGTCAGGAGCTGCAAGCAAGAAAACTTCTCGGGGCACTTTCGGTCAAGAACACCCCGCACTCACCTTCTCGGCAGAGTCGCATCGTGTCTTGATTTTTCCCGTATTCCTTGAAACTTTCTTCTAACGCCGTCTCTGCAAGCAGAAACCCCCCAGGGCTCAGCACCCACTGTGACACCGCGTGGGACCCCCGCAGCCCCCCGGGACGGGTGGGGAGGCCAAGATGGAGGCTTGGAACGCAGGAGCTAGTGACAAGTGCCGACCCTGGGGCTGGGGGAGAGGAAGGAGATGGCGCTGGGGGAACGGTTTGGGGGGACCCGTTGGCATTGGGGGACCCCGGTGGTGCGGGGGACCCCGCTGTGCCGTGCTGCGGCTGCCCCCGGCCCCGGCGGGAGGGGAGGGAAGAGGGGAAGGGAAGAGAGGGCGGGTTTGGGGGGCACGGGGCCGGGCTGGGGGCACGGGGGCGGGCAGGGAGACACAGGGCAGGGCCGGGGGACGCGGGGCCGGGCCGGGTCAGCCCCCGCGGGGCTCTCACCGTCGTTCCCGTGCAGTTTAGCAGCATCGACCCAGTGGCTCCAGGGCTGCCCCAGCATCGCCTCGGGGCTGGGCAGGGACCTGCTCTCCCCGACGGCCGCCATTGCCGCTGCGGTGGCGGCGGGGCCAGCTCCGCTCCCGCCTCCTCCGCCCGCGCCTCCCTCGCCGGGCCGAGGCCGAGGCCGGGCCCGGGGCCGGGCCCGGAGCTGCCGCTGCCGCTGCCTGGCCGCCGCCGCTGCCGCTGTGCGTTGCTCCCTTCTGACGTCACCCGCGGCCCGCGCCGACATTCTTTCCGCTGCTACGAGACAAGGCGGCGGGCGCTTAAGGTGGCGCCGCGCTTAAGGTGGCGCCGCGGGGTTCGTGCGTCCCCAACCTCCCAAGTCCCAAATCCCGCGGTTCCGCCCCAAACCCCGCCGCCCCCCCCCCCCCCCGCCCACGCGCACACACACACACACCCCGCGGGGCTCGGACTCACCTGCGCGGCGGCCCGGGGGCCCGGAGCCGGGTGCCCATGCTGCGCGGGGCGCTGCCTCCTCTCCGCCGCCCAGGTGAGTGAGGCGCCTGCGGGCCGGCGGCGCTGCCTCAAGAGCGGCGGGGGCCGGGCTACGCCGCCCGCCGGGCGCCCCCGGGCTCCATGGGGCGACCCTACAAAAAAAAACAAAAAACAACGGCCGGCTTGGGCTGGGCTGCGCCGGGATCGCCCGCCCCGCCCCGCCCCGCCGGGGCCTCCTTAAACGCGGAGCCTCCTTAAGGGCCCGGCCACGGGGGCGGGGGCACCGGCACGGCTCGGGGCGGCCGCCGGCCTCCAGCAGCCGTTAGGGCAGGGGCTGGGCGCTGCGGGACCGGGCTGCGGGACCGGGCTGCGGGTCCCGGGGCTGCCGGTCCCGGGGCTGCCGGTCCCGGGGCTGCCGGCGGTGCCCCTAGCCTTGGTGACCCGCCTGCCTTTCTTCTTAACGCCCCCCCGGTCAGGCACTAAAAACGACCAGGATTTGGGAAAAACGCTCTCGCGGTCCGAAACCGTCACTACCAAAGTTTTGGGGTTTTGCAAAAATAAAGTTATTTGATAAACGGATTCTTCGATTTTTATTAATTATTACAAGCTGCTCTCTCCCTGCACCCTTTTCGGTGCTCAGCCGCCTGCTCGCTGCGGCCCAAACCTGCGGCACCCACGGAAAATAAATCTCGACAGCGTGGGACCGGAGCCGGCAGCAGCGGGGGGTGCCGCTCACCTACGCGGTATCCGCAGACCCAGGCAGCCCAGCTCCAGGCAGGAAACAAAGCGGCTTGCACGGCCCCGTCGCAGCGCTGCGGAGGTGTGCATGCACGCTCAGCCCAGGCTTCGCTATTTTGGGTGAAATACAAGCCTGGGAGCGCCTGGGATCCGTACACAGCAGCACATCAGGCAGCCATCGCAGGGGATGGGATGGGCTGGGCTGTAATTATAAGGACGGTTTCAGTGTTCCGCCCCAGTGATAATTTCTGTTGCACGCAGGACGTATCTTGTAAATCTGCACGTCTGCTACAGAACGGCGAGGGAGATGTCTCTCCCCTCCTGATCGCTCCAAGTCTAACTCCTTCAAAAAGCTCAAACTCTGTAAGATTTAGATGAAGACAACAACTTCTATTGCAGGCAGCTGTAGCAGGACTAACAAAGGCTATCGATTTCCTAAACTGGGTCCTGATCTGTCAGTTACACCTGTTCCTAACCGAGCTGCAGTTTCCCAAACCCGAGGAATCTCTCTGAATTTTAGGTCTCAGCATGAGCAGGAGGTGCTTATGGGGCCAGAGCTGAAAGATAAACGATGGATGAAGGACACTGGTTCTTTATTATAAGAGAAAATACTTAAAAATATAAATAGCTACTTATTATGAAAGCTAAAAACACCAGTGGGAAATGTCAGTCAGGTGCTAAGCAATCTTGAATTTCTGAGCAGAACCTAAAGTAATTTTATTGTGTAGAAACCAGACAGGAAAAAAAAAAATCTATTACTGATTTCTTTCCAGCTTAGTTCCTCAAATTTACAAAAAAAAAAAAATCCTCTATTATTATTTATTTTATATTGATCCTAAAGCAAATAGTGATGGGTATCCACACAGAGCCACAGAACACCAACACCTGCCTTTTAAAGCAACAGATTTTACCGTGATATATCTAATGAATGCTCTACATCGTGATTCTTTTCTTTAATTATTACTGACGTATGTATATCAAATTACACAAAAGTCAAATGGCTTAATTTGGCAAAATTACTGTTGATTAGCTGAGTACTTTACCAAGCTAATATATTATCAACTTTTCAGTTTCTAACGTTGACACTCTTCAAGTTACACAGAAGTGCCTCTTGCTTTAAAAGTGCCAGCCAAAGAGGTAAAGCATACACTACCTTTATTTCAAAGATTTTTTTCCTCTTTTAAACCTGTTGTTATGTTTTATTCCTGTCCCTCTTTCACAAGTTATTTTTCCTATACATACCCACTCAAGATCTAATTCTGCAGCCTGGGCCTCAGGCTGTCCTTTAGTAAACTTTCTTCCTGTAGTGATTTTTTTTTTTTGCACCGTGTCGGGAATGCATCAGTATTCCAGCAGAGGGAGGAAAGCGGCAGCAGAAAGATCGGTTCATCAGTTCAGTGCACAAGACCGATTAGTCAGAGAGCAGGAATAGGGACAGATGAAAAACTCAGTTTAAAAGGACTGCAGGTGGAGAGAATGTTCTTTTCCACAAGCCCACTATGCTGAATATGTTTTTTTTTTTTAGGCACACAAGTTCAATTACATTGTTTCATGGATGCACTGATGATTTTAGGGGCAAATTCCTGAAAATCCATCATGTGAGAAGGACAGAATTCAAAGCTGTAAACTGTAAACAGGTGACTGTTATGAATCTGAGACACCCAGGTTAGGATTGTGGTCATTCGAGGTTCCCTTGGCAATCACTGGAGAGCCAGGGATACTTTTGAGATCAGCTTGGTCCCTCCTGGTCCCAGTTTTTGAAGCCCTTCTCTTCCCATAGACCATGCAAGACAAGGATGACCCTGCACCTAAATTAGGGTCCTCTATTAGGCACCCAGAGTCAAGAGGGATGAACCTGGTCAAGAATAGCTCCTTTAATAGAACAAAGTTTTCCAGAAATGCTACAATTCAAGGGGTTTAACTAAGGAAGCAAAACAGCACAAGGAGCAGCATTGGGACTGAGATTGTGATCAAACAACCACACGCTGCTTGTGTGAGAACACATAGCCAACTCTCATTCATCAAAGAGCTGAGAAGAAAAAACAAAACAAAACAAACATGGAGGAGTAAGTTAAGCTCAGGGAGAGAGGAAGTGGAGAAGGAAATGCGAGGCAGGAAAACAGAAAGCAGGAGATAATGAAGAGAGCCAAATAGTGGGGGTGAAAAAAGCGTAAACAAACAAAGAAATACATCACAGCCTGTGAAAGGAAAGAAAGAATGAAGTCAGGAAGAGGAAAGGAAACACACAAAAAAGGGAAAACCACAGCTTCAAAGCTCACTAAACAGATTTAACGACATATTAAACATAGTTGGTAATGCTCTGATGACATGCATGCCTACGAACAGCATGCAACTGCTTAAAACTCCGGAGGACGGTTATTTTGTGTCACGACACTGCAGGCATTTTTTCACCTGTACTGGCAGGTTTCATTCTTTTGCCAGGTGGTCCTGGGAAGCTGTTCAAACAGGGAACACCTTAGTCAGGTGTTTCATTAGAATCTATGAGACAACCACCATAAAAGACCTGAGATATGGTAATTCTTATCTGGAATGAAAAAGCAAGGATGAGTCTGCAGCTGAACTTTTACGAGCAGAAGTATAATGATACGATTGATTCGCTGGTGATTTTCCACAATGACTGCAAAGGATGCATGAATTACAAGTGTGAAGGGGAGAGCCTGCAAGGGTGTCACTTCATCAGTACTGAGAAAAAATAAATAGTGAATTCATAAAAAAAAAGTTTTCTGAGGAAAAGATCTGAGGGGCATTATAGCACTAAAGGAAATCAAGGAAGTTAATTATAACCAAAAAATCTGACGTGATCAAGAGGGACTTAAAAACTAAGAACAAATACTATTAGCGAAGACTTGTTGGTAAATGAGATTCAGGCTGAAATGACAACTCAAGCAGCTGATACACTGAAGCAATATCCTGACCCTCATGTCAGCTCCTGATGACAGCAGTGGAACTGGGAACACATTGTGCATTTTAAAATATGTCTCCAGTATGAGATGTATAGGAATATAATTGGGCAAGCAGGGAGGGAAGAGATAAAAAGTTCATATAAATCAGCATGTCCAGGTGATGAGAGAACTACCCAGACATAACAAAACAGACCATTTCATTTAAGCCACACCACAGAAAAACATTAATACATTACTAACACACATTATGGTAATCTGTAGCTCACTCTCACCTCCAGTGAAATCACCCAACTTCTCCCGTTAGACACAGGACTGTGGTCCCTCAGCACATGGTAAAAACTGAAACACCAAACCATAACAGTCTATGACCCTTTTCCCACAGATCCTGGGAACAGGTTGATGTGCTTAGTTTTATTTATGAGGAACACTTCAAAGGGAGATGAAGGTGCTCAGAAGCGTTGGAATACATCTGCCTTAAATACTGGAAAGTGAAATTATTGTGGATACTTACTATAACCTATGTGTACCAGGGAAAAGAATAATATTGTTAGGATTAGAAAATTAACTTGAAGTATATATTTCTGAGGAGAAGTGGACGCAAATAAATGTAAGTAAATATGTGAAGAATTCTGCATTGGGATGAGAATGCAATGGACACCCCCACAAGTCTAACTAAAGTTCATGATTACTACACTGTGATATTAAAATAACATAACATTTGAAGACCCAAATGATACGCGTATGCCATTGCCACTTCTTCTAAAATTTATAGTATCTGTTTTATAAAATATATTGTATCTAACAAAACCTTGCAAACACTTCCTTCTTTACTTATCAAATGTGACTTAAATGCCCCTCCAATTCCACGTGCCAGAAATTGTACAACCTTGCAAACAGTACCCGCAGGTAACAGTTTTAAAATATTTCTCCCTCTGAAATAGCACCTGCATTCACATAAACTTTCCAAAAAGAAATTCTCAAATGCAGTATGGAGGGTTAAAAAAGGAATTTTAGCTGAGCTGTTCAAGAGAACAGGGCAGTTTAAGAGCCACACCATGACAAACATTCCTCACTCTTCTTGAGCTCAGATTAACTCTGCCATTTAAATAAATTCTGCAGACCAGCTCCATGCTAACTGTAATGGCCCTTTCTGCTACAATCTACTTTAAAATATACTAAAAGGTGATTTGCACAGCAAATACTAGTCAGACTGTAACAGACTGGATTCTCCAAGTCTGCGCATAAGAAAAAGGAAGACTCTGAAGGAAATATTTTCTTTTACTCTAATAAGAAGAAGTACACAAAATGGTGAAATGCATATGATGATACGGAGTAGAAATAAATGCTGGGGAAACAGGGAAAGAAATAGATACTGTATCAGTGAATTTGCAGTACCTGATCATCTGCAACACCAGCCTTTTAGCCAAAATTTCACTTTATTATCATCATTCTCTCTTTTTTTTTCCTAATGTTCTGCCAGGAATGCTAGTCAGAGAGAAGAGCTTCCCTGAGACAGGTAATTGTACAGTTCTTGCCTCAGTTTGCAATTCTACTTTCTGAACATGTCAGACAACAGCACTGACGAAGCTGGTAGGCTGCGATTTACACCAGAGTATAACAGCCTTCAAATACCTTAAAGTACCACAGCCATGTTGAAATAGACAAAACTAATTATTTAGAAAAAGTTAATGCCTTCTAAAATATAATAAGTAAATCTAAAATGTTAAATTGCCTGTATGCCAAACCTTCCTTAACCAGCTCACTTCATCTAAGCGACTGAAATATGTCATATAACTTGATTTTATCTTAAGGTTTGACTGTTTCATGCTTGAACTCCCTTTAGATTGATTGTAAGGTGGCTTTATTTCCCACTGAAACATATATTAAACACCTGCATTTTTTTTTTAAAGTCTTCCCCACTGCATCTGGTAACACTTCAGACTTGCTTTGCAACCCTGTTAATATCCTGTTCTCCACGCTTCTCACTTCTAAAGTATGTGAATATTATGCTTAAGGAAAATATGTGGCTAAGCATGTCACAGTACCTTGAAATTACGGTGAATCGCTGGGTTGATTTATCAATTGATCTTCATCTGTTCAGATTTTGGAAGCTTTCTCTAAGTTGTATCTGATTAATTCTGAAACAAAACAGAGGGAGCACAGCAGTGAGGCATTTGAAACCTTATCTCGTTTCATAACTCTGATTATATCTATTTAAAAGCTAATATGAAGCATTTTATCAATTCTTACAAATACAGTTTCTGCAATGGAGTTAAAACCGAAAGGTAAGCAGGGAACCGTTATACACTCTCATGTACAGAGCAGCTCTTTAAATGGCAGCCTGACATTACCAGAAAGGTATGCATTGGTTTAAATCTCAATCTTCAGCCCTGTTACTGCGCTCACACCGCCGATTGCTGACCAGATTTCCAAGCAGAAGGCTGCCTCTGTATCGCAAGCCGCTAACACGACTGCACTGCGTTTTCTGCTCAGGATTTTTCTAGAATACAGCATGACTCCAACAGCACGAGCTCTTGGTACGCAGTCATTGACATTTTTACCCCCATGTCATAGAACGTAGATAGCTGAAAATGATCCCTCACGTAAAAGTCATTGGTGACTATTACTCTATAACTGATGCAGAGTTTAATAAAAATTAGGAATGAACTGAGGCTCTTCCTGCATGAGGAACTTCATTCATCGCAAGCTCAGGGGTTTTAAATCCTTTCATTTAATGCTTGTAAACTTACTGTTTACATAAATTTAAGCACCGTTTGCTTTGGTTTACCATAAATCAATGCCTAATTGGTTATAGCTAAAGCAAAGCCCAGTTAAAACTTAAAAATTATTTTCATCCACCCTCGTGCATGTGTTATATTGAAGATCAAATAATTGATTTTTGTAAGTTTTCTGAAATTAAACTAGCAATTTTTTTCATCTTCTAAGAAGTCATAAAGTTAGCTATAAATAAGCCAATCAGCGCTGGGGACGCATGACACTTCAGAGAGAACTATTTTTTTCCCCTCCAAGGATTAAAGTCCAGACAAGAGGAATGCAGTCCAAGAGGGCATCCCAGCCACCCCACAGGCTGGAGGGCTCTGCCCCAACGGAAGGTGCAGAACGAAGCTTTTCTTGGCTTCTGCTGCTTCTCTGGGAAGCCACCTGCAAACCAAGTTCATGCTTTTAAATTCTTTTTATGCAGCAAGGATAAAACCATCTTTTCCTTTCAAACTGCAGCTTACCAGCTGACACTGCTTTGACTGAGATCACCTACAGATATATTTACTATTTCGAACCTTTACTGAGGTTTACCCTGCTCAGTGAGGTACTTGATCCTAAGAAGCACATCAGGGCTTAATGATATTTTAGTTATTCAATGAAATAAAATAAAAATCTTGTCTTCGTAGGACAACACTTGACAGCAACTACAGTATTATTTCTCTCTCTCCTCTGCATTGGTCTTCTTTATGGTTAAAAGGACTCGAGGTAACTGATCACTAATAAATTTCTATGCCGGATCTCTCAGAAATTTTATTTCCTTGTTACGCATACAACTCTCACTGAATAATACAATATTAAAACTTTCTCTTCAACTCTTGCTGCTGCTCATTGGAAAAGGAAATATAGTGTTTGTCAAAAGTCTTTTTTTCCCTTTGTCTGTTTAGGACGTGAAGTCTGAATTCATACAGACCTTCCTCTTTACAGATATGTCAGTGCTTAGCCTCAGAGCCTCAATCCCTTCAAGCACATCATCTCCCTGCTGTGAAGGTAACTCACTCCTTCATCTCTACCCTAATTTCTTCAGGGGTTATGGGAGCTCTGCATGCAAAATGTCTTTTCTTTTATCCTGATTTAAATGGCACTAGTTGGATAAAAGGCAAATTCCATTGCTTCACACAAAAATGAAAACAAAAAACTACCTATAAAAGAAAATGCTTTCCAAGGACTTAAAAATCTAGAAATTGGGCAATAAGTAGGTGGTAAGTACAAACAATGAATCAGATGAGGGTGAAGGAAGGAACAGTAAAATTTTTATTCCTATATACAAGAGAACAGAGCACACTATGTCACCACCTGTGAATTTTGCTGTAGGGATTACATCTGGAGTCGAGTTTGAAGGAAGTTAACAGAGTAAATTTCAAAAGAATAAAGTGACAGCTTAACAACTCTTTAAAGAGAGCTCTTTCTCTGGATGATAGGTGGCAAAGAACAGGAACGATTCTTACTGAGGATTTACAGCAGGTCAATTACAACCACGACTGTCAGCAGAGTATTGTAAGGAAGAGATGGGATGATTGAGAATAAGGCACAAGGAGCTCACTCTCCAGAAGGCAGGCACTTCGGTGCACTGGGAAAGGGAAAGCAGGCTGGAGGATGGAAAGGTGACAAAAACAAAGTGGCAAACCAAGAAAATGGAAAAAGGCATTTTCAAACCAATGAAGCAGACTTAACATATATGATTCTCTGTGTCTAAATATCAAAAAAAACTTGGTTGTGATTGCTACTTAATACTATGCGATACAGGAAACCACAATTGAGCAGAGCAAAAGCTATGTCCCAGCCAAAACTGTATCTACAGA
This sequence comes from Oxyura jamaicensis, assembly GCF_011077185.1. Classification (NCBI taxonomy): domain Eukaryota; kingdom Metazoa; phylum Chordata; class Aves; order Anseriformes; family Anatidae; genus Oxyura; species Oxyura jamaicensis. The sequence goes on along the minus strand of NC_048904.1, from coordinate 14,722,650 downwards.
GACATACATAATTAGTCATGATGACTAATGAATATTATCCATTTAAGGGGAAATATATTTACATGAAAATTGCAATTGCAAAGCTACTCATCAAAATAAAGGAAATGCAAATGTATGTGATAAAGCATCCCTGACTATTGAAAGTATCAAAACAAATGCCTCAGCTAGCCAAACTCCATTAGCTCCTTTTCAGATGGAACGTCAGAAATACGTAACAGAGCACATGTGTGAGTTTTGGAGCACTCTTTCTCCTTTGTTAGGTACAAAATATAAACATTTAAGATAAAATACAATATCTACATTTATGTAAACAAAGATTTAGATATGTTAAGTATAATCATTGCAAAATTGGGCTTTATTTTGAAATATTATGATTATGGGCATAACCTAATGAGGTCTTATTCTGCCCCTTAGAAAAATGGGCAGGGGAGGTCTGTGTTGAAAGAACACGAGATGGCCAGGACGAGGCTACGGGCTGCCATTATGGCTCAAGAGAAAAACTGAGCAATTCTGAGGTTGATCTCACTTGTGCTGGAGACTGACTCCTGACCTGCCAATTCCAGAGTATCAGTGGGTCAAAGATGATAAAAAAACTATAAACTCTACCAGTTACATAACTGGTCCTCCTACATCCCTTAGGAGATGCAATTCTTTACATCTTTACCAATTCAAAAATAATACCAGTTACATCTTTTAAATAGAGACTAGATACCAAACTTCTGTAAATACCAATCAGAAAGTTGCAGCCTCTCAAGACTTCATAATTAGTATGTATGCAAATATGAAATATTTCTCACATGTACTTAAATATTTCCTCTGTATTTATAAAAACACAAATGTAACAGAATATCCAGTGCAAAAACACAGTAATGATGCACGGTTACTCTAAAACTATGTCAAACATGCATAGGTATCTTCGTAGATAATGAGAAGGGTCAATTAAGATACTAGTTACCTAAGTTTATTTAATAACTAATACCTTAGTCAAAGGAGAAGTAACAACGCCCTTGGAACAATTTACACTAAACTGATAAAACTGCAAAATAATTGCACACAGCAAAGTGTACTTGAGCTATCTTAACTTTCACTAGTGTCATTTTCCTTTGCCTAATTACAACAGAAACAAAGATTAACATTCATTATTTTCCTCAGCAACTCATCACTGACTTTAGTTTTATCTTGCAACAATTTTTCTTTTAACTTAGTTTTCTTCAGCGGTACAATTAACAAAGTCATAAGAAGCCTTTGCAAATCAACTGTGGAAATGCAACCACACAAAGCATAGAACAGATGCTAAATAATACTTGGTTTCAGAAATAAAAACATTCCATAAGCAGGTATCTTGTCTTCCATTTCAAAATACCTACATCTTCCACTGTGATTTATGTCACCATTTGAAAGGTCAATCTATAAAACACGTTAGCTTACTGCAGCAAACTAAGATAAATAATGACAGTTGAAATTGTATTTATGTTTCTTTAAAAAGTGTATTTATATACACCTGTAGAGAAGAAAAAGACGTTCTATGTTCTGTATTTTATACAATTAGAACACTTCATACCAATTACAACTTGTATTATATCAGAAACACTAGCAACAAAAGACAGGTAGCAGGCAAACAAAGATACTGGACATCAGAATATGCCATTTTTCTAAAAATAAATGAAACCCTGATTAGCTTATTTAAAAGTGTTCACAAAGTAAGACAATAACGTTAAAAATGATGCACAAACATATAAACAGATATGATTCAAGACAGAAAGGCACAGCTAATCAAGACAATGCAGAGCACACGATTAACATGATTTGCAAAATTTATTACTGAGCTCCTCTGTTAAATGTAGTATTATTCAGACTACACTGTCATGGTTATTGCAGATTAAAGATTACAAATTAGCTCCTCGTGTATATCATTATTGTGAGTGGTTGCATTTTATCTGTCTCATTTTACATCACTGCAGGCAGATGGAAGTCATCTTAAAATCTGACTCATAATTTAGGTACCGTACCACTAACCTGAGCAGAGACGTTGGTTCCTACTCGGGTCCCACACCATTCTCAATGTAAACAAAGGACACTGGCATGCACCCGGGGCTAAGGATGTCAGCATTTTTCAAACACCTTTCTGACTGTTCCATTTTATGGTGATGCAATATGACCTACATTTTCAATGGCCAAAGAGAGACAGAGAGATAGAAAGGGAGGAGATAGAGAAAAGAAAGAGAGACCTTTTCTGTCCTTATCCTCCATTAACTAAAGCTTTAGCTGTCCCTCATGAGGATGGTAACGGACAAGAATAAAGGCAGAATAACATCACGGTAGATTCTGAGTGAGAAGCTGAAGGATAGAGTAGCATAAGAAATAGCAAGATTTTTTTCTTCCACATTCCTGTGAACAAGTAAATAGCAATACTCTCAATAGGAAAGAAGAGCAGCAGGATCAGTAATTTTGTTACCGATTGCCAGTATAAAGCTGTCTGTAATGCAGATGCTTATTTTGCCACCTTATATTTCCCATCATCTTCATAACACTTCATTTTTATGTATTCATTTTAGATATCAAAATGAAAGACAAAATAATACGCATCGTTATCATAATTTTTACAGAGAAATCGAGGAAGAAAGAATAATTTGCCAGTTACCAGGCCCAGCGCAGGGCTGGGAACAGAAAGCATCACTCTTCATTATCTCTGTACTGTGCAATCTATTAGGGACTGTGATACCTGTCATACTAACATATAATCTTGACATAATTCCAAAATTATCTCTATCATGTCTCTCCTGCATATGATCCTCACACAAAGAAACATACTGGATTACTGCTAACTCTCAGAAAGCTTTCTTTTACAAATGATAAACCACATTTGTCAAGCTGTCTCTGGAAATGCACTTCACTGTGAACTGCAAAGCCTGACATAAAGTGCCAATGGTACTTTTCAATATAAGAATGTAAAAGTAAAGTCCTAATTGCAGCTTTAGTTGCTTTTTCATTTTTCTGTAACTAAATCACCTTTCCTTTCAAAAATTGGTATTTTTCCACATTTAAACTAGTATGTTAAAAAAAATTAAGGCTTGTTGATAGGATATAGTAAGCAAAAATCAAGATCTTTTGATTTGCAGCTACTGTTTTTCAGTGCAAATACTGTCTTGCAGAACATTTGCCAAGTGCTTACAGCATCAGAACCCTTTTACTAATGCTAGTATGGATACGTATATACAATATAGCAGTAAATCATTTTCTTATTATCGAGACTGAAGGCCAAAATTTGATCTTAAGTATGCCTCTGTAAATCCAGAATGACTCCAGTGCTTTCCAAAGAGTTTCTTGGGATTTGCACATATGTAAAGAAGCCTGTAATTTGGCACTGAGTTTGAAACCAGACATCAATAAAATTTATAGATTAATTCCTGCTTTTGACCTGTATTTATTATAACAATAGCTTTCTTATCAAACAGTATTCATCTCCTGAAATGCAATCATCTCTACACAGCAAGTACTGACAAATTGCTGTTCCTTTGCTTGAGTGCTGCTGCCTTTTATAACTGCAGTGTTACATCCAACTGGTTAGGCAGGCAAACAGCACCCAGATAAAGAAAAGGAGAGAAAAATATCGAAGCCTACCCTAATATAAAAGGAAGAAAGAATCAAGAGACAGAGTGCTAACAGGAATGAAAGAAATGGATTACCTGTAAAATGATCGGAAAGAGATTAGAAGTTAAGAGGAGAGGATGGACACTGCAAAAGGAGGACGGGGGACAGGGTTGGGGTGGAAGACAGCATCTGAAGCAACAAGAGAACTACTTCTCAAAACACACATGCCCATAAGAGTGTGAGGAAATCCTCAATAATTAAAATCAGATTACAATCACACATTCCTCTACTCCTGTTATCCCTGGTTGCAGCTTGTTCGACCTATCTTACTCTCTGAAATGGAATTTAGTGCGAGACAAGTAATTCTTCCCATTACAAACACAAATCTCTTCCTGTTAATCCAGGACAAGAGTCTTGCTGATCTAAAAAGAAGTAATTTTACTATTTTCAGTATTACTAAAACTCTCTTTTGTTAGTTTTTCACTGTACCACTTTCTCAGTTACCCTTACTCAATGCTGCCTTTTTTTTTCCCCTTTCTTCATAGCATCTCTGTTTCAGTTCAGAAGGGAGAGAAGCTGAGGTGACACTTTTATTGCTACCCAACACCATAAAAATTCCAACTAGAGAAGCCAGCCAGTGCAGAGATTAGCAGGGTTCAAGCCAAACCACCCAAAGTGATCCTTCCCTTCTGCCTACCAGTGACTGCCACCTAGAGTCAGAGACACCGGCTCACAGGAGTGGAGAAAAATGTTACAGCAATGAGAGAAATGTTAATCCCAACCACTCAAGAAAAGCAAGAATTCATATTCTAGAAATTTACAACTACCTTCAAAAATTCTTTGGGGTTCTCTTCTTAATGGGCCTTCTGGCTAATGAGTATTTGGTCCATGTCTCCCAGCTTTTCTTTTTAAACATGAAAAGGCAATTTCATTTTGTTATAAACACTGAAGTTGTACATGTGCAGAAAATACATATGAAATGCACTATACCACTTTTCAGGTAAGTCCTGCGTTTTGTATTGTTTGCTCATGTTCATGCTCATAAATTTGTCTTCTCACTCTCTCAGTCCCTAAGTCTCTTCCTTAAACTAAGGAATTACATTCTTTTGGCATTTCTTTATGTGTCACGTTCTTCAACTCTTTAAGCAATTTCACTGGCATCTCCACACTTCCTCTTTCCTAATTTCACTCAACACAGACCCTGCTCTCCTGCAAGTGTGTAGTTAATTAATACTTTATGTCAAAACTGAAGGACATTGAGCAGCCTGATGTTCATAAACTCAGGATCCTTAATTTTTTATTTTTGTCTAACCAAGTTTAGGAAACAGCTGGAACACAATAGGCCCTCCTTCTGTATGTGGTGTCCATACTCGTAAATGAGCCTAGCAGAAGTATATGTGATATTCCTATCACTTAAAAACTCAAGTCATGTTCCCAAGATAATAAAATGTCATTATTATGGTGTGAGCACAAATATAAAAAGGAGGTTGGCCCCACTGCCCAGCAGTAAAACTATGCACATTCCTCTTGACATCACAGATGGTGCACAAAGAAGAGCTGGTGAAGCACTAGAAACACAGAACACTGCTTGCCAAATGGGAAGAAAAATAAAAAGTCAAAAATTAAACTGAAAGCTTCAAAGTAGATCTTTGAAAAATGTAACCACATTGTGGTTTTGTGCACAAACTCCCAATAGTTACAATTTCTAGGTTTTGAAGCATTTGTAGTCCTAAGGCATATTTTACACTTTAAGCTTTAAGTTCTCCAATAACAACAGACAACTGTATCAAAGTCTTAACATTCCTCATAAAACAGCAGAAGGGTCCGTCTGGGAAGACCTTTGACTTGACATCACATGATTTTTGGCAATAGAAATAATGGAATTTCAAATGACTCTGTCCTTCTTTCTCAACCACAAGGACAATGGAGCCTAGGTTTGGTCCCTGCCAACAACTGGATTAGCAGAAACCATTCCTCTTTAACTACAGTGACAAGTAGTTAATACTTTTTTTTTCTTATTTCTATAGCTTTGTCAAAGACAAGAATCACATTTTGATATGAGTTACTGTAATGTTGTCTGCAACCACAACAAACAGTCCTTACCCTTACCTACTAGAAGCTGTCCTGTGCTAGGGCTGGTCATTATTTATCTTTCCTCAAGCAATGACAGCTGCTTAAAAGGTACCACCTGCACAGAAGCCAAGGAGAACAACTGCTTAGTGAGGGAAGCCTCTCTGAAGAAGAAACACCTCTTGCAGCACCCATCTCCATGGAAAAGCAGCAAGAATCAGCAGCAAGAGAGATCCAGAACAGCGGTCATACTCACTGATGCAAGCAGAAAGAGAAGAAAATGTAGGCTGCAAAATGGCTCTCTTAGAGTTGCAATCTCTGTGCCAAATTTAGGAGGCCAGTCCTAGAAAGACATGATGGGGAACAGACTCTGTGAAGAGGCAATTACAAACCAAGAAGATTCAGTATGAATAGCTCAGTCATTAGGAAACTCAGTACCTGGATTGCCACTGTATTACAAGTCAATGCCAACGCTTGAGATCACTGGTGGCATATGCCTGCTCCTCCAAAATCAGTAACCACCACGCTTTACTGTACCAGTTTAAAAGAAAAAAAAATTAAAAAAAAAAAAATCTTACACATTTGGGGCCAAAAACACTACATACAGTGAATACATTTTATTGTCAATGTTTTCAAAGATAAAGTCTATTTTGAAATGTAAACACCACGCAGCCCTGTGCTATTATTATCATGACACACAGGATGCAGCTCATGGTGCTAATAATTCATCTGCACGAAAAGTACAACCTCAGCAGTTTAAGTTATGTGCAATTAAAAAAAAAGAAGAAAAAAAGAAAAAAAGGAGCTAATTCCAGAATTGGGGCTTAATGTTTGTCTGTTTGTTCTTAAAAAAGCTAGTCATTTACCTTAGTACTGCGTAAAATCCCACTGAAATCACTTCGATGCCTCTCACTAGTACAGTTCAAAATAAGTTCATGAGCTTGCAAGACCAGGACAGATTTCTTTAACATAAACATTTGAAAATAGCAGCTCTTGAGCTACTTCCTTCCGTGTGTTTGATGACATTTTATCTACAGTTACAGTTAGCTGCTCCTGTTCATGCAAGTCTTTCACGTAACAGTAGGAAAGAAAAGCTTTACTAGAAACTGGACTGTAAATACCCTCCTCTTCCAATCCTGGCAAAGTGGCTGCAGCTCAAGTGCAGTTTAGTTTTTTCTTTCCTTTTTTTTTTTTTTTTTAAATTAAATTTCAAACTCATTACATCATGTAAAAAAAATCCCATATGTTTTACTTTAATATACATATGCACAAGTTTATTTTAGAATATTATATTGTTCAAAACTGTTCTAACGTTACATAAACACACCAAAAACCACAAGCAGATCTCAAAAAAATGAAAAAAAAAAAAAACAACAACGTTAAATAAACATAACTGCCAAAGCAATATTGGAATGAAACTGAAGTGAAAATATTTACAGTGAACCACAAAATCACAGGTGCACATTTGCAGTTATTAGTAGCACGGCTTTGTTCTACCTTCAACTCTTACAAGCCAATCTTTATTCATTTAAGCAGTAAAATCCAATTTATCTGCCACTTTTCTTTTATTAGATCATTTCTATCCACATGTGATCAACATGTACATTTTTATCTTAATACATGCAAAAGGCAGAGGACCACAAAGAATCCCTCATGGATTTCACACGTTCTACACAAACGTTTTACAAAACAAAACCAAAACATGATGTTTGTTTACACCAAGTCTCTACTAAAATATTATTATAACAGGAGTCGGACTGGGTGTTTTGTAAACCCTAAAGAGAAATAACATTTGGGGCTGAATGTATTGACTTTCATATGAATTTGTTTGCATACATGCTTACTTTCATAGCCACACGTATAACCACTTCATACCTCAACTGCGAATTTGCAATATATCAAAATACATATATATGTATACATGCTCCGATCTCTCCTTTGTCAGTAAGTTTTAAATTCATTTTTCTATTTACCTTTTGAAATTCCCTGAAATAGTTTATGAAGCAGATTTTTTTTCCCCCAAGGTGTTTTTCTCAGTTTGCCTGTACTTTTCAAGTCCAAATTCTATTCCTGCTTGCACATAAAATTTGGAAGTTGCCACAAAGGCACTCGTACGCCTTTGAACAGAATCTGATCTTCAATCTGAAAGTGATCTTTCATGCCATGCCACGCTTGCATGTTTTGCTCTTTCACTTCTGAAACCACTGGTTTGCTTTTATGGATTATTTCCTTAAATGCTTCGGTCCTGAGTCGTCTCATAACTATGTGCTGGGCTACAGAGCCGTGTTCACTCTGACTTTCCAACAGCAACACCACCTTATACTAGTCTACAGCCCGGTGATTACAAAATTCACTCTCACGGAAAGAATTAGGGGCATTAATCCCCTCCGGATGAAGGATGGCTGGGTTGAAGTCCCCCACACATGTGGCGAGCGTTGTAGTGTTTAACAGCCCCGCTAATGACAAAAAGGGAACCAGAACCATTACCACCTCCTGGGTTTTGAAAGCAAAGATTGACCTTTACTCCTTGTTTGAAAGAAAGAGCTTATGATCCTAATTTCAAGAGAGCGTGAATCCAAAATGCTCCCTGGAGAAAGGTGCTTAGCTCTGGATATAGGCAGGATTTAAGCACATTCCTACTTCAGCTACCGCACAGAAAATGTGCAGATTCATCAGCTCCTTCAGGCTGCTTCAGCTGGTATAATTCTAGTGAAATACCAGAAAATCCTAAGGCATTCGGCTCTCCCCGTTCTCGTGGTAACACCACCCATCTGGCCCCAGCTAGACTGCGTCTTCCCTTTGGTACACCCAGCTGGAGCAGAGCAAGGAGCTGCCCTCACTGCATCTCCCCATCTGGGGTGCGGAGGCTCTGCTGGAGAAGACCAATTATCTTCTCCACAGACATCTCCTGAAATATCTGTGTAAACCCTTTGTCTTCACGGCAACTGAAGCAGTATTTTAGAAGCAACGCTTGGCCCACTCACAAAGGAAAACACAACAGAGGAGAGCATGCCTTCTCCCTAGGAAGGCCTCAACCTCTCTTTGCAGTTTTACCCAGCTCCCAGTCACTCTTGGTAGGGTAACGAAGCTCAGGGACAAAGCACAGTGCTATCATTCAACGTGTGACGTGTGAAAAGCATAAAGCTGAGCATGCATCATCAATGCCTGTTTCACTGCTCAGAGCCAGAAATCAGGGTATGAGCACATGTTCCAGTGTATCATGTTTTACGGGAACCGTAAATTGTAGCTGCTCTCAAACTGACAGAGTTACTCTATTGAAATAAATACTTTAAACAATAAAACAATCTGAAGCAAAATAGAAAACCATTTTAAAACCAGAACCATATGTTTACCATTATAGACCTGATACTCTCATTCTCCATCTTCTAGGACAAAAGTGCTTCTTCTAACACCTTTCCACAGCACAGGGTCTTTGCCAAGCTCAAAGCAGTGTAAAAATTTCTAGGTGTTCTCTCACAGATCTGCACTGCTTCTAAAATGAAAAAAAACCAAACCTGGAACAAGAAAACCAACCAAGCACCTTCTATAAACTTGAGGGGCTGACTCAGAAGCTGCGCAATAGCTCTGATTCAGCTCTCCTGGCGAGTCAGGGCACCGTGATGCTCATGACGCCGCTCGCAGGTTGGGCACGAGCTGCCTGACACAGGGGGAAACTTTCTGAGACTTTTCCTTGGAAGTTTTTTGCAAAATTTCCTCAGGAGCACTAACAGTTATTTATTTAGATGTCATAGGAGTAAATATGGCATTCACAAGCCGCTGGTTGTTCATCCCGTGTTTAAAGGCGCAGTTAAATACACACGTTTACCATCTGGGCCAGTGCCAACAAGGACAATTCTTCAAAGTCAGTGGTAAAACCTCACTCAACGCCCACCTCCTCCTCTGAAAACTCTGCAAGGCCACCGATGATCTTCAGGGCACAACGTGCATGCCACCAAATCCATTAATTAATGGATTGGGGAAGGGAAAAATGAATATGTGCTCTTTTTCATATAAATAAATAAGTATAATAATAAAGGCCACACTAAAAACATCCTGCCAACAGAGGCTACTAGATGACTGACTAAGCCTGTCAAAACAGCTCCAAAAGCGTAAATAACTGCTTCCTTACAAAATACATGAAACACGAAGTGCCACCCTGAAATTCCCCAAGTCATTTTAAACCACAGAACGCAGGCACAGCGCGGAACCTCCGCTGCATCGCACAGGCAGCTGAAAGCTCTGCTGTTGATCATTTTCAGGTTAAAAGCCAAACCTAACCATCCAATACCTCTTGTTGCAGTTTCACAATACTTTGACTTCCACGAGACACCTGCTACAACGCCCTGACGTCCTTACCAGGTAGGAGCCTATCGAGTCCCTAGTAACAGCATCACGACCCAGCACACCACCCCTAAGCTTTGATAATTCCTCTGCCACAACTAGAGCACCTTTTGGTACGTGTGCGAGAAATGCTTTCATTTGCTGGCAGCATCCCCGCACCTGCAAGCTCTGCTTTCCATACTGAATACCTAAATTTCCAGTATAATGTAGTTTTGAGTTTGATGAGTTTTACTAAATTAGTGACAGATCACCTTAAAACGTACAATAAGAAAGCAAAACAAGGACAAAAAACCATAGCCACAACTTGTGGTTACATTATCATCTGGTAGAAGGCTGGTTTTTAAAGTAAAGTGTTAACAATACATTTAATCAATTTTGGTAACACGGGCAGTAGACAGCACAATTGATTTCTGTTCAGATAATAAATCATAGCATTTTTTAATTATTGCTATTGTCGCTACAATTGTGATGAGCATTTTTACTCTCCCTTCTCTTGTTATGTTGTAATTCTCTGAAAATGTGCTAGCTCTGCAGAAACACAAGGGTCCATGTTAGGAAAGCTTTTCACAAGGCTAAGAACCACACTGTTTAGTGTCTAAAAAAATATTAAAAAGCCTACTACTTTCTTTCCTCCAATCACTGGACTGAAAAAATTCAGCTCTATCTGCCAAAAGTGAAAGTGCCATTTCAATATCTGCAGACCTAGGCAGCAAGTGTCTAAGAATTTTTATGGAACGGGATGACAAGCACTGAGAAAGTTGCTGCTGATTTTCAGTAAGCACTGAGGCTAAAGAAGCCACAGACGATAGCAAAGAAAACACAGCACTAAGTTAAGACAAGAAAAGAGGGTGACACCAGTAGGCTAGCTTGACAGCTGTCTTGCACAAAATCATGGAACACAATCAACAAAGAAATAAAGGGTGGTGGTAAAAAGTAACGCTTAACATAGGCTTACAGAAAATAGGTCTTACTAAATAAAGTCGGCGTGGCTTTCTGACAAGAATATATGTTGGACTGGATAAAAATACCTCGTAGTTTCTGACCTACTATACTTAGATGTCTGTAAGATTTAGTGCCACACAAGACTGATTTAGAAGTTATTCAACACGGAGAAAACCCGGAACCTAAAACCACCTCATAAATTATTAGGGCGGCTTAGGAAAAATATTTTAAATCCACCTCATCAATAGTTAAAGCTGTTTTCGTAGCTCTAAAAATTATAGCTCATTATACCCTTGAATATTATGAAAAGCTTCTTCCCCTTTAACTTTTTCTGCAGTTGGAAAATATATATATATATACACATAGTATATATAAAGGGGAGAAGTTATAAAGGTTATTTAAACTTTATGAAATAAGTTCAGAGATTTTTTTCAAGAAAGAAAACTCGACATTAACAGACTTCCTCAATTTAAACAAAATAAATCAGGTGTATTTAAAAGACATTTTTCAATGAAAAAAAAAAGAGGATAATGATGAAAAATCTGAGTCAGTTCACACACGTGTAACATCTTGCAGTGCTAAACTTACCTAGCTTATACTTCTGGTATCCAGAGTCACCTGGGAACATTACAGAGGATCACTTCACACTTTTGACGTGGACAGGTGCGTAACAAACTATTATGTATAAGCTGCTTCAAGGTCTTACCATACGGCACACATACAGGAATTCAAGGCAAGAGGAAAAACTACCTCACATTTAGCTTGGTTGAAAGCTTGCACACACTGGTACTTACTCCAAATGACCTGGCATGGAGGAAGGTGCTATATACCCTGTGCAAGACATTTTTTCTGACTGCATTAGTCTGCAATACTGATTCCTTAAGACTCAGAACAGAGAATTTCCAAGAATTTTGTAATCAGCGATATGAATGATGACAAGAACAGCATAGAAGTAATTCAGTATTATTAACTATACAGACTGCTATGTTCTAAATTGGTTACTCAAGGAATTTGTCGTTGTGGAAGGTTTGATAAGACTCTCTGACCAACGCTGAATGACAAACAAAAAGTGAGAAAGGATTATACTGGATTAAATGACAGAAAATAACACAAAAGTACTCTAACTTTACTAAAGAAATAATTGTGGATTCTCACCTACAATACTCTCCAGTTCTGATCAACTTCTCGTGCCAGGAGAAATGGAAAGAGCACAGAGAAGGGCCAAGAAGAATACTAAGTCTTCTTAAGACTGGGATGCTTCAAGATGTTGAAGATCCTAGTTCCAAGAGGCAATCAATGGGTAAAGAGGGAAAGGCAGCAACAAACCGCACTGCATAAAACTTGTGTAGAGGAGTTCACCTAGGCCTTCTTCTCTCCCTGTGCCAGATATATGAGGGCTGTATCAGAGGGACCAATGTCTTAGGAAAAGCAAAGGATTTTGTCAAATCAGGTATATTAAATAGAAAAAAATGAAGAAAATAACCTCTTTTTAGTAGCACATACATAGTTCATGAATTCATGGTCCATTCTTTGGTCCAAACTTTGTATAACTGAATAGGCAGATTTTCACATAAAATTGTATGACTCACAAATCACATATTGAGTAATACATGTAGATGGCAAGAACAGAAATTACTTATCTAGATTTTCTACATCGGAAATCGTTTATTCTCAAAGGTTCAGATAGTGTTTCAATGAACCCTCACTGGAGCACTTTCCCAATATCACCTTCCAAAGAACCTGACCAGTTACCACCACTGAAGGCAAAGTACTGGCTCAAAACCACCTAGCAATACGGAAACTCCTGTTAAGTACCTCTATCCAGAACAAAAAAAGAACCTGTAATTGTTCACAGCTCTGAAAGCAGTAAAACAGATTACACTGCACGCTGACTTTGTTCTCTTCTTACCTCTATTTTCTGCACCACCCTGGAGCTGTCGGTGCAAGGCCCTGCAGAGAACAAGCCCGCAAACCTGCTGCGTCCAAGCCAAAACCACGCGGGAGTACCGGGGTGGCAGGCCTTGGATGTATGCCTCACCTATCACTACTATAGCAGGACATACATTACAGTAATGTTGCCAACTTTAGCATGGCATAAGTGTCCAAGTCTCTGGTCCGAAAAGCCAAAACTTAACACTTGATACCAGTAACACTGCCATATCTGCAGACACCCAAGCGCGGTGCCAGCTTTGGTTAGCTTGTCAGGGCAGGAAGAAGCAGCTTTCGTTACTACCCACTGCTGACAGCCAAACTCCCCAGGAAACGTACCAGAAAAAAAGATCGTTGCATCCCTAGCACTAGATGGGCTTTGAAGTCCCTTCCAACCCAAGCCATCCCGTGACGCCAAGCCATCCTGATCCAAGCCCTGCTGCTTGACCTCTTGGCGTTGTGCTCCAGAGGGACGACCCCGAGTGCAGACAAGGGTCCATCCAGCAGGCCCCCACACTCCCCTAAGGGCACATCCATGCCCCCGCCATGCCGCGGCCACCCCACTGCCCTCCGCCTCCACGGTGCCAGCCACCCTCGATGAACCCCGACCCCCAGGACCCCGCAGCGGGGTCCGCAGGACCAGGAGGACGAAGCCACTGAAGTGGCGGTGGCAGCGGCCTCATGACGAGGTCTCGAGGGGCTCGGCGAGGCGTGCGGGCTGCGCGTCGAGGCCAGGGCGCCATGTGCCGGGGGCATGGCGGGGCGGCCGGCCGGGGGGCGGCGGGGGGCTCGGGGCCGGGGAGGTGGAGCCTGGCTCGGGGCGGGGGGGGGGGGGGGGGGGGGGCTCTCCGCTTCCCTCCCCCGCCGGCCCCTCACCTGGCGGGGCTGCCCCTCACCAGGGAGCCGCTTCGTCGCCCGCCGGCCCTCCCCAGCCGCCGCCGCCAACGCCGCCGCCCGTCCTCTGTCACCGCCGCCGCCGCCGCTCAGGCCCCGGCCGCCGCCGCCTCCCCCTCCATGGCGGCCGCTCCCGCCGGCTGCATTGTGGGAGCTGACCTCACTCCCTGCCGCCGCCCCGCCGCCTCCGCCGCTCGCCGCCATGGGGGCCGTGACCGACGGTGAGACCTCCCTCCTTCCTGCCCTTCTTCTCTTCCTCGTCCCCTCCCCGGCCCCCAGCCGACCCCACAAACCCCCGGCCCCTTTTCCCCAGCCTCCCCCTCCTCCCCCCCCCGCCCGCCTCCATCGCGGGCCCCGGCCTCCTCCCGCTGCCTCCCGCCTCTCCGCAGGTCCTCCCGGGTTAACCTGGCCCGGGACAGGCATTAAAAACGCCTTTTCACTTTTCTTTTCCTCAGATGAAGTTATCCGCAAACGGCTTTTAATCGATGGCGACGGGGCGGGTGACGACCGGCGGATCAATTTGTTGGTGAAGAGTTTCATTAAGTGGTGCAATTCCGGATCTCAGGAGGAAGGGTATTTGTTTTCTCGTTTGGGTTTTGGAGTAATTAGTCTGCGTTTCGGTGGGAAATTGGGCTTGATCTGTTTTGAAAAAGGAAGTCTGCTATGTTAAAATGCACACATCTGCTTCTCTCCTTTGGCTCTGTGGTGTTTCCAGGACAAAGGCAGGGGGTTACGGTAGGAGATGAGGACTAGAGGTGGTTCAAAACTTACTCAACAAACCCTCACGAAATCTAACAATGCTCTGAATGTCCTCAAGATTGCCTTGTTTTTTCATGATCCAGCAGTTACGTTATTACAGCAGGATCGTGACTTGAATATTTTAGGTGGCGGTTGTGCATTTGTTCTGCTAGGCAAGGGCAGCGCTGGTTTTGTGTCTGCTTCTGCTGGTCTTTATTTTTAAAAAACAGACCAAAGCAGTGAGGGCAATAATGCGTGTTCTGCCGTGGGGGCCATTCTAGGAACAGATGTCAATTCCAGGAGGACAGCGTGTAACGATGGCACATACAGTGAAACACTGGAGTATAAAAATGCTAATCTTGGTGGTCACAGAGCCAGGCGTAGCTGGGAAGTGTACAAGGCCTGGATCAGCCTGCCCAGTGCTTTAACACCAGCTTTGCACCTTGTAAGACATCATGATAGAGTTACTTGATACGGTGTTTCCGACTGCACTTCCAAAAATTATACATTGAATCTTTGAAATATTTTATTTGTTTAATAATTACTGTTGTTTAGCTGTTTCTTACATTACCTGAGGCTTTGTTTTCTTGTTAGATAGAAGCAGGCAGGTATTTTCATGCTGCTTAGGAATGAATGTTTTGTCTGCTTTCAGTTACAGTCAGTACCAACGAATGCTGAGTACTTTATCACAGTGTGAATTTTCGATGGGAAAAACTCTTCTGGTATATGACATGAACCTGAGAGAAATGGAAAATTATGAAAAAATCTATAAGGATATAGGTAAAGATGAGAAAATACTACTTCTTTTTTATCTTGTTGACTATTTTTCTTTCATGAAGAAACTAGAGCCAGTTCTGGTGAACATAATATATATATGATGAATAATTTATTTATTTTTAAATAGCACTCATGCTTACCTTGTAAGCCTCTCATCCACATGTAAAATACATATAAATAAAAGCTTTAAAAACCTATTGAAGGGTATGTAGTTTTGAAGCTCAAGGAATTAGCAGGCCACCATATCAAAAACAGCTCTTTATATTTTTATAGTCTAGTAGAATGGCTTGTTGACATGTGTTGTTTGACTTGCGTATAACTCTGTATATCTTCTTGTTAAAGAAAATAGTATAGCTGCAGCACATGAGAAGATTTCTGAATGCAAGAAACAAATCCTGCAAGCAAAAAGAATTAGAAAAAATCGCCAGGGTAAGAAGCATCATCTGTATTTACAGTGGGTGATTTCATACATTGTACCAGAAAATAGATTATACATTTTTGAAGATGCATTGGAAAGTACTACCATCATCAATATTATATCCATTCTGGTGGGTTTCATACCCACTACTATAAGTTTGGTGGATGAGCCAGGAAAAGTTGAGCCAGCAGATCTCAGTGACATACAACATCAGGAAGTTCAGAGAGTTGTTTTCAGGCCAAAGGAAAAAAAAAAAAAAAAGAATCCAATGGCAATTCAGGTGATGTAAGTACTAAAGCACATTATTAAAAGCAAGACAAACAAATTAAATAGGCTTATATCCAGCACTGAAAATCTTACAAGTCTATGGAAGATCGTGCCTTAGCTTACACAAGAATAATTATGCCAGTTGCAGACCCACCAACTCTATATGTAGCCTTACAATATACCTCAAACCAGGTATAAGAGGTGTATTTGTTCCCTACTCTTAGAAGTACGTGCCGGTAATTTCAGTTGAAACTTTCCTATCAGTTGAAAACTTCAGTTGAAGTTTTCCTATCTGAATAAGGTCTTTAGCATACGTACAATATTACCGTTAGGAAATGTCTATGTTAGTTGCCTATATGAGCATAACGTTGTTCTTAACATGCAAAATATTAAACAAACACATCCAGTTGTTTCTCTTGTAATATTCTATATTTTCTCTAAAAACCTTAAATATTTGTGTAGTATCTTATCAACAGTTATGTATATATATATATAAAATATGGTATCTAAAAGCAGTATTTATGAATCATACACAAAAGACCAAGCGTGCAACAAAGCAGAGTTATCTAAAGGTCGTGTTTTCTGGCCTCATCTTTTACAAATCACTAGTACTGGGTAAGCTTGAGTGAGTAAATAATAGCTTACAATCATATGTGAAGTTTATTTAAAACAGCTTTTGATGTGATCGTCTACTTTTAAATGTATGTATAATACATTTATATCATACACTTTTGAAAGTGTATGATATAAATTATATACACTTTAATATGTATTTTTGCTTGAACACTTATGTTTGTGTATCAGCTATTACGTACCAATTTGAAAATATTAAAACAATTTCTCAGGAAGTAGAAAGAACAGGTACTATGCTATGGTGTGAAAGTTTTAATTCTTCAATCTGTATTTTAGAATTGCTTTGACTAATAACATTTCGATTTCTTTCAGAATATGATGCATTGGCCAAAGTAATACAGCACCATCCAGACAGACATGAAACACTGAAGTAAGTATGAGACTGCATTAAAGTATAATAACCCAGCAAGTTAGAAATCATGAGATTTGAGATTTCCTTGGTTTCACAGTTTGACCTTTCCTTGCTGTTACATAATTTCTTTTGACACAAGAAAAACTTAGGTTTCATTTTAAAATTGTGCCCATATGAGCTTTCTTTAATTAATCTCCATCTGTATGGATTCAGAAGCATTGCTAATAATTTTGTATTTGAAATTTTTCCATTGTTAAGGTGAATGAGTGAACTCAGATGTAAATGCACGACAGTTTATCAGTGACAAGTTGATCAGGAGAGAGAGATAGCACGGCAGTACTGTAAAGTGCACCAGCAAGTAATTGTGCAGAATATATATCACACAGGCAAGTAAGATAGAATTATAGAAAGCAGGAGAAAGCTTTTAGGTTTGTTCTATGTTTTTCTTGTAGTAGTTGTTCCTGCATGCCCGGTTATAAATCACTACCACAATATACCACAATATAACCTGCCCTAGCACATAGATTAGACCTACCTGCTGTCCAGTGTGTCCTGATTACAACTTAGAGTATTACTTGTGTCATAGTTGGATTTGGATCACTGTTTGTGCTTTTGGGTCATTCTGAATAATCTTGGGGAGATCACCTTTTGAACTTTATCAAGCCACAAAAACATTCCATCTGTGAGTTTGTTCTTTACGTGATTGAAGATGTATCACTGGATTACTTTCTCATTTAAATGCAACTTGTGCCTATCCTGATGTCTTCTTCCAATTAAATTATTTCACGTTCTATGGTGTTTTATAGCAAAAGGAAGGTTTTTGATCATATTATTACCCTAATATAAACATTGTTATAGCTATAAATTTCTGGGACTATTTCACACACTTCTCTTTTGAATGTTTTTTTTTTTTTGTGCCTTTGATTTTGCTACCACAATTTGGATTATTTCAGTCCATTCTCATGTGGCTGAGCTACTTCTCACTTCATTTGTCAGTATATACCATTTATCAAGTGAGACTTCATAATAAAGAATTATTACAAGTGAAACAACACTTTTTTTTTTTAAAAAAAAAAAAGAAGATTCTGGGCTGTTTAGATTTTTGGGGGGCAGTTTTAATTTTGTGCAACACATCCAGTGTAAATTTCTTAGGCAAAGCTAGGAATGACAGTAAGTTACAGCTAGTAAATTTAGCATTTTGTCTTCTTCTTAAACTTCATTTTCTCATCTCTTTACAAGGGTATATTGTCAGAAATACCAGTGTGCTCATGCACTATAAGTGTCTACAATATATGCCCTATTGTCCTTAGTTCTTTCTATTTGTAGTCAAAGATACAGACTTGAACTATAACAGATTGAGTCTCCATTTTACAGATTTTATAAATAGAACATAATAATGGAAAAAAAAAGTTTGAAAGGAACTTGCTTCAAAGGTATTTCAGATTTAACTAACCTCTCCAAGTGAACACTAGATTCAGAAGCTAGATGAAGTTTTCCTCTAGTGTTTTTATTGCAAAGCTTTCTTTCAGTCCAGTTTGAGGCAAGTATACAGAAAAATCAGGTACTGTGAATCAAGAAAGACCACCCTTAAATCAGAGTGGAGGAAGCCTTGCTAACAATATCATGAACTCAATCACTGAAAACACTAGAGAAAATGTCTTGTGAGGAAAAGTGTCATAGTTTATCACAAGAGTTACATTTATTGCTTTTGCAGGTCATATGACACAATAGGACAAAGTTCAGAGAATAATTTTTCTATGCTTTTAAGGGACTATTTCTTGGAACAACTAGTCCTGCAGCACAAAAGAAGAGAAGCAGCTATTGACTTAGTCAAGAGTAATGCACAGTAGCCAATTCAGGAAGTGTCAGGAGCTGAACCACTAAATGACAGTACCCACGGTGTAATTAGCTGCAGTATCAGAAGAGCTGTGACAGCACTGAGAAATGACACTGTCTTATAAAAGGAGATATAAAAATGAGAAGATTAGGCAAAGATTTTCTGGAGCTGAAAGTAAAAGTAGTAAAACACCAGGTGTAACTTGGATGTAGCTAGAAAATTGCATGTCTTCTCACAGTCTTAAAGCTGACAGCAAGGCATAAACAGCAACGTTTGGCAAAATAGAAGCCTTTCAGAAAGTAGAAGCCAGATACTAGTGAAATAATTGAATAAGCCCATAATCTGCTAGCCTGTTTCCATTATAGGAAGGTTTAAATGTGACATCCAGCCCTCTTTGAAGCATTCCCCTCAAGATACCAGTACACAGCTTCAAGAAAAAAAATAAAAAAAAGAAAGAAAAAAAAAAAGAAAAAAGAAAAAGACAACCCCAAAAGTGCTACCCTTAGGTAGCACTAAACCAGAACTTTTCTCCAACCATCACGAGTTACTCAGGACTGGAAGGTTTTTGTGATTCCCTGCCCAGACCGGTTGCAATAGCTGTCAGTGCTTCAGAAAAAAAATCTTTATTCCCTTGCTGACCTCTATATGTCTCTGCCTGCTAATTAATCAGGGATGGTCAGCCTTAAATCCACCTGACCTGTAAAGAAACATTGTTCTCATCTTATTGAGCATAAATTATAGTAGACATTACAGGAAATCGTGAAGGGCAGAACTGGAGGTTTTTGAGTGTGGCTGTTGATTCCTCATCCTCATCTGAAAGCTAGTCAGCATTACAGTACCGGTTATTTACCCTATCAAAAAGGATTTTGGTGGACCACAGTGGGTCCAAATAAGAATCAAAACCAATCAGATGCTTGCAGAAAGGTCGTAAAAAAAAGAATCAAAACCAATCAGATGCTTGCAGAAAGGTCGTAAAAAGGGCTGGACAGATTACATATGTCAAAAGGATAAGAATAAAAACAAAGAATATTGATGTTGCATGCTTCCTTTATCTCTTAGTTCCATTATATCTTAATTTTCCATTAAAATAAAAACTGGGATTGGAGAAAGAAGTACTTATATGGATTACAGCAATAAAAGTATTAAATTCTGTTTGCTGAGACATAAGCTAAATGCTTACTGCAAAGATTGTGTGTTCTCCACTGCTATATCTGGTCAGGCCGTTGTCAGAGATAAGGTACTTGGCGATGTGTTTGAGTCAAGTCTGGCAAGTGTTGTGTGTGTGTGTTGGCTATATCAGTTTATCAGTTACGTTCTCCACACTGATGCTGTTTTTATTAATCTACTCCTGTCAACATAAAGAAACTGAACTAGCAAGGCCTAGGAAAATACCCCAGGTGTTTAGTGTAACCTGCTTATTTAAATGTTATTTTATGGTCAAGAAATAATACATATACAGGCCGAATGCCCAGTGTACAGTTGCATTCCAGCTTGGTAGCCTTGTTTTCTATAAAAGTAATGAAATTATAAGTTTATGACATTATAGCTTAACCACTTATGTAAAGTAGCCTTGCTTATATGCCATTTAATTTATTATACTTTGTTTACCTTTGCATTGCTATTACCTATGCTATTTATTTAATGGTTCTTTTTCTACTTAGTTCAAATTTATTTTTCAAGACATTCACAGAACTGCTTTAAAAATACTGTGACAACTTCTTTTCAGGCAGCTGGAAGCTTTGGGGAAAGAACTTCAACATCTTTCTCACATTAAAGAAAACGTTGAAGATAAGGTAGGTTTTTCATAGAGATTGTTATATAATTATTTAATTGGAACATAATTAATTGATGGTCTGCTATGAGTTGGTTGGTTGTATCTCTCAGCTTTCTAAATATATACTTCATCATTCCAGCTGGAGCTGAGAAGAAAGCAGTTTCATGTTCTCCTGAGCACCATCCATGAGCTTCAGCAAACATTGGAAAGTAAGTGGTGTCCTTAAGTGATATATATAGGGGTTGGGTGTCAGCAGATCACAAGTAATGACAGTTTCTAGCAGTGGACTAGCTATGTGCAATTGAAGATGGTGAACTCTTGCATCGGCAACATCTATTTCCAGTCTGAGTCTGTTCAGACTTTTTTTTTAAATTCTACAAGCTAGCCACTCTTATCTACTGACTAGCCTTAGGCTGTAGGCAACAGACTTCTTTAAAAACTTCAAAATGTGGAGACTGTGAAGACTGAGAATAGCTATTTCAAGTGTGATTTTTTTTTTTAAACAAAAGATAATCTCGTGCATAGTTTCCAAACTTTCTTGTATAATTCAGGGTTCAGTAATATTGAACTCAGGGTATCATTGGAGGTATTACTAAGAATAAATCGGAATATAGAAAAGCCAAATGACTTACCTGCTCAGGCAGGAAGCCTGTAACAGAGCAGAAAATAAAACGGTCAAACACGATCTAAATTGAGGAATGCAGTCATTAATCTTTTATCATACAAGGAATATTTTTAAATCGGTGTTTACGGTTCATGCTCTAAGATAGGCAATATTGTTTTAAATATTATTTGCTGAATATTTGCCATGTCTTTTAAAGACACAATAGTTGATACAGTCTGTGGAATGTGACCTGATTAACATACACAGGTGGCTATAAGAGCAGACTTTCATTCTCTAAGGCCCTTTAGATCTTCTTAAGCAGAATGAACAGTTAATCCTAGGTGCACTTTAGCAGAAGGTTACTGTTATTAAAGTGTTACTAACGCTTAGGTAGTAGTCTCTAAAATATATTTTCATATGGGTATATGGTTTACCTTTACCATAGGCCTAGGATTTTGTTAAAGAAATGTCTAGGATTTTGTTAAAGAAATAACAGCTTAGTGGAAGGCACAACTTTATATGAAATAAGCCATCAATAAACAAAGATAAAGCGTGTAATTTGAATCAATCTGGCACCATTTGCTTGAATTGATCCTATAGGATTTAACCCATGTTTCCTGTAATAGCTGTAGCATATATCAGCTTTAAACTTCAGGAGGATTTTTTTTAAGCTTGACCATAGCATTTTTTTTCAATATAGTCCATAAATATAATTTAAGCATATTTGACTAATGATAATATATTATTTTAGATGATGAAAAACTTTCAGAAGCTGAAGAATCTCAAGAAACCCAGATGGAAACAGAGACCAAACAGTAGATATGTTGTGAAAACCACTGAAGAATGTCCAAGTATCTTCACTTTGTGTTCAAGCCAGTAGTAAAAGAGCAGGAGCTAAAAACTTTTTGTATTGCTCCTGTGAATTTTTATACAAAAATGTTTTGCTTATGTTTTGTTTTGCTGGTGCTTCAGGTAAAAACAGTTCCAGGTCTGTACAGGCAGACACTTTGTGTTAGTCCACAAACTTTGTAAACCAAAACACATTTCTTGTCAAAGGGTGAATCTTCTGTACAGTATTTGTGAACTAATATGTTTGCAAAACAGTGTCAATAAAAGGTGTTTACAAACACTCTTCTATTATTTAGTAGGCCATGAGTCTAATAGCAAAGGCTTTTTTTGTTACTTGATTTTGCACTGGTGTCAGTGCACGGTTGCACAAGTCCCAGTTTCCATACCATAGTCCAGATGGGATCTAAAACAGAACAAAGGTCTTATTTTTTTCAAACTAGCTGCCGTTTTAGAACTTGTGTGTGACTAGACTAGAATTTGCTAATCTAATTCTGTAGAAATTATTTGGTTTATATGAATATTTGTCAAGGGGTGTAAGACAGCAAAAATCATACTGTACTGTTTTTTTCCTTAAGCCAATGCAAAGAACTGCAGTGATCTGTGCAACCATGTCAAAAGTCACATTTTAAACTGACACGTTTAAAACTGCTGTCTAAGTGCTTTGTTCTTGTAGAACCAGGAGTCTAATTCTGGTAACACTTGTTATCTGCTTCTGGATTTTCTCTGTTAAAATATTATGAATTGCATCATAGTTCCTGAAACAGGAACAGTGAACACTGACAGTGGAACCCTTCCTTCATCATGATGACAAAAGTAATATGTAGGGCTACAAGTGTAATATTAAAGAATATCAGATACTGTTATTAATAGGTGGAATGTATCCACCTGGACTGTCCTGTACCTTGCAGCTGAGCAGTTTGCTGGGAGGTAAGAAATACAGGTGACTACCTTCCCAGCAGAAGAGAATTGAGTGTGCTTTGGAAGATTTTGTAAGACGGGGAAGGAACAAGGGGCAGTAGCAGGTCATGTCAGTACCTGTTAGCTGTGTTCTAAAATCACCTGTTAAATCAACCCTTCCAGTGGTTTGGGCAAGGGAACACATTTTGGATCTAGCTCAGACTGTGATGTAAGTGTATGTGGTTAAAGTACAACAACATTACACAGAATGGAGCCTCCTCCTCAAACTAGGTGGCAGGTGAGAGGGATTTCTGGGGCTGGAGCTTTGGACTTCTGTCTAAACGCCGTGTAATTCTCAATCTCAGTGGCTGTGGATCTGCGTGCATTGGGCTGCACAGACGTATCTGAGCTTGTTTTGCTTGCATTCCAAGTTTGCTAAAGGCAAGCCAGCTGAATGAGAAGTTGTACAACTTCAGTAGCACAGTGCAGCTCTGGACTTAGAAGCTGTCAAAAGTCTTCTAGTTCACAGCTGGTCAACTTAGAACACAGGAAGCTCAGTTTTGCCTGTGTAGACATGCACTGCTTCTTGTGCTCTTAAGGTTTTGCAGACTGGGGCGGGGGTGGTGGTAAGCAAACAAAAAGGATTTCATATGAAAAATACACTGTCAAAGTATTTACTGTTCTGTGTTTTTTTCCCCACTCCTAACAACAGTGAACAGTAAAATATTTTGTGAAGCAGCAATACTAAATTATTGCTAAATCAGGGAGGAGTCACCTTCATGAATTATGAGGATCATAAATGACAAAGTCTGAAGACACTTTTAAAGTGTATTAATTTTTTTTGTTGTTGAAAGGCCTTCTGTCAGCCACAGGAGTGGGTGACATTTAACAACTAACACTGGTTTCCATAACAGCAGCAGCATGAAAAAAATAATATTTTCCTATTCATTATTTTAGAGTGTTCTTTGGAAATTATTTGGACCACTCTCCAGGAACTTGGACTGATCTCACTAATCTCAAGTTCTTGCACTGAACCTGACCAGAAACATGCCAGTGTGTCAGTCTGCCCACATAGTAATACATACACAGAATTGAAACTTGCACTTGAAGCAATACAAACATATGGCAAAGGAAGGAATATATTCTACTTTGAATTACAGTGATGCAATCTTGAAAAGAAATTACTGCCCTAGAAAATCAACTCGCCCTAGTGCAGCATGGCAGCAAGAGGTTGGTGTTACCATACTGCCTTGGAGAGTAACCAGAAAAAGTATGACATCAATTCATTGCAAATGCAGCCTCAGTGGGACATCCACAATCTTTGCTCCTATTTTTTTTTTCCTCCAGTATTTATACCTCTAACTTTTTGAGCACTGGATTTGTACCAAAACAGAAACAAAACCAAATGAGGCTGTAATGCCAGGCAGTGTTTAAAACCACTCTGTTATTAAGCAACAAGTTCCAGGTTCTAATCTGCTCTGCCTAAGTTGAAAATACATACCTGACTTCTCCTTCATTCTTCTGATGAATTAATTTGTCATATTTCCAAGGCACAGATGATTGTCACTGTTTCATCCCTGCCTGGAAAGCTGTCCTGCTATGATGTTTCTTACCTTCATTGACTTGATGTACACATATATAGATCTGTACACATATAAACTCCAGATCTCAATAGCCATGCTATTTAAATAAGAAAATTTTATGTTTTTATGATCTACCTCATCCCTATCTGAGCTGAAAGATTACTACTTGTCTAAATGCTACATCTTAATTTCATTGCCATACAGATGCAAAAATACAGGCAGAAAGAGATGCTGAAGTGACAAGCTGACATTTTCTATGCTGGGACTTGTTTTTCTGTCCTCTCCAAACAAAAGAGAGGTAGAGGGAGAGTGGAACACTGGACAGAATTGATAACTTGAGCAGAATTTTTAGACAAAGATTTAGCAAGAAGGGAGAGAAAGAAGGTCACAGTGACACACTGCCAAGTGATGGGATCTCTCTGAAACCATGGTAATTTGAAGACAGCTGCTGACAGTAAAGAAAATTGCAAAACTATAGCCCAAAATTTTATGATAGAAATTAATTGTATTAGATATTTGTCATGCAAGCTTTCTAGCTGTCACAACTGACTTGTACCATCCTTTCCACCACTCCTTTATTTCAAGCTCAGAAGGTTTTTTTGGGGAAAGGAAAAGCGAAATAAATACAAGTAGTATTAGTTTTGCTCTGGGAACCTGAGTGCTTTTTATTTTACAGAATATGTGCATCAGGGAAATCCTGTACTAGTATATGAGCCACTGAAAACATATATACAACAGACACCAGGGAAAGCAAGTCAGAAATAAGGAAGTTCTCTATCTTTCATGCTTCATCCCAATTGCCAGACATGTTCTTGGGTTACCTCAACCTTCATTTCCCAGGTCTATTTTAATAAACTTTAATCCATGTCTAGATGTCCCTAGAAGTGCCACTCACAGCCCAGGCCCGTGTGTTGCCAGGCGCTGTGCAAAGGCAGAACAAAACAGCCCCTCCTGCCCCAAGGCACCAGGCAGTGCCGCAACAGCCGGGACTTAAAGCCATTTTGGTGCAGTGCCCTGAGCAGAGCACACACCACGGCTCACCTGCAAGTACCCTGCTGTTTGCCCTGACCTGGCATCCCGCAGCTGCCTGCTGCCAGCCCCCCGCTGCTGAATTCGGCTGCTCGGTTACGTGCTGGCAGCACCTGGGGGTGCGCTTGGGGGCACCAGGGCCAGCACCTGCCCACCAAAGGGGGCTCAGCATCCTGGCCGCGAGTTAAAGAGCAGATTCCCCACCCGTTCAAGAGTAACCCTGAAGTAAAGGCTACAGCATGCTGTCGTCTTTGTCCAGAGTAGCAGCATCCTGAAGAGGATGAGTGGTTTCACACCCCGTACGAAACGAGGAGTGCTTGTTTTGCAGGAGCTCTGGCTCCGTCCTCACATGAAGCAGCACTGCTGGTGTTGCAGCCTGCATGGCGGGAGCTGGTGTAAACTGAGGAACACATTACAAAGGATCTCTGAAATACATTTAAGTTTGTATTTCAATTAGCTTTCACAGGGGGGCACACAAAAAGGGAGGATTTACAAAAAGCCTCGCAGCTACTGGGAGTCAGGCAAGCTGGGGCTGGGCCCTGTGCTCATGGCCGGGCCCAAAACCTGCACCTGAAATGATTCATCGCCGTGCAGGTGAGCATTTACTGAAGTACAGGAGAGGAAGGATGACTTCGGGAGTGCTCCTTTTACACCCAAACGGCACAAAACCAACTGCTGAGCCCCTGCAAGCCAGCCTGGTATCTGGCACACCTTCCCCTGGTCTCCATGCGGAGACACGGCCCTCTTTGGGCAGGCCCAAGCCACAGCGGGAGGCCAGCAGGAGGGGGAGGCCTGTGCCCGGTGGGGAGGCTGCTCGGGGGTCCCCAGGGTCTTCGGGGGGCCCTGGGGTTTGGGGGGGCTCCGGCACGGCCCCTCGGCAGCGGCAGGGGGCAGCAGACGCCAGCCTTGCCCGACTGGCGAACGGCTCTCGGCTCCCCACAGACATGCCGCCGTGCTCCTGGCCTCTCGTTAGGAACAGGCCAAACAAGTGTTTTTATCGGCATTGCTTCACAACCTGGCGAGTGCTGGCTGAGCTCCAGGGCTGCCTTTAGCCTGCAGCGTGCCATCGGTCCCACACCGCGGCCTGGAGTCCTAAACACCACACTGGGTTTTCTGTGCCTACCCAGCGCAGTTGGTTCGCAGTGTCTCACATAAACGACCCTAGTTTTCAAAGCCTCTACTAAAACACCCTAAAACCTCTCCTAAAACACCCAAATATATAAAACACTGTGAAGACGTGAAAGGGGATTGCAATTATTCCCCATGAATGGGGAGGGGGAGCGTGAGAGTGACTGTGGTGGAGTTCAGCTGCCTAGCACGGTAAAACCACCACCGTGCCATGCTAAAACCACTGCTGTTTGTAACACCCTTGGACACGACATAAGCAGACTGTAACCAATAGTTCGTTTTCCCGCTGAAGTTAAAGAGCAGATAGCAAACCCTCCAGCTGTCTCTCCCACGTTAGGGCAAGAAGAGCGGAGCAGGGCAGCGGGGCCAAGCCCAGTCCCACAGACGTGTTGGTGTGCGAGGCTTTCCTGCCTCGAGCACACACAGCCCCAGCAGCCTGAGGCCAAGGCAAGAGCCTTGGGGATCATTTATTACTGGGATGCTCAGAATTTGCAGCATCACGATGAGAAACCTGGCAAAAGTTGCTGAAAGTGTTATACTGTGTGAGAACTCCTAAAATAGGCAACAGCCGAGACATAAGCTTTTAAAATTGTTCTCACATTAAAGAAAAATAAAACAAAACCAACTAAACAACCTTTTTATGTTTTTGCCAATTTGCCTTGTAATGAAAAAGTTACCACTGAGAGATTTTAAAATGATGCTTTTTTCTCTGAGGAGAAAAGGATCGTGCTCTTCTCAACAAAACGCAGTTTCATCATATGTACATGCTGGAAGTAACAGAATGCACTTCGTGTTACAAGTAGGCCCAATTAGGAGCCCTTTTGGAACAAAAACCAACATATAATTTATGAGATAGCAGAGCAAGTTGTCTGCAGCCACCTTTCCACTGCCTCAGATGAAGTATCGTTTCACTTAAATCTCCTCATGTGAGCCTCTGTGAAATTCATCTTCACAGTGAGCTTGCTGCACCAAATTCCACGTACATTAGCTCCCATTCCAAATAAAATATTTTCCCTAAAGCATTGTGTTGTTGCTGACAAAACTCCCAACACCACGAAGCTCTAAAGCTGGAAACAAAAGCCTCTGCTTACCAAGCACAAGGGACGAGTTTAGACACAACACATGGAAACAAACACTGCCCAGAGCAGCTTCTCCCAGTAAGTCAGGAAATTTCCACAGCATGGTCGAAATTCAGAGGTTGAGGCATTTAAGTTTATTTGATAAGAAGCCTGGAAAATAAATAATACGTCTTGATATCTTTGTTTGTTAGGAGTTCCTGTTAGCATTGGTATCTTTTGACTTCATTCTGCATGAACTTGCAAAAAGCCTTTGAATCAGTTCTGCTTTGCTCTGCTATTATGACTGATGGAAATGGAGGCTGGGGAGCATCGGGGCCACCACTCCTGCTACGTGTGTCATTACTGTCCCCAGTACCTAAAAGTATTTACCAGTGTGTGACAACAGCACGATTTACTGGAAGAGTGAAGCAACTTCTATGTTTCAGGACTCATCCTATCAGGGGCACATTTTCATTCACTTTCTCATACATAAAAGCAGGTTCTTCCTTCCCAGCACTCCCTGGCACATTGATGGAGAGAAAAAAAAAAAAAAAAAAAAGCCCCAGGACCAACCTTCCCAGGCCCTGTAAAATCCACTGAGAGGGCTTCAGCAATATCTGTGGGTCCCTTTGCTTATAACCACCCCCAGACTGCCTGCCGGATACACGCATCTTCCATACCTTTGGCCAGCATCTGCGGTCACCCAAGTTGCTGAGCAGCAACAAGCAGGTCTGGCACAGAGGCAGCTTCAGCTGGCCTCTGGGTGAACAGAGGGTGTTTTAACCAAAATATCACCTGTGCTCATGCACATAGGGCAGGGGTTGACGGCAAGGGGGGACAGGGAGAGGGGCTATTCAGGACACCTGTCTGGGCATCAGTACGGTGCAGAGGAGCCAGGGGAATAGAGCGGTGTTTTGGGGTGTGTTTGGGGTTTGGCTTTTCAGTAATACCCATTCAGGAGGATTCTGTAAGAGACAGCAAATCCCTCTTTGAATGGGTAGATTATATGATTATATTTGTATTTACATTGTGCTGAAGTTCTCTGCCTTTCTCCTCCTTGCTGCCTAACTCATCAAGCCTGCCAGCTGCTTGACTAAGTACACCAAACAATGACAAAGGATCTCAAGGCACAAGAGAACCCCCCCCCCCAATAATCTCCTTGCTCCAACACAGTAAATAACCAGCATATTTACTGAACTTAAATAGATATTGAAAGAGGATTTGTGTTCCAGTGCATTCTCTCTCAGTGCCAAGATGCAGAGACATTCCCTGAAGCTTTGCAGGACTAAACTGAAACCCCAATTCTACAAATACACGAGTTAACCCTGACATGCCTATGCTGTCCTACAACAAATAATGTAATATGTAATGAAACAAAGCAGTTCACATATATTTCAGGCTTGTCACAGGATGCTGATCTGCTAGACATTGTTAACAGCTGCAGTTAGCACCCAACAAGCACATCTTCTTAGGGACAAGTCTTAAGAAAAAAAAATATCAATGCTAACCCTGTGTTCTGGGTGCTGAAAACCATGCAAGGAGGCTGCAAAACCACTCAGCAAAAGAAGAAAGCCAAGTGAGAAAGAACAAAAGCACCATAGATCATAGCATGGCTTGAGAGCAAGATCCCAAGGAAAGGAAAAAGGCCATTTTGGCAGCACAGCTGTCCCACACAGCTCAGACCACAGGACGGGCAGAAGGCTGAGCTGCACGAGGCCAGCCCTGGTGCTGCAGCGAGGGATTGCAGGGATGCTGCTGGCATGGAGCTGCCTGCTCCCTGTTCCCACGGGCAGGGGCTTAGCTGCCCGTGGATGCTTTTTAATCCAATGTCATGGTGTTTTCAAGTGTGCCAATTCCCCGTTGCCTGCTGCCAGCTGATTGATGGTTTATGCCATTAACAGTGCCTGAGGATGAGAATTGCTAAAGAGCAGTGGGAATATTTACTTTCTCCTGCTAATGCAAGTAGCAAGCAGACAACTTTGAAAACCTTATAACCTATGTGCTGCAAGCTGCAAACCAAGCCTGACTGAGTGCAAAAAGGAGCTGTGGGGCACTGCTCCATAGGGAGAGACAGCTAAAGCCTAACAGATCCTCAGAGCAGAGTGCTCCACGACAGGCTGTAGCACTCCACTGCTGCATTGCCTGCAGGGAGTGACAAAGTAAGAGAGGCAAGCCAGTGGGCTTATTTTCTTGGAAGAGCTGAAAGGAGAAGAATAAGAGAAAAAAAAGCAGCAGCAGCAAGGAAAAGCCAAGAAAATAAGCTGCTTGTCCCTGACTTGTTCCCATTCTTCTAGACCTGTAGCCTCTGTATGAGCATCTGTAGGCACAGGTGCATGTGCACACACATCCCTCCAACTGCATAACCTGCAGATGCTCGGGCACACTGTACAAAAGCACCTCTGGAAACTCAGACTGAGAGAATCACACATCTCAGTGGCTCCTTTTCTTTCCATCCACATCTCAAAGCTTCACACACATTGTTATTGCAGCTTCTCGACTGAGCCAGCCCAGGCACCACCACCCTGCAGCCCCCCTGCTTCTGCACTTCCATGCCTCTGCCAGCAATACAGAAACAGAGCCCCAATGGAGGAGTAAATACTTGTTATTATTTGTCTTGACACTTGAGGAAGCTTTGGAAAGTTAGGCTACCTTGCTATTTCACATTGTCCTGTTATTACCCATTGTCAAACTTCCTCTGCTTGTTTGCTGCACAATTATTCATCTCTCGGGGAGCAGCGGGGGAAGAGACTGGGTATGGGGAGCGGAGAGTAGCAATTTCACCAAGAAATAATAGTAACAGACCAAAATTAACTGATTGCATGGATACATCAGTGCAAATGAGACAAGAAAGATTCCCGGTTGTGGTATCTTCAAATTGCTACCTGTCGGTTGCTGTGCCCCTGATTACCCATGTCAGCTGCAGCAGGGGAGTGAGCGATGGGCCGGCCCCAGCCCCCAGCCCTCCTTCTGCTCATTGATTTCAATAACAATTCCCTGCGAGCGCACCAGGAGCAGGCTGTGTGTGTTCACTGTAATGCTGTAAATCTCCTCGGATGGTGTGCTTGAGCCAGAAGAACACATTGCTCCGAGGTTTCTGTCTCCAGGATCACAGAACAGAGCAGCTCCTGGTGTGCACTCAAGGTACCTGGTGCACACATCCCTCCCACCCTGCACACCAACCAACCTGCTCTGTGCCTCGTCCTAGCCTTCAGGTAATGGTAAGGCACCTGAACCAGGGGCTGCCACAGAGCTGAGAGCATCGCCTGGACACAGCCTCCCTCCCCAGCCGTGCTTGCCACAGCCAGGATCCAGCCACTGATGTTAGCATGCAGTTCTGCAACTGTTCATTGAGCATTGAGACAAAGCCCTGAACAGTTTTTTTTTTTTTTTTTTTAATAAATTAAAAAAAAAAAAACGTTTGAGCATCATTCTTATTTTTTGCAGTGAAAGTGGAGATGAAGAGGTAAGACTTCACATAACACAGGATCCAAGCTCCTGGACACCATCATTACCTCCCTGCCCTCCCACAGCAGAGGGCAGAGAACAGCCCCAGGATTTACCACATCAAGTGTTATGCCGGCACCACCCTGGGTGGATGAAAACCTTCCCCTTGCACTTTTCCCTCTGGAAGCAGCTTTGCCTGAAGTCCCCCACCGAGCTCTCATGCTGTGCTTTGCACCAGTCCAACGGGGAGACTGGCAGGGAGATGACACGGTGACCGTACCCTGCCCAACAATACTGTATTCGAAGATCCCAAAGAGAAATAATTAGCCGTGTTCCCCATCAGAAAGGTAAACAGTTACAGTGATGAATGATGTTGTGGCAGTGCCTATAATTAAGGAACTGCCAGCGTTATAATTATAAACTAATATCTTCAGCAGCTGACAATTCAGCTGTACAGCAGGGATGGTAAAAACGAGACTGTCAGTTCCAGAGTTATAGAGCAGCGATTAAAGTTTTAGGGAGTTTTTTTACTTCTTGCTAATTAAGACGTGTTTCTTGCTTACTAAAAGCATTGGGGAAATTTCAGCAAGGTCCTTATGTTAATGAATAGTGGCTTTCCTTTAACTTTCCATTACCCCTACATCCCGGCACAGGGTGGGGACATCCCAAAACCACCAAGTGTCTTGTTAGGTTTCCTCCAGGGCCTCCCATTACACTGAAGCCTGCAACACTCTGCCTTCAGAGCACCGGGCCAGGTATTGCTCAGTGCCAGCAAGGTTGGGCTGGGCAGCAAGGGATTTAATGAGACAGGGCAATGCGATGGCAGCAGCCTGGAAATGCCCCAGCTCCATGCCTGGGGATGGTGCCCCTATTGAAACCCCACAACCCACAGCCTCGTGCCTTTTCCATAAGTTGAATGAGAGCTTTTTGAGGAGCTGGGCTGAGGGAGAGAGGATGAGCCTCAAGGCAGGGCACGAGCAAGGACAGAAACCACAGCTTGTTCTTCACTTCTCATGCCAGGGCTGCTTATGCGAGATGTTAATTTGAACTGGCAGCAGATTTTGCATAAAGACATCTCAGAACACCAGCCAGCCCCAGTGTTTGACACGGGATTTAGCTTCCATGTTATTAAAACCTTACTTATTAAAACCTTACAATGAAGTTTTCCAGTGCAGCCCTAGCTTCAAGTTCTGCTGCAGAGATCTTCAATGCTAGTAGAGAATGTTCTCTCCAAAGGGTAAATGGTGGCATGTTGTTACTCTTGGCCTTAGTTTCTTCTCAGTATAAGACACTAAGAAACATTGGGGTTATGTCTATGGGATTTGTGGCATCTTTCCTTTCTGTGTATGTGACAGGACTGCCTAGAGCTTTTATCCAGGAACAAAGCGTTTGTGGCTGCTGACACTGGAACCATTTCTACAACATCCTCTTTCAGTCTGGAAGCTATTTATTTATCCCTAGCTAAAAGTGTTTCGGCTAGCATTCTTTTTACAGCTAGTTTCAGCAAAGTGGTTATCACTCCTCAGAGAATCCTCCCTGAACAGCTTGCATTTCCCCTCTAAAACCATAAACAACCAATGGACACAGCTTCTGCCTTTTTTTTTTTTTTTTCCCTAATTAGAAGAAACCCTCCCCAAACCTTGAAGGTGCATCTCTAGAAGACTGATGGAGCAAACCCTGAATTCATTCACTTGTTCTGCACATCCAGCTCTCCAGGTGCCACGCTGTTCTTATCTACATGCTCCCAGCTCTTTGTTCAAGTGCCCTATCTCGTATTAGAAATAAAAGCAGCAGCTTAGTTTCCTCATCAAGACCAAACCCCGTGAAAGGATTTATTTTCCCCTCTGCCCGTGTCTCTGCTGTTACACGTGGCTGCCTGGCCAGCAGCACCTTCTCCTGGCAGTGCTCCCTGCCGCATCCAGCGTGGTGCTGGAGCAGAGCTCAGTCTGGATCTATCCCAGCTTGGAGCAGATCCTTGTGCCACGGGGGACTGACCTAGAGCAAAAGCAGGGGAAAGACCACCTGCTGTTTGCCTGCACCGTCTAATTATACGTAGTGCTTTTACACACAGGCACAAAATGTTAATGTCAGGGAAGCACATTTCTGTCCTGCATCTTCCCTTATTTGTTCTGCACTCTTCTTAGGATACTTGAAAGCCACTCCTACGTGCAATTTATATATGTATATAACTGTAGGTATGTGCAAGAGATTTTTAATAAAAAGAGGATGACAGTTGCTACAGAAAATTACGAGTAGTTGCATGCATACACACAGACACATCCTGATCCTTTCAAGCCTTTCAATTTCTCAAAGGAAATACTTCTAGAGAAAGGTGAAGCTCAAACTGAGAGCTCCGCAGCAAAGCAGGGGGTGAACGTAGACCTGAGCACTTCTCATGAGCTCTGATCAAAGAGGACATGTCATTTTATGAAACAGGCATGTGAATAAGTTGTCTTTGATAGCACGGCTACTCTAGTAAAAATGTCTACCCTCAAGTGCATGTAAGGTAGTACATATGGACGGTAACTACCTGGCATGGCCATTGTGAGCTTTGGCTTTCAGCTACAGGAAGGAAGAGTGGGGCTTCACTTCTACTCCACCCTAAATATACCTGGTGGAGAGCTGAGGCAGCCTGACCTGCCACCTAGTCACCGACATAGGTGTTAACACCTTCAAGCTTTTGTTTTCCTCTAAAACTATTATGACTGCTAATCAGCATGAAGCAGGATGGTTCAATCTGCCTGGCCCTGGGAAAACGTTAGGTAATAAGAGTTTTGTGCAAGCTGCAGACGAACGTCTTTATTAAAAACCTACATCAAAGCCCACGCCCCATCCAGCCTATTCAAGCCACTGCTCGCATTTTGAACGCGCTCTTGCACTGAGGAATCCTGACGGATCGGAGCCGTAGGAGGCAAACCAGCAGACTGAAGAGGTTAAATGTATTTCTTTACTAATGGGACTGATGCCGTTCAAAGCTCCCATAAAAATTCAGCATCAAGAGCTTCCTAAGCTCATGGGTTTTATAGCCTTCATGATCATTCAACCTTTAAGCAGATACAAAGAAATTTTTTCCTCTGCCTCTCGCTGAATATATCCATCTCCTCGGGAGCAAGTGAAAGACTTTTCTATAAAACTTGATAAAATTCCTGCGATGGCTCATTAATTCCAGTCACTTCAGCAGTGACTTCCCCACCACTTGTAGCACTTAGAGGTTATAGATTGCCTTAGTAAGGATGAATCCTATTCATCAGCCATTTCCCTGCACTTGCATATTAATATTGTCTGGCCTTGTTAAGTAGAGAAATCTATTCTTTTTTTTGATCTGTTTTTAACAGGCTTTTTTTTTTTTTCTTTTTTTTTTTCTTTTTTTTTCCCCTAATGAGTTGTCCTGCCTCTGGAAGGTTTGTGAAATTCCCTGAGCAGCCTCCTGGGGAGCTCTGTGGATGTTATGCTTTTGCCCCTGTTTTGGTGGCAGATTTAGAAACTCCCACACCGCGCACCCTCTACTCCACTTTGTGGAGACTTAATTTATTCAGGCAGCAGCATTTCTCTCTCTCTTTCACATGGTGAGAACAGGAAACAACAATGACAAACAGCGCAGGGGGCAGGCGTGAAGCACCTTGCAGCAACCACACGCCCTCTCTGCAGCTCAGCATCCCCCCGGACAGCACAACCCCACCAGACCCCACCGATGACACTCAAGTAACTCAAAACCAGAAGGATTTGGCACCAGCAGGTAACTCACTACCTGAGAAATCTCTCTTATCCAAGGTAGAGAGAGTTCTGCTGATTTATTTGACTAAAATGAGAGCTGGTTGAAATCCCTCAACTGTGCATTATTGAGTAAGATTAATTTTCTTATTTAAACAGAAATTTTGAAGGACCTTGGGGAGAGGTGGTGTACTGGAGAACATCTTACTTGCTTGGCACCTGACAGCTAAAAAGTTCGGAGGTTTCCATGAACACAAGGCCCCTTGTGCTATTAACTACATAAGGAACAGCGTTATGCACTGAAATGGGAAATGCAATTTTCTTTTTGATCAGCTTCCAAGATTAATAGCTGTACAAGAATCTAATCCTTTCAGAAACCCAGCACAAATATTTCCCTCTTGCATCTTACAATAGAAAACTATTCAGGCAAAGTGGCTACACAAAAAATTAGCAACTAATTTGAGCTAACTTGGTGATTATGATCAAGCTGCAAGAAAAGAATTGTAGACAGAAGAAGGAGCTGAGAGCTCCCCCTCAATAAATGGCAGCCCAAAACTACCCCTGGCACTGACAACACACCATAAACCAGGATGGGCTCAAACCCATGGCTGCTGCTATCAGCGTGGTCACACTTTCAATATTATAATGGGGAGTTTCTGATGAGCTCTTGCTGCTGTTTATAGCACAAGTCCAGGCATAGCTCA
The DNA here is from genome assembly GCF_011077185.1 of Oxyura jamaicensis. Taxonomy (NCBI): domain Eukaryota; kingdom Metazoa; phylum Chordata; class Aves; order Anseriformes; family Anatidae; genus Oxyura; species Oxyura jamaicensis. The sequence continues at coordinate 14,687,080 of NC_048904.1, read as the reverse complement.
TTCTACAAGAATACCTTTGGCAAAAAAAATAAAATAAAAAAATCACATCTGTTACAGCTTTTTGACAACTTATTATTATTGCAGTTAAGTGATTTCAGACAGGAGACAAGGTAATTTCCCAGAATTATCCATTGGGTCAGGACCCTCCCATGTGAACACCTAAGGAGAAGAGAGCTCCCGCTGTTCCAGCTCTTGCGGAACATGAGCAGAAAATACACTTTTTTTTTTTTTTTTTTTTATGATAAAAAGGAGCTTCCATACTTCTATCCTTTAAAACTTCTAGTGAATTTCTTCATGGTAAAAATAGATGGAAGATCTCAACTATGAGCTTTGGCTCCTGTAGAACAATATTCTGGCTGTGAAACTTGGACTTCCCTGTGTGCCCAGTACTCTGCACTGGAGCCCCCATGAGTGAGCATTGCTCTGTGGCTTTTAATTCTGCACTATGATTTACACTGACTTGACACACACCACCCATGACAAAACCCCCTTTTTCTGCTCTTTTAAGGAATTTCTTCTCACCCTCAGAAGCAGTGCTGGGCGGTTGGTTCCCTCCAGAGAGTCTCCAAACACCATCAGCACTGCACTAGGTCCTCTGCTTTTTCAGAAGCCTGTTCCCATCATGGGGCTGTGCAGATGGCTGTGGGACAACAGACCTAGATCCTTTAAATCAATGCTGACTTTGGTGCTGAGCCTTCACCCTCCAAATCTTGCAGCTACACTGATGCAAGGCTGACATAAACGAGATCAGAAACATTATTCATCACTTTCAGAAGCCACTTGGCTGTATTTTTCAAGAATCATGGCATACTCAGCTGAATTTTACCAAGAAATCAATTATCTACTAGCTATTACATTTATCAAAACAGGTCTCCAGTGAAGTAAATCATCCTCACCTTGCACAGGCTGCTAGCACCAAGCCCATTACACAAGCACACCACCCATTAGGGTGGATGGCAATATATGAACCCGGTACAGCTGACAGACATTTCCAGAGGATAATTATGGAGATTGCTGGAATATCAGTTACTTTGACATGTTAATGGTTTCTTTTTAATTAGATACACAGGCACAGAGGTGATTGCAAATAATTCAGTTGTTGCTGAGCTGACATTTCTCTACCAGGACAGGTCCCCAGACGCACCTCGCTCTGCACCAAAGAGCAGCCCACAGAGCACAGGAAAGTCCTTCAGCAAGACCAAGGCTGGGAGCACCATTTGTGAGCCAAAACCCAGCCCTAGGTGCCTCGTCCATCCCAACCTGCCCTGCTCATGGCAGTGCCCCAGCCTGACCCAAACTTGGAGGCTAGGCAAACAGGGTTTGGGTCACGATGCACCCATAAACCACAGTGTTTCCATAAAAGTACACTCATATGTGGTGTGCAAGTGGCAGTAGTCACACCTTTTATTATTTGAACTACAGTGAGTAGCAAAATGCCTTGATTTTCTGAACAGGGTGACAGCAGACCCTGCCTCTGCAGGGACGGGGTCCCTGGGCAGTGGGGAGAGCACGATGGGCACCAGCCAGGGTCCCAAGAGCAGCCTGGCTCTCAGCTCTGGCTTGTAAGCTCCATCTCCACCCTCGTGAGGTTGCCTGCCCAGTTTCCATGCCAGAACCCAGTAAAAAGCGACCGCAGAGCCTCCAGGCACTGCCTTGTCACCTGCCCTCGGACCTTCTGCTCCTGCCTGTGGAGCAATGGGCATGGGGGTGGTTTGGGCAGGAGATTGTTGCCTCCTCTGGACTATTTTTAGAAAACAATTAGGAAATATATCAGTAAATGCTCTTTTAACCTCAGATATGAATACCTCAAAGAATTACCTTGCCATTACATGGAATTTATGATTCCAGGCATGTGGATTTTCCATAACCCCCCAGCACCAGCAGCAAGGCTCGATTTGTCAGGCTCTCAACGTCACCAAATATTTGGTGTATGAGGCTCCAACCGAAGCTGCAGGTGTCAATACACACAAAAGGAAGATATTTGTATACAGTGACACAAGGCCTTTCTACACAGAAATATTTCAAATGTTAATTTTTTATTTAAAATCCTTTCTGCAGACCCATTTTATTTTCACATCCTGTGAGCCAAATTTCACAAAGTTCAATCCCTTTCCCAGCAAACTGGCCAGCGAAGCAGCTTTCAGCTCACTCGTGACACCGCAGCTGTGGCACTGCCACAGACCAGAGCTGACATTTTCCATTTTCCCATAAATTTCTTCCTCACAGCCCAGATTGAACGGCACTGGGTAAAAGAGCAGCAAGCTGCAACATTTAACCCTTCGTTTTTAAGAGCAGGATGCAACGCCCTGTGAATTTCCAGAAAGGATGCCAGCTCTTTTAGTTTTCCAGCGTCACATACCGTTGGCATACATGGGCCTCTACACAGAGGCCCTGAGTGCAAAACCTATCTGTGCTTTAGCTTCTCTCTATTTTTTTAATTATTAACCTAAATGGGAATAATGGAGCATGGTATGGAGGACAAGGGACTGGCCCAGTAACTGCTTTTTGCTGGGATTTAAGGAAAAGAAAACCTCCACTCCTCTCTGTGTTGCCTGCAACATCTTCCACAAGGACAAGAGCCACCCTGTCTCTGAGCAAGAATGGGTGATGCTAAGCAATCTTCTGTCGTGCAGACATGTAATTACTACACATGGCATTCATAAAAACAATGCCATTTTTTAAAGCAATTTGTAATATCAGACATTGCAGCCCGTTTTATTTGATGGAGCCTGACAACTTTGTCCAAAAAAATAGATTTCTTTAAGCTGTAAATAGTCTTTAGCGGAAGCAGATTTAAATACAAACTCCAGTTGCCTCACACTATGCTGTGAATCACAAGGGAAACATAATTCATTTGCAGCAGTTTTCAACAAGGAAACTTGGCAGTCTTTCAGCAAGTTTCATAATTGCTCTATTTTAAACTTCAGCTCGGAAAAATGCTTGAGATAGCTCTTAGTTTTATTGAAAGGTTAATTTCACACCTACAGAAAAATATCAGCTTTCCATTAGCTCTAACGGAGTGTTAAATGCAAAAATTGCAGGCCCCTCGCACAAACATGCGGGGCTCAGTGCGTTTCTAACCCGCGCTGCTTTTCCATTCTTCCCGAGCAGAAGAAACAGCACAGCAGCAGAGGGAAGCAGCCCGTGTTTGAGCCCAGGCTCCTTTCCCGTGCCTTCTTATTCCCTGTGGGCTGCTGCGAGGCGATGCCAGCACCACAGCTGGGTGCTCAGCGCGCAGGGTGCTGCTCCAGCATCCCACACTCATCCTAGGGCAAATGGGGACATTTACCCGGGTGAGCTTAGAGCCAAAATCCCATTTTTTTTTGCACTTGTAGCAGTGGTTTTGGTTATCCCTGACGGGTGCAGACACTAACTTCTCAGAGCAACAAGTGTGTGAATGCTCGCTGAGGGGGCGGAGGAGCTGGGTATATAAAGGAGTGAGTTTGTGCAGACGCATGCGCTGGGAAAGCCAGGAGCAACGAAACATAGCTTCTGCCTTCAGGAAAACAATGATTCAGTCACTACTTCATGGGGCTGGGGGGAGGAGAGTCACACTGAATTTTAGGTATCTGAAGTTCAGTCTCACCAGAATCAGTTTGTCCATCATCAGGTCCAAACCTCCATGGGAAGAGAGAGCCTAGATGAGATTCTCTTTCCAAATGCATTTGGTCAGGATTATAGATAAAGGTATGGAAAGCAGCACGGAGCAGCACCCCCCACCAGCACTATGCAGGACTCCCCAGGCTGTGCTGCAGGCCCAGAGGCCCCTCGCCTCTGTCAGGCTGGCACGTCTGGGAGGGAAGGCGCAGGATCTGCCAGGGATCTAAGTATTTCTGCCAAGGAAGGTATCAGTGAAATAACCGAGTTTCCTCTGCTTGCTTATTTTCTTGTTCTGAACAAGTTTCTAGTTTCTCCCCATAATTATAAAAATAAATAACTTGGATGTCTTAGGTTCTCCTGTCTAGAAGCAGCAGGAAGAAAGTGTCGCTTATGAAAGAAGCTGCTGCCTTTGTAAAAATAAGCTTTCCTTTAGCATTTACAAGTTATCAGCATTGCGGAGGATCCTGGCAGGGGTGAGCCATTCTGCAGGAGATAGATGGGCAACTGCTGAACAAAGGCTTGCACAATTTGGCTGAGTTAGTGGAAAGTAGGGGAAAAAAAAGTTCAGCACCCAGTGAGACCACCTCCAGCCATCCCTCCGCACATCCCAGGTGAGCACCATCACTCATCCAAAAGGCAGATAACCTTTCTGCTGCTATCTGACATTCAGTCTCTGGCCTTTAGAATCGCTGCTCTCCTGATCTTCCCCATGCAAATCATCACACTTCCCCTTTTTATGATATTCTAATTAAGAAAACTGTGATAACAGTAACTAATTATGTCCATAACACATTTTGAAGTGATCTCTCCGCCTGTCAACACTCAGAGCTGGAGTCTAAACTTTGGCAAGCGTCCCAGAGCCAAAAAAGGGTACGGAGCAAGATGCCAGTCACCTCCTGTCATTAATCTCGGATGAAGAAGTTCCTATGAACAACCAGAGACTTGTTTGCCGTCAGTCTCCCACATCCTTGTACAACTTTTCTGTTACAACTCCACTCTCCTAATAGCTCACTCAAGCAGTCTCTGTCATTTTACTATCCCATTTTCCGAAGCAAACAGTACCCTATGGAAACAAGCATAAGGGCTTGGTATTAGGATGCACCACGAGAAGTATTTCATCTTTCATGAGACACTGAACTACACCAGTCCTTTAAAACACGACAAATCAATGCAAATAAAAAGCTTCCCCAGACACACACAAAACCATCAAGTTTTGCAGCTGGAACATCAAGGTGACAACATCTGTCATCCAGCTGGCAGGGGCTGCTAGGTGCATCGCACCAGAGAACAGCTCCCCAGGCTCTGCTTTCTCCCTGAGGTCAGAAGGGAGAGCTTCCAGAGCTCCAGCAGAAGCCAAGACACAGGGATTTCCATGTGTGGGGGAATACAATTGTATTTTAGCGTTGTGACACAATGATGCTCTGCAGCCCATGTACCTGGTTGAAAACAAACAAACAAACAAAGACACAAACAAAACCCCTACATTTCATAAGTTCCAGCAATGCTGTAACTAACAGACACTCTCACATCTGCTTTGCCGGGACATCAATGAGGTGGTGATGAATACACCTGAGGGGAGACTCCACAAGCTCCTGGCAGCACCAGCAGGCTCCCTCTGCCTCCAGTGCCTCCATTTCCTGCAGCAGCAGCAGCACCCCCTCCTGCAGCTGGAGCTCCAGCCCCGCTCCCAGTCCTGACTGGGACTTCTGCCCCTCACCATGAAGCCCTGCAGGCATCTGCCACCACCTGCGTCAGGGACTGTGGTATTTAAAATGTTGGAGAAATGTCTCCTGTGTGCGTTAACTGGTATCAAATAAGGGGTGTGAGGTTCCCCATAACATCTTTGGTCACTGAGTTTTATACCATTTTTTTTTTTATATACCATTTTTTTAAATGCCATTTAATTCCTGAGAAAATCATCTAACACATTTCATACTGCAATGTGAGGTGTGGGCAGTCCGAATGCCCCAGCCCTGGGCTGTACCTCTGATGTCAAAGGCGACCTGTCATCTTGATGAACACCGGGTGAAACTGGCAGCGCTCTGACCATTTAGAAGCGCTCCGTACCATCTATAATGAGGTTTAATCTTTTAGCCATGTCAGACCTACGAGTTACATCTTTTCCCAGGACATTATTATGTAGATACACACGGCCAACAAAATAATGCATGGCACAAGAGGCAACAGAAATAAATGCTACAGCACCAACAGCTCATCTTATTTCAATGTTTGTCACGTTACGAGCGACACTGAAGAGGAGAGCAATGAGCACCAACTTTGCAAGCCCTCTTTGGCTGCTGGCTGTACAAACCTCAACAGTTTTGAGCTGAACTGTTAGGGTGGGGACTTGAGCAGCTCTGCAGCCCTGCTCAGACAGCATCTGGTAACGTGCTCGGCGCTGCGCTGAGCATTAGAGAGGGGCTATTGATCACATCTGGTGGGTAAACTTCCACCCCTTCTGACACAGCGGGGTCCTTCGTGCCATTTAGTGGAATTTATTAAAAGGACTAATGAGCTTATTAAGAGTGTTAATTTCACTTAGGTTATCACGGTTAAAAAACATGTGGCTTTTGCCAAGCCCGCGGGTGCAGTGCAGTTCCTTATAAGTGGCAGGGGTGAGTCACATCTAGGCAAAAGCAGCCTCTGGGGTGGCAATCAGGGCACTTGCCACATCTTTTACAGCTTGCTTTAAGGAAGAAATATAGACCCATCCTTCTGTGACACAGGATGCACACTCAGAGCCCCAGGCAGCCTGGCTGGATTTCAGGGGTGACACTTCATCACCACTTGGCACACAGCAAGCTCTGCCCACGAGCTGACACATTTCTGTACGAGCTGGGGACAATATCAGGATGCAGACGGACCAACAGAAGCTCACAAGGCAGCCATGAAAAAATACCAGCCAACACAAAGATGACCAATTGTTTCCTTTTGATGCTATTTCCCACAGCTGTCACAGCAGCTTTTTAATTTCATTTATACCATTGCAAATTATATTGGGGATACTTGCACGTCCCCTTCACCTTCACCCCAAGAACAATTTTACATGGCTACACGTTCTTGCTAAGAAGCCTTTTCTGGGGATTTTAACCATACAATGGGATGCAACTCAGCATCTGTTCCCTTGGCAAACTACAGGCTCACATTTGTTTGGGGATATCAGCAGCTTTATTCATTATTAAGGATGATTCGGATGCCAAGGAAAGATTGGTGTGTCTGAGAGATGCTCACAAATTGTCCATGAGTTTTAACACATGCCTCCCTATTTAAGGTTTACACCAGAAATATGGCATCGACCATCCTCTTGTCCTAGAAATATTTCTAATTCATCAGCGGATGGTTTAGATCAAAACCAGAAAGCAGGAACAATTCCAGTGAACTGTCTGTGAGCAGTCCCTTGTCTGGAGGATACCCATCCATAAGTGATGAGCTGTTGATCACACTTTAAAAAAAAAGAAAAATACAAAAGTGCCTTGTAAATGACTGCTTATTGAGAAAGAGATCTAATTTGCAGCTTATCACCTGGCTGTGTCAGCTCCCATCAATAGCTGCCACCGTGTTACTGATGGATGGCACTTCTCTAGCCCGTGGTGCTGCTGTCATGAGCCTGGGGAAAACCTGGCCAAAAAAAAAAAAAAAAAATAAAAAATGGTGCTGCTGCTATCCAGAGCATTAGAGCTCTTTGCACAGAGGAGCACTGCTGAGCCCTGCAGGCTCAGCGGCCCCATTTCAGTCCAGATACACCCTGTGAGCACGGCAAGTGGCCACGGTGGCAAAGCAGGGGCAGCGAGCCCAGCTCCCTCTGCTCCATTACAGAGGGAAGAACTGCAGGTTGGGCGGGTTGCTCCCTGGGACAGCCCTGGCCACACACCCCTTTGGCTCTCTTTTATACTGGAATCAAGAGAGAAAGAGTGAAAGCAGCAGGTCTGCCCAAGACAACAAACAGCTGAGCTCTGTAAGAGGCAGAACAGATTCAGAAAAGGCTCCAGGAGACCTCCTGTGAGGGAAGCACAGGGCTGACCCCTTCCACACATGGTCCCAGGAGGTCCCATCTGCAATAACCTCACACTGAAAATCTCTCAAGACACAATTTTATGCACCTTTTCCAGCCATATATTTGAATATTTTCCTGCATGTAGAAGTCTGCTTCACTATCATTTTAGGATAAGCTCTTTAACCGATGACCTCCACCTACAAAGCCTATCTTCTGGCTGCAGCATTAAAACACCAGCAGACTCAGGGCAGCATATCTTCAAGCACAAGCCATAAGCTTGCATTTGTGACTTTAAATGCTCGCATGCATGCACAGCTAGCTCTGATTTACTGGGGCTGCAGCCCCAGCTCAGCAAATCCAGCCAGCTTGCACGAGCCACACTTCTACATGCTCAGCTGCATGCTGCAGCAGCTCAGAAGCAGATTAAGATGTCCCTGCCTCTGACAGAGGGAGGAAGAAACCCCATAAGCACCTCAAAGCCATCCTTAGATGTGAATTAGAGCCCAAGCAAGTTAGAGCATGCTAAGTTAATTCACTTCATCCACAGGGAGGGCAAGAGGCAGCCTCTCTCCCAGCACAAGTGTGTCCAAGCATCTCATCTAAAGTTAAGGGCCTTGCTAAAATTTTTAGTAGGCATCTTGAAAGGAGTTGTGTGAAGATGCAATATTGCAAGGTCTAGGTTATTAGCATTGTCTTTTCAGAAGAAGCTGTTTACAGAGATGGGAAGGGGAAAAAACAAGTCATACATAGGGTAGGTGCAGAATCTGTTGTGTATGAGACTCAGATCTATGCAGTGATTTGTCTGGGTAAAGGTTATTTAATTTAGTGAGATATGTTGTGCTCAAGTGTTTCAATTAGAAACCTGCTCTGAGCTGAGGATCTTTGATTAGACCAAGAGGAGAGCAGTAATCACTCGAAGTGCTGCACACAAGGGGGGAGCAGCCACACAGAATCTCTAATTTGTGCCTCATTTATGCACTGCAAAACCACACACCTTAATGCTCTAGATACGCTGCTGTATGCCACAAGACTAAGTGCTCTGTGTATGAGCAGACAGCCATTCTCAGTCAGGTTATTTATCAAAATACAGCAAAAATTTAAGCAAAAAATTTAGCTAAATTTTGCTTTCAAAACAGCAACCCAGCAATCTTGCCCTCTCTGGTTGGAGCTGCTCTCTCTAGGCACAGGCGCCCCAAGGTGGCTCCATTTCGATCTGCATCATGTGAGAACATGCTGTGGGCAAGTTCAAGCAGACAGTGAAACTAAATTTGCCTCTCAACATGCAAACCATGACAATTATTGTGTGCTGTGAAAGTACCAACATGTCACCATGCACAGCGGCCCCAGGAGAGCTGCTTCTGGAAACACAGTAAGTGAGTTTCCTGTATCCCAGAATCAGACCTCTATTTCTATAGGTAAAGCGTGGGAAGCCTGAGCCTCTCAAGGACCAATAACACTACAAAAAGTCAAACAGAAGAAGTATATACATGTATAACTATATCAACATTTCTCTATATAACTATAACATTTCTGCTATATAACTATAGCAACATTTCTCTATATCCATCACCTCTGACACAGACTCTGTGGTGGCGTCAGAAGTGGTCTCAGCTTTTTTTTGCTACACTTCACACAAAGTATACACTACAGCAGCTGTATTGTACTGAGCTGCAGACACACAGCATCACCCCGTGATATCCTCAGGCATGAAAGAGCCCAGCATCGAGCTGGGGACCCGGCTGTACCCGTGGGTAGGACACATGCCTGCCTTCAGCACCTGGGAGCAGAGCCCCACAGCCTGCTCCTGTCGCACAGACAACTGCTCGCAGTCCTATCGCAGGGGGAGAAGAGAACTGAAAAGCCACGAACGCCTCCTTCAGAGGTGGGCACAGGCACTGCTGTTCTCTTTATGGCAGTTTTTAAGCGGTATCAGCATGCACCATGCTCAGCGGTGCAGCTGAAGTCTGTTGTGTCTGGGATCAGCAGACAGAGCTTTGCCTGCTGTCTTTACTGCTACATTAGCATGTCTTACATGAATTCATCAAATTAAGAGCCCTGCAGTAAAGCAGAGGAAAAAAAAAATGTTGGGAAGGAGCTTAAGTATTCCATGCAGCTTTATTTTGGCTACTTTGACCAGCAGAGCAGCAGGCACGCAAGGGAGTAGATAGGCTGAGGTTAGGGCAGGAGGGTTCCCCAAGCACAACGGCCACAGGCAGCCAGGAGCTGGGCTCCAACATTCACAGAAGCTTGGAGGTGGAGTGCTACACGTGCTGTGGGATGGCCGTCCCAGCTGGTGGGCATCGGGGAGGGTTTGCAGCCTGCACCATGAACACAGGCAAGCACCTACCAGCAGAGCACTGGGAGCTAGGAGGTGGCTGGGCTAATAGTGCAGCACCAGGACCAGCAGCCTCTGTTCTTGTAAATCACATAAAACCCTTATGGCTTTGGTACTGTATTGCTAGACAGGTTCCCCAGCCCCGGCCTATACCTCCCCAAGGAGCCATTAACTAATGAGTAATTGAGAGGCCTGATTTCAGAGCAGCGTCTCAGAGCTCACTTGTGTGTGCATCACGTGGAAGGCAGGGCTTGGCTCCCACCACGCACACCTGTGAACGGGGATCTCTTGAGAAGGAGCTGATGGCTTCTGTGGTAATTACCTTCGGGGAGATGCAGTTACAATGCAGCAGTGTATTACGGCAAAAACAGCAGGTCTCTGTTATCAGTATGGCTCCCTTCCTCTTTATTCTCCCTATAAATTAATGGACTCTAAGGTGGAGGAGTTTCTTAACAAACACCACATCAGAAAACATCCTTCATTAAATATTTGATGTCTTTTAGATTCTAACTAGTAGGGAAGGAGAAAAGATGACACTAAGTTAGGAAAACTGATGGGTTTGTATTCTTTACGCTCTTATCACAAAGAAACTAGTCCTCAGCTCACAAACAAACAAAAAAAATACATTTCAGAGATGCTAGCTACAACTGCCGCTGATTCATGTCCCTGCTCTCACTGAGATCAACACCATAGGCACGAGGAATGACTAGTGAAATACTGGATTTCAAGAGAGCTCTGGGATAGGAGCCAGGGTGTGGAGACCTGCTGGCTTCAGCACCTGGCAGACCAGGGGAAGCTGTGTCACACGGAGCAGCAGCAGCAGCAAGGGACCAGCAGCAGAGGTTACCCCATAAGGGGTAACCCCCCCTCCCCTCCGACCCCACACTGGGCAGCAGAGACCTGCCTCCTCCAGCACACATCCAACGTCTGAGGGCATCACCTCCACACCATACCTACACCCAGCCCAGCCCAACCTCTCAGCTGCACCCTGCAAACACACCGAGCTTTCCTCCTAACCCAGCTCTGCTGCAGGGGCCGCTCCTGCCATGCTCTGGGGGACAAAGAGGCTGCAGCTCCCCCATGCTCCCAAGGGCTACAATAAACATTGGAGAAGAATTAAGCACTGCTCGTTCATTTGTTATGCTTACCTGCTCTTTCCCTCATGTATACTTGAGCACTCTCAGCGTTGCTTCTCCTCGGGGTGCATTCAGCAGAAGGCTTTAGGTGCTCATTAATTAATGCCTAATTTGTGTGGGCCTCTGCTTACAATTCTTATGCAAATTGCTCTCAAATTGTGTTCTGTTTTCAGCTGAGCTGAATCCAAGCACTAAAATACCAGAAGAGGAAAGACAAATTGGGGAATAAATGTGCAGGTAATAAAGCTTCTCTATTTCTCAGAGGCTTTGCGGTACCCTTGGGTCATGTGTAGTACAAGCATAAATTTAGAGAAAAGATAAAGAACATTGTAAAGGCTGAGTCTCAAAAAAATGCAAGAGCTGCTGATGGAAAGAAACTGCTGCTAAACACTCATTGATGTGTCGGCTGTTAATGTGATGTTTTTATATAAACTGTTCTTCCTCCAGGAATATGATAGATTTTTACCCAAGTAGGAAAGAGGAGCTTCTCCATATCATTTAATCACTGTGTGTGTTGCCCAGCATTAATACAGGATTTGACAAAGCCACCTTCAACATGATCTATTTTTAATTTGTGGTCTTTATTACAGCTTGTTGTAGCTGCCTAATTAAAGTTTGTCAAGGAAGTAATCAGCCTTATTTCCGTAGTGAGAGCAGTTTAATAAGAAGGTAATTTTGCAATTTGTTTTCCTTAATTAATTAGACAAAACCCCATAAAAATCCTCGTAGTCAGGCACAAACCCAAGGAAATGGTGACAACAACAGCAGTGGCTGAGGAAAGGGGATGTTTCACCTCTGGTGGTCTGTTCCTGACGTGGTTTTATACCTGTCAAGCACAGCAGTATTTGCAGCTCTCAAGAAGAAAACTCGCCCATCTAAAGCCTAAACTGTGTCTCTCTGTAAGTGCACGTGGTTTCCAAACAAACCCCAAAAGAACATCAGGTGGAGGCTGGGCCCAAGCACAGAACTGGATCAAGAATAATCCACCAGCAGATGTGGGAAATGGGTCAGCTTTGGGCACAGACTTCCCCCAACAGCCCCAGAATCAAAACAAACCAAGCTTGTACTCCTGGAAAAAAGGAACCAGAGAAACGACTGGAGGGCTCCGGGCCACTGCTGGAGGAGAATGAAAGGTCTCAGGGATGGGCTGTAGATCTTTTTACTTGTACCCACTGAAGGAATATTTGGTTCATCTCCAACAGTACCCAGCTTTGTTTTTCAAACTCAAGCAGAGTTTGAAAAGTTTGCCAGATCTATCCAGACAAAAATGTTAGGCTGGCTTTAGCTGCCTTTTCAAAGGGCTCATAGTTCGTTTTGTAACACTGACTAACACTTATTGAGCCTCACAGTAATCATATGCAGTAAGGCAAGACTTTTGCTAAGGCCCATTTACCATGACACTTCTCTTTTGATCCGGTGACAACAGAGTGCCCAGAGGCTTCTTGGCTTCGGTGAGTTGCAAGGGTGGGGAAGTTCCTGAGGTCCTGGGATGTCATTTATTGATCATTTCAGGACAAACACAGGTTTGTTTTTGCCCACAGATAAACTTCTGCATTTATTCGTCTGCTATTTTTACTGGAGGGTTGGAAACCATCCCACCCGAGGAGCTGCTTTCCTCCAACAAGAGGTCCTGGCCTCATCAATTTCAGCAGCAGCTTCATGGGGGCGTGCACTGTGCCTTGTGTAGCTCTGGCCATCAAAATCCAGCAAAAGCAACTGAGAAAGCCAGATCATGGGGAAAGGGTAAAGAAAGGAAATCACAAGTGTAAACTGGCTCCTTGGCCCCAGGGACTGCAGTATGGGTGTCAGGGACCTGAGGAAGCCACCCCTCCCTGCAAGGGGCTGCATCTCATGCTGCCATCGCCTGGGGACAGCTCGGCCAGCTGGGGTCCCTGCCTGCCCCCAGCCCCTTGCTGCTCCAGGCCCTTTTTGAGGCTCACTGGCTCTTTGGCAAGCTGTTGCAGGCTTATTCACTACAAAACCCCATTTGTGTTTTGGCCCAGAGTAAGTGAACACCACCTTGACAAAGGAAGACCTTTTCAAAGTGGCATTTTCAGGGCCTTTGAATGGGAAGAACAATGAACAAGGCACTGCTCCAGCTGTACACAACCAGCATCTGCTACAGACACCCAACTCTGGACTTGGTTCAGTTTGGGGGAGCATGGTTTCACCCCCTCAATATGCCCGGGAGGCTGAGGCTGGCTCTTGTTATGGCCACACATAACAAACTCACTCCTACAATAATAGTGAATAAAAGGTAGGTCCCGTGGCTTTGAATCTAAGTCTAATGGTTGATTTGTGCAGCTGGGGATTGGAGAGACAGCCCGATATATCTGGCTGCTGAACATCATTTGCTGTTTACCTTTGCTGTAGGAGGACTCGGGACCAGGGCTATAAACACTCGGAGGGTGAGGGAGCAGCAGAGGAGCAAGGAGAGGAGAGGAGACGTAGCTCCGCTGGAAACCTTGTAAAGCACTGGCTGCAGTAAAAGTCAGCGCAGGAATTAAAAGCTGTCAGTTCAGCAAGCCATAAAAAACACACCATTTCTTCTTTATCTAGCTTCCCTGACTGAGCCTGAAACAAAGAGCTTTTCTTTTTTTCCAGAAGGCGTTTCAGAGTGCTCCTTTGTGGCTCACAAACTATAGCACTTCGGAAGGAACGTAATTCTGAGACAAAGCTTTTCATCCACTCTGAAGTGAGCTCCCGAGGGTATGCACCACGTAGCATCTCTCTGAGTCAGGGCAGCACTCCTGAAGAGGAGATAACTGCTGTCTCGGTAGGCTGACATGCAAACCTGAACCCCCTCTGCAGTGACCTGCGGAAGTCACGGCAGGAGTGCACGTGGCAGGCAGCTGCCAAGGTGCTTTTGTGGGCATGCAGCCAGACCAAGGTGGGAGCATACAACCCAGACAAGCTTTATTTTACATAAAAAAGGTAACACAGCACTTTGAGGGGAGAAGAGACAGAGCAACATGTCCCTCAGCAGGCAAGGTTTCAGGCCCCAGACAGAAGGCCTTACTGAAGGTGCAATAACAGCAAGCCAGCTGGGGAATGTCTTTCTCTTTCCTGAAAGATTTATGCAGATTTGTGGGCACAGTGCGTGTGGCCTCAGGGTCCTGGCAGAAAGCTCTCCATGCAACACTCTGCTGTGCTTCACCCCCCAAAGTTCAGCGGGCTGGGGTGTGAGAGCTCCCCTGCAACCTTCCAAGTCCAGCAGGCTGTGGAGCTAAGTCTCATGAAGACTGAAGTATGAAGCAAGTCTCTTGGGGAGAAGCAGTAGCTGTAGGTGTGCTCATCAGAGTACGAGAACGAACCTACATCTCTGAGACAATAGTTGGAAACAGAAGCTGAAGATCTGAGGCTGAAACTTTCAGCCCAGCTCTCCTGACCCCCACTGCTCCTCTGGCAGTCATCTGAAAGCTCACAGACCTGCAGAGATGACTCAGACTTCTCCAGACAGAACTAGAGACACAGATCTGAGGCCTGCAGAGCCTACCTGAGCAGTACAGCTGTGGAAATCCCAGCCCAGGCCCACAGAGGTCAGGTTTTGACTAGCTGCTCTTCACACTGCCTTCACTTCCAGGAGCGGGATCAGGTATTGATACGATGTTCACACTTGCAGAAGAGTCTGTAGTTTTCATCAATTTAGCTGCCTGCTCGACTCCTGAGCACTTGCGTGGACTCTGCTATGAGAAATCAATGATGAACTCCTATCGCTTCCAATAGGAGCGAGCTAGGAACAAAATAAAGCACAACAGTAGCCTTTTAAGCAAGCTTTTAGCCAGCTCCCCAAGGATGAAGGCAGACATGCTGTCTATGCCAGATCAGCTTCAAAGCCGTCAGCTGAGAGTGCTCGGGGCAGCCACAAATAGTCTGAGCTAATAAAAGAGCACCTTCCACAGCTGAGTGGCAAACTTCTGCCTACGCCTACCTGTAAGAAGATGCTGAGGCTCTTCCAAGTGCATCCCCCTGCTTTTGAGCATCAGGCAGGACTGTGAAGGGCAAGTGCAGATCTTGCACACCCCATCCCCATTCTTCAGAAGCTCTTCCAGCCAGGCAGGAGTGGGAAGCCCAGTGTGGACTGGCACCCGGTTCCAGCTCTGCTACATGCACCCAGCACGCACTGGTTTCTCTGCACCTCTGGTTCTTTCCCTACCATTCCAGTATCTTTGCTGCTGAGGAATTACTTCTTACTCTGGATTTTTGCTGTGCTGTGCACAATAGGCTTTTGATGGAAGCCAGGCACTCTGGATGCTAGTGCACAACAGGGACTGCATTAGAATACGAAGGGTTTGCACATGGCGAGGTGACAGAGTGAATTGATCTGACAAAAGGCTCTGAAGTCATTAATTCAAGTCACGCAAGATTAAGAAATGTTTCAGCAATAACAGAAACTGTGTTAGGACCTTAGCGATTTCAAAGAACACTTTCTTAATTGGCTTCACAATATTGTTCCTTTTGCCTTTTTTGTTGTAACAGAGGGATATTAATAAATTCATGTTTTCAAAGTCATCAGTAGCTCTCAAACAAGCTTTTCAGGGCTATGCCATATTTTCTTTACTTTGGTAGTGGGTTTTCATGCCAAGGAGTTAAATCTGGTTACTCAGCTGATGTTAATTTCCCTCTTGTAGCACCAAAGGTTTTCATCCCATCCTGTTTTATATATATTTATATGTACCAAAGCTAAATCACTGTCACCTTTTCAACCAAGAGAGAGGAGAAAAGGAAAGGGGTTGAACTGTTTTGCTTATTCACCCAGAGGGCTGCTAAATTCTTACCGAGGATGCTCTGTTACCAGGGTGTGAGAACGCTTTTTGTGCCCCAGAGGACTATTACAGTGGGCTAAAAGCAGGCTGTGAGCCAGGACCTTATAGGAAAAAATCAAAACAAACATGAGGATGGTGAGCATTTAGCACCGAGGCCCTGGCCCTAACCAAGCAGGGTGGTGGATCCCACCCAGTTCCAACACCTGCACTTCATCAGCTGCCCTTTTCCTACCTCCCCTAGTCCTGACCATCCCTGAGCTTATCTGCCTTCTCTTCACATTTTCAGGAAATAACGTGCTCAGCTGACTGACATCTTCAACTAAGTCACCCCTCTGGCCACACGAGCACGCCCCTGCCAAAGGTGCATTGCAAAGGTTGGACTTGGAAATTCCTTCCGCAGAGATCTCTCACTGAACGGGCCAGCTGGAGGAGGAAACAAAAATAAATAAATAAAGCTCTATCCAGAAGGCTTAGTGGCAGGCAGAAAAGCACACAGACTAAACTCAATTCTTACTGAAGGCTGCAGCAGATTGCCCCACGGGTGGCGGTGGCAAACCCACCAGGGGTGCTGCTCCACGGACCTCCCTGGGGGCTGCAGGGCAAGAGCCAGCCCTGGGCTCAGCCCCCTGGGACAGACACAAAGCCCTCTGCCCTGTTTCACAGCTGTTCCTGCCAGGACACTGCCCACAGGCGCTTTCCCTGCACAGAAGCAAGGTCAGGAGGGTTTGGACAAGACTTTATTCCATATGAAAGGGGACAGCAGAGGGGATTCAGGCACTCGGTGTTATCTCTGCGCGTGTTTCTCTCCCGCTTTCCTTGTAAAGTGCAAAGCTATTTCTTCCTTTAAAGCACCGGTCATTTGGTGGTTTTCATGTTTTTGATCTCCTGCAGCAGGTCAGACATTAGAGTGAGACTGACCAGCAAGATCATGAAATCTTCAAAGTCAATTTTGTTCTCTGTCTCCTCATCCAGAGAAGAGATTACTTCCTGGTATTTTGGTTTGTTTTCTTGGCCCTATGGAGAATTTTAAATGAGAGAAAAAAAAAAAAAAAAAAAGGCATTAAGTTCCTTTTATATTGTATCATCTGTAAAGAAAAAAAAAAAAGTAAGCATAACTTTTCGTTTCCTATCTTCCTATTCAGGATTTTATGTTCACATGCATATTAGTTTTGTTAAAGCTATCCCAAGAAACTCAAACAGAAATATTATTGTAATCAAACAGGAAAACAACCAGTCCCCAAAGTTTCCTGGATGCATCTTTGAGAAGATCCCTAATCACGACTGAAAATCTGGCAGTGATGAGTGCAGCTGGTAATTGCAGCATTCCTACCACTTGATAAAACTCCTGTTCTTTTTGGTTTAGAAAAGGAGAAAAAAAAATGCAAGAAGTTTGCAGCCACCAGTACTTATGTACTGGTTTCCCACCACAGCTGGCTGCTGGTTTTACTGGAGGGTGGGCTATGGATGGCGAGGTGCTCATGGCTCCGTAGCATGGGGTCACCGCTCTGGCAAACTCCCAAATCCCTAATTAAATGCAATGGGTTTCTCACCCCGTAAACACACAAATACTTGGCATTATACCCCTTTTTGTTTGTTTGTTTGTAATTGCTCTACTTTATCAGCAACAATACAAGCAGGCACAACAGTGGTTTACTGCTGATGCTCCTCCTTTAGCCCCACACCAGACACAGGCTCAGCACAAAGCAACAAATTCACCCAAGGGGTTTTTACCAAGCCACCAGCACTTCACCTAGGATCACCCCGTGGATGGATGTGCACACAGCCCGAGATGTCCCCTCGCCCAAACTCTCACCTGTATGAAACTCACGAACTGGGTCTGCAGCAGGTTTTTGGTTTCAGCTTTGCTGAGTTTGCCCTCGGGGTCAGCAGCGTTGTTATACACCAGCGCAGCAGTAGCAACAGCTTTTTCAAGGTCTGAGCCTTTTTCTAGAGCTAGGGGGAAAAGTGTTGCCAGCCTATCAGAAAAAGCAGCGTTTGAGGTATAATTGAAAGGAATGTGTCAGAAACATCCTGAGTGGGTGGAAATCAGTGTAGTTCCGTTAAAGTTAATAAGCCTGAAACTGTTTGCACCCACAGAGGACCTGGCCTAGATTTTATTTGGAGTGGGCCAGCAACACACCTTCTGTCCCGTGGAAACACACCTGAAGGCAGGTTTCACATGGCCAGGGTGGGCACCAGCAGGGATGGAGGGTTGTGGGTGAGACCTGCCCAGCTGTCCCCTTCTGGGGACCTGCTGTGCCATGGGGACAGGCTGCTCCGGACACCTCTTGGGTGTGCGGGGACTCCCAGGGCCCTCCAGCAGGGGAAATGCGGCCCAACAGATGTGTCCATGTCTGAGTATCAGCAACAGAGCTGCACACTAGCATTGCCATGTATTCAGGATTCTGGCATTTGGCTGGGTTTATCCCCTCACTCCTAAACCACATCCTAAAGACCATGTGTTCCCAGCCTGCAGTTCCCAGCGGGTACCAGATGTGGTTTGGGCTGTGATTTTAAGGGAAAGGCAAGCAGAAGAGGAGAGGTGGATGAATGCTGGGGCATCCAAAGGGGGGTGAAGGGTCCCCTTACCTTTTATTGATGCCAGCTGCTTGGCTATAGGTATGCTGGTAGGCAGAGAGAAAGGAGATACAGTTATCACCTGGTGAACTGAGCAAGCATTTAGTTTCTCCATAATAAGCTTTCTCACGTTTATTTTATTTAATCCCCCAGAAACCCAGGGCTTCCCAAAGGAGACTGTCTTTCCTTGGCAGCAGGAAGATCAACATCCCTCACAAGCGGCATGCACCATCACACAGCTCCCAGTTCTTAACCTAAGCAAGTAGCCTGGAGTTTTTATTAAAGATGGTAATTAAATAACTTCATCAGTGGAGAGAGGCACTGCAGCCTGCGGTAAGTCTCTTCCTGGAGCACTTTCATGTTCTGAAGAAGTTCCTTGGTTTTGAGCCCGTCCCCAGGGAAGCACAGAGGGCTTTGCCATCCCCTGCCCAGGGGTGCTCCCACTTGGGAGCAGACACTGACAATAAATATAACATTTTGACAGATAAATAGATCCAGATAAAGCCTTTCATGAACAAATCACCAGAGATGCAAAGAGCAGAGCAGTCACTTACCGCTTGGGCATCCCTGCTGCGGCTGGAGGGCTCTTCTGGGGGGAAGCAGGATTGACGGAGTAGTGCTTTGTGCTGGGGACGCTGGCCTTGCAGCCACACATCGCGAAGGCAGGCTGTTTGTGATCTCTAAGCAACTGGAGTAACAGCAAACAGGTGCATTCAGGCTCTGCCCTGTGCAAGCAGCCTGCCTGCAGCCATGCCCCATCAATAATGTAAGTGCTACCTGCTGGTCACGGGACCAGCAAATACGTGGGTCTCAACGGCCTCTGTGACTTTGGCAAGTAGAGTTGCGCTTTATTTTCTGGGAGAACTTAACAGAAACCAGACTCAGATGGGGCCCGAATCCCCTTAGATCTGTGGGGATGTAAAATTGCACCAGGACTAACTCAGCCACCGAAGCCATTCAGCAGTACCCATTATCGTGTTAATCAGAAGCCTTCCTGCTGTGGGATAAACTAACTTGCCCCAAGCTATAAAGAGAGCTGCTCCTGTAGACAGTCGGAAACCAGGTGTCTCCCAAATCCTGACCCAGCATCATCCTAGGAGAGCACACTCCTGCCACGACATTCACTCCCCCAGCGCAGCACAAAGAGCTCTGCTGGTGCCCCAGCTCCTAGCACAGCAGCACCCAGCACCGTGCCTTGGCTTCAGTTTTTACCCGAGCAGACACTGCCTGCCTCCAAAAGCAGCACCGAGCCATCTGGCAGAGCAGCCGCGCAGTGGAGGAACTGGAAGGGCTCTGATGAACTTTGTTATTTATTGGCATGGATATCGCTACCAGAAGACACACAGCTCGTCATGCCGCCCGTCTCTGGGCACGTTCTTGCCGCGCATCCTTTGTCAAGAGGTGTCCAGACAGGGTGATGGTGACCTAAAGGACTGAGCAGCTATTTTCATCCTGGGGGGTCTGTCAAAAGGTGCTGACTTCAGCTACCTCGTCCAGCACATCCTTCCTGGGGAAAGGATATAACACGATGTCAAAACTTCCCCGAATGAGACTTTATGTAACAGGACACGCAAAGGAGACTGCAACAGATGGCCTAGAGAATTAAAATGTTTTCCTCGTTTAGTAGAAGCTAAATTACTGAAGGCTAATGAATAAGGATGTTCACCACCTTACTGTTCCTGGATTTTAATTATCTTAAAAAGCATGGGAAAAGAGAACCTTTAATTTTCCATCTAAGAGTGTCATTACTCAAACAATTCAGAGCCTTTTTCTGAGAGGTTTAAGCTGTCTTAGATCTCTAGTGCGTTCTTTAGGACTGGCTCATGAATAAAACAGAGCCTATAATTGCAATGACGCAGCCAAAACACATATAATCAATGCTCATTATCCCATCAATTAACACACTAAAATTAAACAAGAATTCAGGCTTAGTAATCTGCCATAAGCTCTTTTTTTTTTAAAAAAAAAAAGTCTTGATATCACGTTGAAGTGATAATTCCCTTTTACATCTGTTGAACCATACAAGAAAAAGCCTTACACCCTGGTTAATCCACAGAATGGTGGTGTCTGGTCTCAGCATCCGAGGTAAAAACGAGAGTGAGGAACAGCCCCCGTCGTGTGTTTATCACCTACAAGCAGTGCTGGGAGCTGCCGAGCAGAGCCAGCTCCCCTGGTTTTGAGCTCTTTCCATCGCAGATCAGATTTCTGTTCATTTTAATTTTTTTTTTTTTTAAATTTAACTGGCTTTTGGGAGCCTGTTCTCCAGAGCAGGTGATTTCCTTTGCTGGGGCATTAGCAAGCCCAGGCAAGCCCGGGAAACTTTATCTCTCTAGGATGTATTAATTAGTGTACACAGGAGTGTTAGTGCATTACAGACACAGGGTAGCACAAGGATAACCCTTGCTATTGCAAGCGTTGATCAGCTTTGAAAACAGCAAGATTTTGGCTGTGTGTTGGTGCAGTATTCTGGTCAGCAAGGTGCGAGGGAGCAGGGCCATCTGTTCTGTATCTATTTTCATACATTCTATTTATGTTTGAGATATCCAGGTGCTTCTATCAGGCAACTTTTAGCACATTTCACACATTAACAGTATTGTCTGCACAAAATATGCAACCTGATGCTTACGACTACACAATCTTTACATGCAGTTCAGTTCAGATTTTGCAAGCGCTGCAAAAAGCCTCTGCCTCCCCTTCCTTTTTGGTACTTTCCCAGAGTTTTCCCATCTCTTCAAAGAACTTCCTGCCATTCAGGACGACTTATGTTGCAATACACTTGTGTGCACGGAGTCCCGGCTCCCTTAGTGATGCCCCTACAACAGCAGCCAGAGGCAGGTGTGAGCTTGCCCGTGCTGGGCAGGGGCGGTGGCACAAGGGAGTGCCTAAAGCTGCAGATGCTCTCGTGCCATCTTCCAGCCAGCCTTCATTTCTGCAGCAAACTCCCACGAGCTGCAGGAGAAGCGTTGCTAACTTGCACCCAGGGTGCTAACAGCCTGATTTCTTTGTGACCAGAACTTGGTCATTTTGATCTTACCTGATGTTAATTTTTTCCCCCAAAGGGTGAGGAGTGGGAAGCCCCCACGCGATGCCCCCGGGTCTGACTGTTCAGGCTGAGCCAGGACCTCCTGGTGCTCCGTGGGCTCAATCCCAGCACCGTGGTGGCTGTGGGACCACGGCAGCCTGCTGTCCCCCTGCACTGCAGCCTGCTTTGGGGACATTTCCAGGTGAAGCCTTCACCTAGAGACAGGGACGCTTTGTCTATAGAGGGAAACAAAAAGGCAGCTCAACAGAAGGAGGGTAAAGCTGACACCAGCCTCCTGCTGAGGCTTCCTGATTGCCTTTATTGAGCTCACATGCTGCTAAGCATCCAGAAGAAAACAAAGCCCGAGCCTGCAAAACCTGAGTCTAGGAGTGACCAAGGAGAGGTCCCCATCCCCATCTGGGAGGCATGGACACCTCAGCCCATCTGCCCACCATGCGCAGGAGATGGCTGCGTGTGGCGCTCAGCCTGGGGTTGAGCTCTGGGGTCACAAACAAATAAAATGTTAATGAATCCCACTGCTGAGGCAGAGCAGGTAAAATGCCATTTAAGAAAAGCTATTAGAAGCAGGCTGTCTGCAGGGAAACATCGTTTGTCATCGTACGCCCAGGCACTTTTCAGACGTGGCACATAGCACAGGCCAAAATCTGCTCATGCCTCCCATGGGGCTGCCAGGGAGCTCAGTGGCCGCAGGGGTCCCTGGCACACAGACACCCAGCTCCCTCACTGCCTTTGAAGAGCTAACGTAGAAACAATATAAGGCACGATCACAACAGTTTTGGTATGACATTCATTTTCAGTGTGAAGCCTGAAAATATTATTACTAAATAATCTTCCCTCTGAGACACATTTTACTAAAGGAAGATTAAGCTTTAAAAAGGCAGCTATACTCATTAAAAATGGAAAATCTTATTAAAGAAAGACAACAATAAAAATGTAAGAAAAAAAAACTGGTTGCTAAATGTGACAAAAGGGATGCTCCCCCTGCTCAACTACTAAAATTTTATAGCAAAATGCTAGCAAAATCCAAATCTTCGCACTAAGGATGTATTCATTGATAGATGATGGAATGCCAGATATTAATATTGAAATGCAGATTATTGCTGCTCTTAGAAAATTCCAGGAGGAGAAGCTCTTGGGTTTAGTAGCAAGAGGGAATAGAAAGTAATCCTGGAAAAGAATAGCTAAGCCAAGGAGAGCATAAGCTAAGTAGCCCATCCATTCACATACATGCAGATTTTGATCTGCAAAAAGGGAGTAAAGTAGGCAGCAGAGGCAGCTGGTACCCAAAGTCACACTCCCTGCTCTCTCCAGCCCCTCTCCTCATCCCACAGAGGGGATAAGGCTGCAGCTCTGCAACATCCTTCCCTCCCAAATCAAGAGCAATGGGGAAATCCCGAGACAACACGTGAGCATACCTCTTGCTTGGCTGGGAGGCACACGGAGAGAAAGTCATGTGCTCCCACCTCCCTGTCGTGCTCACAGAAGTACCTGCCTCTCCTCCTCAGTGCTACACTTGATAACGCAAATATGCTCCCATCCAGGCTAACTGAGAAATGGGCTATAAAGAAAAGCACATGGGAAAACAGGAGGGGCAGCACAGAAGCTCAACTAACATATATATATATATATATATATATATATATATGTATATATATATATATTTTCCCAGGCTGACCTAGTTATTTAACTAACTGGCAGAGATACTCACTAATGATGGAGAAGAAAAGCAATCAGTCTGCCAGCAGCAGTTTCACAGAGGATGCTAGAGTTTACCCAGCTATTTGTCTTAAAACCAGGATACCTCAAATAAAGTCTTTGCTGTCTTGCTGCTTGACATTCTGCTGTACAGTCACTATTCCCAGTTCAAATAAACTTCCAATTCCTCAGCGATTGCCAAAGGATGTGATAAGACTTGAATCCAGATGAACAGAGGAAGCATTCAGAAACATTTTCTTGTGTAACACAGACAAGTACATGTATCATTTTTGTTTTCACTTGTGCTACTGCCAGAGTATATTAATCTGAGAAGCTGTAGATGAAGAGATTTTCCATCCCTTCTAATTCACAGTGAAGACTCTAGTCCCTGAAGGATTTATCAGACAACCACCAGCTCATCTGTTTTGTGTGGCAGAAAGGCAATAGCGTACCTGTGGCCAACCAGTAAAGCAAAGGACAAGTCCTTCATGAAAACATGTGCCTCTTTTACTGCTTTTGTCAACTACAGCACTAGCTCTGCCCTTCATGCGTCAATCTTTGCTTAGATTAGGAGTTACACAATTAATACACAAAATAAGTCTACGTCTCACTTCCACTAGGAACAAACCTCAGCAAAACTCAAGTTCCTGACACTCAGCATAGAAAAGTTTGGAAATGGGACCCTGATCACCTAGGTGGAAAAGTTGATGAAGACAAATTTGGATCACACAAAAAATGTACTTTTCTACCTCTAAGAGAGAGGCTCTAAGTACACAATTTACAATATTCCCAATCAACTAATACAAAGTGGATTAAAAAAAAAAAAAGCGATATGAGGGGAAGTAGGATGACACGTGAAGAGCTTACAGCCCATTCCCATCCCTCCCCACAAGCACAGATTTCAATTTCTTTTTGCTTGCCTATATTTAACTTTTTTTCCCCAAACTTAAAAATGAAGGAGCAAAAGAACAGAAAGCCAAAATACAATTTTTCACTGACCCAGAAAATTGGATTTTGATCCCATTTGGAATACAAGAACATTTAGTTATTCAAGTTTGTCTTTTCTTCAGGTTGAGAAATGGCTTTTCCAGCAATCCACAGAACTGGTGTAGTTAGCACAGCACAGGGCTAGTCCTACTGACAGATGGAAAGAGAGGCATAGAGGTGGGCAGATATTAAATTGCACAGTTTAATCTTTGTTCAAACTTGTGATAGTGACCTTTAATGACAAGTATCTGTAGAAGTGTTGCACTCCACTGAACATTAAAACAAACCTCATAAAGGTGTTGGAAAACAGTGAGAATATGACCAATAAGGTCCAGCACAGAGATAATATTCTATCCATCTTTTTAGCTATTTTGCAGTGACATTTTAATATTATCATACTCTGAAAACGTGCATTGTATGCAATAACTTTATTAGGGTCAAATAGATATCACAATATAGATTCATCCACCGAGTAGCCATAAACTGGTTACAACAATCATAGAAGAAACTAAGCTGTTTTAAGCTAATATGCTTTCAACATTACAGCTCATACAATAAGATTATATACTGATACACTTTTATTTAGAAATGCAGATGATCAGTTTGGATTAGTATATTGTGCTTCAGGCTTTAATTTCTGTCAATGCGTCCCATATGCCGTAGTGAGGAAGGGATGAATTTTCCAGGGAAAAATCCAAACAGGCTACGAACCTGGCTCTGGCTATTTTAGGGTGAGTTCCTCTGAACTTGGGATATTTGGTCAATCCAGTTACATTCTCCAGTAGCACCAAGCTAGCGCTCAAAGCAGCAACAGAACAGAGGGATATCTAACAATCTCTGAACAGCACAGATAGACTGTCTTACAAGAAGAGGGTAGAGAGGAATATTTATGCTTTGTGAGGTCACAACAGTACACGCATTTTTCATGTTTTGCTGTACTGAGCAACAGGGCATCTTCAGGTGGTTTTTTATACTGATATCTGCACCTCTTTTATTTAGTTAAATAAATACCTTTGTAAACATATAACACAGTTACTTGGTCCTTATTCTCCACAGCTCACATTAAAAGATTCACAAAACATCCATAGAAATAGTGATTTATAGAATGAATACTTAGCTCAGTTAAATGGAATAAACATTGGCTAGGTACCATATATACTACTGAATGCCATTTCAAGGAAAAACATTTTTGTTACAAAGCATTCAGAACTTGGGTAAGCCATATATTCAACTCTGCAAAATATATAAAAGATGCATACTTCTTTTAAACGGACATTTAACAAAGTGTAGTGGCAGAAGTTGAGAAGTTCCATTTTCACAGTCCATACATTTGGTAGTATGAAACTGCTTATCCATGCACTAAATTACAGATGACACGGTTAATTGAAATAATAGTAAAATCTTATGAAACGGAAGATATAATCAAAACAAATGCTCTGAAGAGTCACAGACAGGCAGTTTTGAAAATGTTACATGCATGGATATACAGAATAATCAGTAGAAATAACAGTAAAACACTTCTGTTTGTCACCAAAATGCAGAAGGAAATTCAGTTATATTATGCATATTAAATACTACGGACTTGAGGCTACAAAATGCTTCTACCATCTCAACACATACAAAACTACCATAAAGTTATCTCTACAGAACATACTACAGCACAGACTCCAGGTCATCACCTGCAATGTGCACATCCTGACATTAGTCAGGGGCTAAAAATGCCAGCCCCAGCCACGGGCCACCTCCCATCCACCTCAGAAGGTAGGGCAAGATCTTCGATTGACATTGAACACTGCGTTGTAGTATTAATTTGTGTGAAACCCTTAAAAACCTGGTGCCACTGAAACTCAAGACCTGTTAAACGCTCTGTGTGTGAGGGATGTAAGAGCTTGTGCTGCGTGAAACCTTAGATTTGATTAGCAAAGGAGGTTGGCCCACTCTGCCCGTAGCTCTGGGGCTGGCCGTAGTCACCCACCTGCCCGTAGGAGCCCGGCTGGTTGTAGCCCCCGGCCGGCCCGTAGCTGTCTTGGTTGTAGCCACCCTGGTTGTAGCTGCTGGACTGCTTCTCCATGGTGTCCGGAGGGTGCCGCTGGCCCGAGGAATGCCAGCCCGTCTCCTTAAACACAAACCAAATGTTGCCTGCCCACAGGATAAAGTTCAAGAATCCAAAGACCTGGATGGAGAGAAAAGGAGCTCATCATCCCACAGCCATGGTGCCACCGCCCAGCATGATGGTTGGGACCCTGAGTGGTCCTTGGAGAAGTCAGGGCTGCTCCCAGTCAGTCCTTCTTCCCAAATCTGCCAGAAAGGATCCTCAGCTGTGGAGCAAACACCTAAATTCACCTCCCTTAGCTCTAGCTCGCTAGGTTAAGTGCATTTCCTCTGCTGTTTTAGAACAAGGTTGGGATTTTCGGCCACTTTTTTGTTGTTTGAGAACATAATTTAGCTTAAAGAAACATTGGAAAGTTAAAATGGGAAGAAAATATTTTTAAAAGAGAGAAATTAATTGCTCAGCTGGCCTGAAATAATTTATTTTGCTCTTTAAACATTTTCTAAGCACTGAAATGACATTTAAACACGCCATTTAAACATGAAGACTGATTTATATTGCTCTTTTTGAGGGTTTTTAAAGGAATCTATCAGGCACAAAACTATTCCTTCCTTAATGAAAGCACAGACCGCTTTTCCAAAGTGTTGAAGATGGGTGGCTTACAAGCAAGCTGCCTGACAGACATGCTAGGAAAGGCACGTTGCTTCCCCCAAGCTCCTGCCCTTCACTCCTGTCCCACTGCTCCTGCTCTGAGTCAGGCTCTACCTTTCTCCACAGCAAGCTTCTACCTCCAGTGAAGACATTTCAGCTAATGGGTTTCCATCACCTAATTTAGGCCAACACACGGGTGGAAAAGATGAAAATACATTTGCAAGGTAATGGTGAAAATAATCAAATTCACTTACAACCGAAGTGTTCAGGCTCGACATAACGGGACTGCGAACAGGCAAGCATTTGTTGGACTGCTGTTTGCAGGCTGACATCAGTAATAGCACCTCGTCTGGGTCGGTCGCAATCTTTACATCTGACAGTCCTTTAGCCCAAGCAGATGAACCCACTAGCCACAAGAATGAGAAGACCACTGTCACAATGAAATCCTAAAAGACAAATCAGTTGGGAGCATTATACTGGGGTGTCCATTGAGAAGAAAAATAATTTATAAAATCACTAGAAAACTGAAAGCTTGCATCAGAGGAGAGAGAAATAAATAAATAAGAGCTGGTTATTTTGCAACAGGTTGTGATTATTTTCGTCACCTACAGCACTAATTTTCAGAAGCTCTGGACGTGCCCTGTGGCTGCCATCAACATCTCCAGCCAGAGGGCAGATCCTTACAAGCATGTGGATGGTATGCAGGGTGCTGAGCTGCCTTGGAAATCTGGCTGCTTGGGATGTCTGGCGCAATTTAAAAATTCAGATGCCCAGGAAGGAGCTGGGCCCTCCTGAGTGCTGTGGGTTTCCAATGGGAAGCGCTTCCATCAGCAGCAGCATCTGAGGCAGAACCTGGAACTGGCTAATCCTCAGCTACCAGATGAGGAGATTTCTCACAAGCTACAGGTAAGGCCAAATGTCCCTGTTGCATGAACTGTGCAGCCGCTAATTATGACGAGCAAACAAACAAACAGAAAGCCTTGCCAAGCACAGAGACTGCTCAGCTCCTCTGTCCCGGCAGCGCTTTTGCTCCTAATCCCCATCGATGAGAGAAAAGGGGAGAAGGTGCGGCGGTGCCTCCAGGCTGCAGTGACTCCCGGCAGCTCTGCTCTGAACCACTCTGCTCACTTTTCCCTCGAAAGGCTCTCAGGAGCACGCACAGGCATAAACTTCTCCTTGTCTTGGCCAGAACAAGTGGCCAAGTGACACTGTTGCTGTGTGGGTTTGGGGGGAGAAGGGGGAGGAGGTGTGATTTTTCAAGCTTTCTTGTGTCTTGCTAAAACAGAAGAGCCTTTCTGCTGTCATCTCTCATCCCATCTGTCAGCCCACAGCAGATGGTGGAGGTGCCAAAGTCTAACATACCGCTGACTGCATTGCTGCGGCTTGATACCCCAGCTCCCCTGGGGGCTGCTTCCCCTTTCCCGCTACAAAGTAAAGGTGTGCGAGAAGGGAGGAGAAAACGGTTATTAAGAACATGGCGTTGAGGGTCTGTATCCAAAGAAATAAGGGATCCCTGAGAAAAATCAGTCTCCTTTTCTACGGACACCCTGACATTTGGGGATTGGCTCTCCGTGGCACGAAGCGTGGACGCGAGCCTCTGCGATGGGAGGGGCAGCAGCCGATGAACCAGCCACACGAGCGAGTCCTGAACACAGCACTGCTCCGCTCACGCAGATGGGATTAAATTAAGGGTGCTTGGATGCGTCCCAAAGGATACATCCTTTTTTATACAGTGCCACAACTTATTCTCTGCAGGTCTGCGTCTGCCACAGCGCTTTGAGTTCCTCTGACCTCCCTTGGTGCTGCCCAAACGGGCCCCCTGGGAGGGCGGGCTGCGAAGGCCGGGAGCTGACAACTCTCTTAACGCCCAGCAGGACCCGGTGTAGGTAGAGGCACGTCACCCATGGTGTGTTCTCTTCTCGGGGAGATTTCCAGCAAGAGAAATTATTGTATCCCATCGACCCAATAGACTAGGATGCACCAGGGGTCTGGGGAATACTTTTGTTAAACAATAATGAATTCTCTCTCAATGTCACCACGCTGTTTTACTTTGCAAGTGAAATCAAGCTCTGGAATCAGTGCATTAACAATAAAATAAACAACCAGCAGGTAGAAATTCAAGGGAGAGACAAACAGACCAAAACTAATGTAACACAGAAGATGAAATTTGCACAAAAGAGGGAAGTATTAAACTGGGCAAAGCTCTCCAAGCAGGTGCCTACAGCAGAGGGGTTCAGAACCTCTCTCCAGCTCACACTCTGTTAGGCTCCTGGCTGAACCCTTCCTGCTCATAAGCATCACTTGTGAGCTGCTCCAGCACTTCAGGTAGCACATGCTGACATCGGTGCTGCAGTCTGAAGGATTCACATCACTTCAAAAACTGCAGGGACTCGAGCCAGCGTGGTCTTCAGCCACTAACACAAACCTTTCTGCTCCAAGTGGGGCAGGGAGGCTGAAATTTGACAGTCCTTAATGCCCCTTCCAACCCAAACCTTTCCATGATGCTGTGACTGGAGAATTTGCTCCATCTCTTCTGCACTCTGCAAGGAACAAAATATATGACGAGAGCAAACTTGCGTCTTCCTATTTATTTTGAATCTTTGCTAACCTTCAAGCTTTGGCTGGGACTTGAACCTTTCTTGTTTTCAAGTGGGTTTGGATTCCTGGCTGAACATTTTCACAGCTCTGGGTGGAACAGAGTTACAAGATAATGACATGCTGAAAATAAAAGTGAATTTCAAGCTAAGCTGTTCTGTGGCTTAATGTTTATCTGGGGAATTTCTCCTTGGTAATTAAAGCCAGAGTGCCTGCATACTAAAACAAATCTAGCATTTGAATGTTTAATATCCCCATAGCATGTTTCTTTTCTTTTCTTTTCTTTCCCCCTCCTTTGGAACAAAGTAATTTTTGTAGTTGCTGGCTTGAAATGATGCCTACAGATCTCTTTGGTGTGTACTGTGGTATGGTTACTCTATACATCTAATTGTGAAGTTTCTTTTTCAGATCTCAGCTGAGATACTTTGGTCTGCCTACAGGTGCCTTTGGGAAGAAAGCAAAATAGGAACACGTAGGAGAAAGCAGAAAACAAGATTTAAAATATGCAGAATATCCAAGGAGGGAATTTTTAAGCACTTGAAGTATGCACGGCAAAAAAAAATCTTGCTGTCTTACTCACATTGAAACTTCCTATTACCAACTTTGCCAAAAATGCCTAATTGGGACAATTTTATCTATTATGTCTTTTAGAATAGAACTGTGAATGTGCCTTTCCCTCTCATGGTAACCAAAATGTTTCTCTTAGCTATCAACCCCCTGGCTTCTGCCAGATTCACAGCTTTGGGGGCAGCAGTGAGATGTGGATCCAGAACCCCAGCACCTCGCACACCCTCAGCCAGCCAAACCCGCCTGCAGAAGGCACTGCTCCACACAGCAGCAGGTGCCTTTCCCTGCTCTGAGCTGCTCAGCACCTTCAGCAGTCCCCAGGGTGCTGTAAACCACGTCCCTGCCTGCCCTGCTGTCCCTCCCAGCCAGCATGGTACCAGGCAGGACAAACCATTCCAGAGCCTAGCTTTTGCAGTCGCACAGGAACCACCCCACCAACGGGGGGTACGCAAGAGCCCCAGCCTGAGAAATCAGCCAGTGGCTGCAGGTGACAAACACCTTCCTACAATTCAGCTCTTTTTCAGTAGCAAAACATGCTTCATCTTTTCCGATGTCACTCGTGCCTCTCCCCAAGGAGCCCCTGAGCTCACCGGTGAGGTGCACGCTGCTGCACCCTGGGGCAGGGCGGTGGGCACCCCTTGCTCATCATTTGCCCCTTGGTTTGCACAAGGTCCCACCCTGGATTTCCTACAGAACCCAGCTCTGAGCCAGTTACACACTTCTTGCTGCGGTCTGTGGCTCTGGGAGCTCACTGACAGCAGACACGTGGGGCTCTTTGGGAGCCACCAGCGGTTGGAGCAAGGTCACGGAGCTTTGAAAAAGAGATGAGAGAAGTGGGCTGAAACAGCTCTTTGAAATGCAAAGAACTATTCAGGTTATTCACATTTTTCTTGGTTTTGTTGTTGTTGTTTTGTTCTGTATTTAACTAAAAAGGAATCAGTCTTTGTTTTTACAGGTGGCCCTCTATTTTTTGCCTATTTATTTTCTAGAAGGCAGAACAAAGCAGAGGAAATTAAACATGTTTAATCAAAGGCATCTCCAAAGAGAGAATTAGTGGTATAGTTTACTGACTTGGTCCACAACATATGTAAAGAACCAAATGACTTTCTGCTTAATGTGATTATTCACGGGACTCCAGATGCGAAGGATCTCATCTCCTTACCTGTAAGCATCTTTATGCACTGCAATCATGAGATTATCAAATCACTACAAAAATTAAGTATCTCTTTCCAGGGTTACATCAGTCACTTTTTTTGGCTAAATCACTTTATGCTTTTATATCAATTGACTGGGATACTGATCAAGAGATATACATGTACACACGGGTGCATGTGATTTTTCCCTCTGCAACTTTAATTCCAGGTAAACTCTCCTCCTACCTTTTAGGAATTGGTAATCTAAGGTCTTCTCTCAGATTTATTGATCCAGGAGGAAGACACCCAAATTATCTGTCTGTGGAGCCAGCAAGACACGATGAGGGTACACACATTAGCTATTGATGTTGCTCACTGCACAGTGAGTCCTGACAGCCACAGGAGGAGCTAGCGGCTCCTCGTACTGGGAATATTTCCCTGCCATGATGTCTCACTCCTCTCTGAACATTACAATATTTTTCCACAGTTAAAGTGATGCTCAGCTGAGCTCTCAGCACAGGCAGTTGCTCTTCTCTGTATTTGTGAAGAAGGTGAATGCAAAACCTTTGTGACTGAAATTCTCTCCATGCATTTCCTGTGACCAAGCAGCAGTCATTTCATTCTTTACAGTCATATGGTCTGCTTTCAGTCAGGCCTGCTGCGATTTGGGATGCATTGATATTGCTTTACCGCATGTGCAAGGGATTTTTTGATTTTTTTTTATTTATTTTTGCCTCTCTCTACTTCTATCATACTTATTTTTCAAATCCTAAGAAGTTGTGAGGAAGAAAGGCAGCCAGCTCTGAGAGGGTGCAGCCAAAAGGCAGATGCCACCCCAGACTGAGCAGCTACCAAGCCAAGAGGAAGTAGAAGGCTTAAAATGGTAAGAGTTTTAAATACAAAATTGTGATCAGGCTCTGCAGCAGAAGCAAGGGCAGACAAAACCATCTCCAAGCTCATCACTAAGAGACAAAAACCTGGTAGCCTGGCAGCGGTGCCTGACCCACTGATCCGCTCTGCTAAGGAGGGACAAGCGAGGACAACTCTGCCTCCTGCGCCGATGCACTGGGTGACAGCTGGTGCAGCTCCGGTGTGCACAAAGCAACCCAGATCTCTGCAGAGATTGTCTTTGGCAGGAACAATTTCAATCAAATATCTGATTTGTTACAGGTGTTACCTCGTTGGGTGCTTCACTGCAGGGTAGCATCTTTCCAGAGCTGGGAGATGTATTGCCTGCCTCCCTTGCACAACCCTCAGGTAAGCCCTGCAGCCCAGGGAAGCTGGTTTGCACTCTGAGCATCCCTAAACCCTTGAATCCCTTCTGGCTAAAGCTGCTTTCTTTTTCTCTGCCTTAGGCCCTGCATTTTCCTTAAATCTCTACCAAACAGGTCTCACACCTTGTCCCAGGCAGGGGGCAGATTTATGCAAGCACTGCAGTGGGCAGCCTCTGAAGAGACCACTGGGGATGTGATACAGGTGAAAAGGTTTTTTTTTTTTTTTTTTTTTGGTAAACAAAGAGCTGCCAGCACAGAGGAGATGCTGGAGCACATGGGACTCCCCTCCTGGCAGGCGTAACTGGACATAACTCTAAGCCACCGTCCAGTACCTCTTAGCCCAGCTCCTGCCCCAGCAGAAGCTGCTTTTGCTGTAGGGCACAGAAGCATCTTTACATTCAGAACAAATAAGGTCATTTAGGCTTGGTTTAAAGACTGGAAAACTGCAATCAGCGGCTTTGGTAACAGACTCCAGTTAAATTTAACCTGTAGATTCAATTACAATCCATTACACAGAACAAATTAAATCAATGCCACGCTGATGCTGTAGCGGATTGCACCGTGCATCCTGTGAGAAACATGACTGCAGCAGCTGTGTCAGGAAAGTCCTAGACAATGGCAAATGGCAACATCATAAGCTGACATATTAGTGTTATTTATCTTGTTCCTTTTCCTATTATGCAGGATAGCATGGTTGGGCAGGAAAAGAAAAAGAATTATTTTCCACAAGAAAGTTAAAATGGCAGATCTCTGCAACTAATCCCTTGATGAGACAGTTTGAAATGAGATATTACTTGGTACCAACTGAATCAAGCAAAGCAAGGCACTATTTATTTACTGTTTCTAAAGGGACCCCTTCATCTTGCCCAGTTTACCTCTCCTTTTACTGTGATGATTTCCCTTCCTTCCTCCTTAATTCTTCAGGGTGAGATGGAAATTCCCAAAGACTTCCAAAGGAAGAGGCTTCATTCCCTTTAATGCAGATTGAGAATCTTTACTTGTGTATCAATTCATCAGTTTTGAATGATGCAACCTTAAATTACTCACATTTTCTTGCAGCAGGAAAATCTTTTTCTCAAAACTGCTAAGATTACCTTCCCTGAGTTTTATCTTTCACCTGCTGTTACTGGAGCTATTTCCTTTATCAGGTACAGACTTTTGGAGCCAGTGATTTATTTTCCTTTCTATTATGTTTTTCTGATGTTATTTTTTGGTGGCTTTCAGTCATTTGAGAAACAGGTCTCACACAAATGCCTAGTTTCTGGGAGTGTTAAACTTCATATTTTATGAAACAGAGAATCAACTTTTTCCTTAGCTATGTCCTGACTAAAACCTTGCCTTCCATTTGAATTGCTCTCTTTGCACCAGCACTTGAGCTGGTGTTATTTCCTTTCCTTTGGTGTAACCTTATTCTCATGGCCAAGGAGGAGAGCATTCCCTGTAGCAGTGTGATGTGTCCTTAAAACCTGCAGATGCAGGGACCTGGCCAAACTTGATGCAGCCGAGGTTTGGTGCACAAGCAAGACCAAGGGGTCTGTCACAGGTCGTGATGCACTAACAGGTAAGGGACACCTCAAACAAAATAGCTGTCATAGGTTCCACAGCCTTGATTTATAACAAAATGAATACATAGCAGCACTCGCTTCTTGTCATGACCCTTTCAGAATTAGTAAAAAGAAAAATAAAGGCAAAAACAGACACAGGTTGATGGGTGCATATAGTGATAAGTGGAAGGTGAGGAAGCTCCTAAACCAGCATGGAGACAAATGTGCTGGGTGCACATGGTAATTGTGGAAAAGCCACCATGTAATTCTCCAAAGAAAAGTCAATCGGCCGCACCCAGCAGTAATTGCACACTTACAATTAGAGGTCCCCTGTTGTTTTCACGGTACTTGTTCTGGAAGAAGATGTAAACCACGGTGGCAGCCAGCGAGTAGAGGAAGGCGAAGACCGCAATGGTGACAAAGAACTCCGCGGATGAGGAGAAGTCCCCTATCAAGGAGAGCTTTTCTCGGCGCTTCCCTTCACAAGTGGGAGCATCAAAATTCACTTGATGCAACCTGGAAAATATTCCAAAGAGCAGCAGGTGAAGCACAAAAATAGAGAACCATTACCTGAACAAAGATACATTGATATTTGCTGTTTCTCTGTCTCATTCCTGATGCGCATGGATCTCCTGTTTGAATAACTAGCCCTACGAGCAGCCTTATGAGCTGTGCTCTTCAGGGCTGCTTGTACACGTGAGGTTACTTCTAGGTGAGACCAAGAACCTGCACACATGTTTTCATCAGACTTTTAATCAATCTGAGAGAAAAGTTGCTGTTCCAGTGGTTAGGTACAACTCACCTGCTCTGGGGCTTTGCCATGGCAACAACTGAGAAAGGGTGACACGAGAAGTGATTTGAGTCTTGAATTCTTACCACCAAGGAAAAACAGAACAGGTCTTATCCTCTCTATCAGTAACATGGAATACCTACATTTGGAAACTCAAAACTTGTGTAAAACAGCTTAGTGCACAGCTACCTGCAGCTGTTGGGCCGTGGGGCTGAGAGCTGTACGGAGCCCTCTACGCTGAAGGCTTTTAAAGCTGAGCTGCAGCAGAAATACACAACTCGAGTCAAAGAAACAGCCTGCATGCCTTGGTTTTAGCAATCAAAGCTTGTGCTCACACACCGTTTGCAATCAGCCACCAAGCTAATAGATTTGTGGGTGTCTGACAGCTCCTGCCAGAGCCTTCTTTGCTCTAATGATTTTAATTTCTGATTCAAAAAGAGAAATGGGATCCCTTGGGTGTATGTGAGCGTGTGCTTTGGCTGGTACCACCATGTGTCCCAGATTAGCATCAGTGGGGACATGGGGCCTGATGAGGGATCATGCAGTTCTGCTCTTGGAGAGCAGAAGGGACAAAGCCAGCAGAAAGTCAACATCAGCAATTAAAGAAGTTATGATCTGGTGCTGAGAAAGGATGAGGCCTTTTGGGAGACATTTCTCTGCTCAAGGGCAATTAATGTGCACAGCAGCGAGCCACCGGCAGCAGCAGCCGTGAATGTATGACTAAATGAAAAGTTCAGTCCCTAGGGGAAAACAAAGAACCCACAGCAGAAATCACAGAGGATGGATTAATGGACATGGGAGGATTGCATGACTTTTGTTTCCTGGTCCGAACGAAATGTATCCAAACATGTAGGCAGAACCTTTTCATCAGTGGCTGATGCGTAACGCCAGTTATCTGCCTTGGGCACTTTCCTCCCTGAGTTCCTGTTGCTGTAGTAGCGTGGGGTGGAAGCATAAAACGTGTGCCTAGATCACGGAAACAAGCAGCAGCTGCCTCATATTCCCTGTGAACGCAGCCAAGTCTGATGAGAGCTGCACACATGAGACTGATGCCTCTGAACACATCCAACAGCTTCCTGACATGATTGCAAAGCTTTGTGGCATCAGTGCATGTGTGTTTTTTATTAGGTCTTATTGCCCTTTCCTAAAGGTGGAGAAGAAAAGGAAGGTTTCCTAGTGCCTGCCATGCAGCCTGGAGAGAAAGTGGCTTCATTTTAACCTTTGCCAGGACTACAGAAAGTTTTGAAGTGCATGATGTGAATGGTCAGAAAGGAAAGCTTTCTCTGCTTGGATGCTGTATGGGCATAGAACAAGAGTGGGAGATAAAAACGTGTTTCAAAACCCCTTGACATCAGTGGAAGCCTGTGCAGTGTCTGGATCAGCACAAAACCCCAGCCCCGATCTCCCAGAGGAATGCAACACCACACACAGAGGCTGTGCCCATGGACCTCCTCTGGTCTCATCCTTCCTCCAGGGCTTGGCGCCAGGTCCAAGCACTCTGTCCCCTTCCACCCAGAATCCTGGGGTGGGAAGGACACCCACAGTGGTGTGTGGGGCCCAGGGCCCCTTCAATAATTAACTGTATTTGCCCTGCCATGCTCAGGTATCCCTGCTGTGCTTTCAGGGCCTTGCTGTGGGTGCTGAGGCAGGCAGGCGCAGGCCATCCCCTCATGGAAGGCCAGGCCCTGCCATGCAGATGGAGCCGCACGGTGCTGTGTTACTGCCTCATGCTGCAAACAGCCTTCAGAGAACTGCTCTGGCCCTCAAGTTACTGTCACATACACCATGGAACCAGGATGAGCTACATTAAATACAATCCTACTGCTCTGGGGAACAAAAAAACAAGCCCTATTTTCTGGGCTGCATCTTAGTTATGAATCACGATGTTACCATCTTACTCTTATCTTCCCAGCAGTGCTTTTCTGGCCAAGCATCTGTCAGTGATACCAGATACCCTGTGATCACAGCAGAACTTCTTCCATCAAGTTATATTTATTCACTAGCTTTTCTTTTTAGATTTCTCCAGCCTCTAAGAGGATGTGCAGTAATTGGTGTCTCTTGGGGACACCACACCTCTGCCCAAACAACTGAGATCCCAGCTGTGCAAATGGCCCCAAAATAGTCCATGACACAGATCTGGGAAGAGGAGGCTGTGGCAGGGAAGGGAGGTGGCTGAGGCACTGGGGTGGTGATGGAGGATGTTGGCTTTTCAAGATGCATTTGGAAAGTTCCTTTAAGACAGAGGAGGGTCAGTAATAAAGAGTCTGGTTTTACTAATCAAGTCTTCTTTGATCTGGAAGCTCGAATTTTTTCCACCAGTGCTGCTGAGTCAGCCTTTCTGGGGGCAGAATTGCTCAGTGATGACTCAAAAAATTAATTGCCTCTACCTCTGCCTCCCACTTTCAATGTAATTCTACCTGTTATGCCTCCTATTTCCTTTGACTTATTCTTCTTTCATCTTCTCTCATCTCTCATTCTTTCCACCCCACCTTTTCTTCCGAGTCATCCTTGGCCAGTGTCTTCCTTCTGCTGCTTTTCCATCTCCAGCACCGCCCCTGCATTTCATCTTCACCTCTCCATTTCCTAGAGGAAATCAGGAGCCCTGAGAGCAACTCTTTGCAATCACATCCTTTGCACTTCGTTAACATCTGAGCAATGCTGCTGAGATGCATTAGCAGAAGTGATTTTCACTGACTGATAATACAAATAAGAAACACTTCAGTGTTTACCTAATTAGGGGAAAAAAAAGTCATGGAAACCTTTCCTCCTGAGTTCCTCAAAACCTGATCTGGACAGTGCTTTTTGCCTTGTGCTGTGCTAGGTGTTATTAATTGAGAAATAAAGACAGTGACTCAGGAACATGACCTTACAGCCCGCGCTCAGCCGAGCAGCACTAGGGGCTGCCTCACCACTCATCGCTACTAATATCAACCCTTTCACCCACTGGGGCTGTTTGTTAACAGCAGCCACCATTGTCAGGCTTTCTGGGTCTGTTTTCCCTCCAATTCACATGAATCTGAAGCAAAGTCCACCAAAGGCAGTCGAGTCGCACAGATGAAGTCACGGTAATTAAGGGCTTGTGAGATTTCTACCACTTGGCAAACTTTCCGCTGCCGTGGGAAATATGATGACAAGACAGCTGTATTGTCTGGCTTGACAAGATCAGAAGAGGGTAGGAATGTTTTACAGTGGAAAAAAAGGATTTTTACATTGTTCCCTGACAGCAAAGAGCGGTTAGGTTTTCAGACACTAATTACTCATACTCTGAAAACAATGCATGAAGCCAGGCACACCGAACAAAGCTACAGCTGCTACATGTGCGTGGGGAACAGAAGTTGTGCTCCCTTCATGTAAATGTGAAGTTGCCTTTCCTTGCTGAACTTCCTTGGTACAATATTCAAGACAATTTGCTTTTAATTATGGCCCCTCTCTTTCTCCAGCAGCCTAGGCCACCTGATGATCCCGGAGCACAAAAGCAGACAGAGCCAACTGATCCAAAAGCCCAGCTCGTACCACATCCCATTCTACCAGCGTACAGGACAAGAGCCCAAGCAGGAGCGTGCACAGGGCAATCTGATCTCCTCTGTTTCAGGAAATCTCCTCCTTCAGCAATGCACTCAGGGCCAAACCTTGAAACCAACAGAACAGGCAATTAACAGCAAGTGCGTGCTCAAGTATTATTGATGAACAGGCACAGATTTCCTCTCCCGGGCTCTGATCAGTGACTGGATTAATAAATAACAGATAAAGTTCTGCCTCTGAAAATTCTCAATGGGGGTTAGTGTTTCTCCATTTCTTTACTAGGATGTGGTGAAAAAAACATGAAAAATCTGTTTTGGCAGATTGTCCTATTTTCTGAAAATAGCATCTTGTAATCCACCCCCCCCACACGCGTCTATGACATGCTTGAACAAAATCTGCAACACCCACACACACACTTGCAAAAGCTCAAAGATCCATTATCCTTGCATCGGCTTTCTTTCCCCCTCGCTTATTTCTGGTAGTCACACTGTCAATTGTATTTACAGTCTGCAAAGCAATCAGAGAAATACACCACTGGAAATTAGTTACTGCAGGTAGTGCCGGCAGAGGAATTTGTTGCAAAATGTTTATCTTGGCTGGTAATCTCTAAAACAAGGGATAAGTGATATTTCAAAATACGATAGTGCAAGGCTGAAATATACAGGACAAAGCTGTTCTGGCAAGACAAGAACGTGATGGGAATTTTTGCTTTTCTCTCTCTGGCAAACAAAGTAAAGGCATTTTTTCTAGTCACCCCTAGAAACACCGCGGGTCCCTCATTTTGGAGGACTGTGCTGATGTGCTTTGTCACCAGCATCTCCAGCCAGCCTGTCTCTGGACATATTCACCTTCTCAAAGTACCAGATGTGGATTTTCCGTAGGTTTACTGGAAGAACACTAATAAATGGGACCCTCTCCTCTCACAGCAGAGCCCATCATTCCCTGGAGATGCTCCCTGCATGAAGAAAAACACTTTAAAAGTGACCTTTAATACTCAGGTGAAAGCAGAAGTCTGCCTGAGAAGGAAATGCCTTCTCTTTAATGAAATCAAGGTCCACTGACTCTTCCAGAGCCACAACAGTGGAGACACAGCAAGCCCTCCAGGAAGAAGCAGTACACATATAACTCCTGC
Source organism: Oxyura jamaicensis (assembly GCF_011077185.1). NCBI lineage: Eukaryota > Metazoa > Chordata > Aves > Anseriformes > Anatidae > Oxyura > Oxyura jamaicensis. The sequence continues at coordinate 14,647,689 of NC_048904.1, read as the reverse complement.
AAAAAATGCAAAGAACATTTCCCCTGGCATTGGACATCCCTACATTTTTGGTGCTAAATCTTGGTTATCCAAAAGGCTGCCTGCACAGCAAGGAACAGACTTCCTTCCAGCTTTCAGGAGGGTGGCTGGATCTGAGCTCCACACCTTCGTCCTCCTCTTCCTCCCCCAGATCTGCTCTCTGAGGACATACTGCTATAGGAGGGGAACCCTGCAGCAGCAAAGCCATGCCGTGAGCTCTCATACAAACCACAAACACTTGCAGAGGGAGCCACTGCTAAGCAGTTGTCCTACATCTCTTTTTTATTTTTTATTTTTATTTTTTCTAATTATAACCATTATTCAGTAATTCCCCTGGGATCTGAGTCTTTGCATCCAGGCCTCCCTGAGCTGTTGAAGTCTCTCTCTCTGAGGCAGCCAGCCCATTAATACCACATTTGATCTGTGTCAAGTCGTTAATACTAAAAAGTTCTCTCCAGCCTTTCAAAGTCAAATACCTGATACGTTAATAGACCCCTGGGCAGCCAGGGGGATGTGAGGGGCTCAGCTCAGCAGCAGGTACCACCGAGGTGATTGTTCCCTGTCCCTTTTGCACCTGTGATGTTTTGGCAAAAGCTGAGTTTTCCACCCCTTCGCTAAGGATGACAAGACTGTTCCTTTCCCTAGCCTGCACTGACAATTTTTTTTTTCCCCTAAAAGAATTAGCTTTTTTTTTTTTGAGCTTTCAGTCCCCTACATTTCCCACTGCCCATCTGCCACAACATATCCCAGCACTGCTCAAACACACCACAGCCATTCAAAAACTGAGAGGTGCTTACCCATATATATATATATTTTTAGGTGTCCCATTAATTTTCCATACCTCGGTCTATTACTGCCCCAAAAGCAGCCTCCCCCTCTTCAGTCTCCCCGGAGTCCAGAGGTGCCTTCAAACCATCCTCTGTGCCCTCCTCCACTTCCAGAGCAGCCGCAGTGCTGCTTGGCAGCCCTGCTGCTTTTCTTTAAGGAAGCAGAGATGGACTTCAGGACACTATTTTCTGCCACATCTATCACTACAAAGTCAGTTCATTTTTCTCTTGAAATAGGAAAAAAAAATCTCCATCTGACTCAGCAACCCAAGCTTGGTCTTTTCTTTGCTTTCTAGAGAAAGCAAGCAAGCAGTTTGCTGATCAAAGAGGGTTTGAAAGTATTTCACATTGAATTTCTGCTCTCTCAATTTCTCCCAAAAAACCCCGATCTCTTTAGGATTATTCTGCATCTTCAGTAGTTTCACACTTCCATATTCACTTCATCTTGAAGACAATTATTCCTAACTTCTGTCCCAGACATTTGAACATCCTAAAGGCCTACCAGCCTATGTTCTCTTCTTGTTTATGTCAAGTCAAAATACTGGAAAATATTTCCCCCTCCATGTTTTCATTTTCTTAAATTGCCAGGTTCCCAGTCCCCCCTCGCAGTGCAAACATGTGGCCAGTGCTATATTGTTAGGCCACTTTTTCATAGGACAAACTGTCAGCCACAGCTCCTGTCTCATCACCACACAGTGTGTGCACACAGAGGTGGCAATTCCCCCAGCACCAGCAGCACAGAGCAGGCACACCACAAAGCCTGCCCAGAGCCATGTGGCATGCACGTCCTCCGCTCCAGCCTCCTCCATCCCTCACCTCCTATCTCTTCTCTTTAACACAGCAAGACAGAGAGCATCCAAGGTGCCCAGGTCTCCGGGAAGGGAAGAAACAAAACCATTTGGAGGATGGAGTCTAAAGGCTTTAGAATATGGACATCCTCATTAAGACAGAGACCTGGCCCTGGTGGTGTCCACAGCTTGGGAGTCCTCTCATGGGGCCTGCTACCAGTGGTTGTGTCCACAAAGTTCTTGGAAAGCAGCAACAGCCTCACCATGTGCTCCCGCAGGAAGATGTCCCAGCCGCATGCCGCTTGTAGCAGTGAGCCTCCCCAGCCTGCACCCGTAACAGCAATCCAAGCCCTAGTACTACATCGTAACACCAAAAAGGAAATAAAACGGCTCATTATAGAACATGCTGCTGCAAGCACTCTCAAAGCTGAGTGGGTGATCCCAACCCCAATTCCAAGCCCACATCCAGACCCAGATTTATCTCCCGAGAGACTTTCACAGCTCTCCTCGGAAAGGCACACTTTCCCTTTCTGCGCAAGCAGAGCACAGCAGTCAAAGACATCCTCCACCAGTCTTGGCAAACCCAAATACTTTCTCAGATCAGGCTTTGTGGTACAGGCTGGTGGGATTTCCCCTCACTAAGCTATTTTCTTGGGGGGAACTGCTTCCTAGCCACCAGGCTTGGCTACTGTCTTTGAAGGGAGGTAACCCTAAAGGAGGACTATCCTTTAGAAATGTCAATGACTCCATGGAACAATGCAAATTAGGAAGCCTGGAAACGTCACAGGCACAAGTTAGCATTGCTGCACCCACAGCTGCCCACCTGTACCCAGTCCCACAGCAAGGACCTGGGGGATCCCACAGCCCGACCGGCCCCCACGCGCTGCCCTCTCCCCCAGCCAGCCATGGGAGGCAGCTCACAAAGCAGCAAGCCTGTCAGAGCCAAACAAGAGCTTCCATTTGGAGAAAAACCTATGAAGATCTCAACTTCTAAGGTTGTATTGTAAGGAATAGCAAGCATAAGGCAAATTCCTAAAAACCAACAGCTGAATCTAATGAGACCATTCATGGGCAGAGGGTGCACCAGGCCCCTGGGCAGTGCATCCACGTGGAGCAAGGTGGGAGCTCTGAGCCCCCCTTCCTGCACCCCACCAACATGCTCCACAGCTGCTCTCACCAGTTCACGGCATTTACACCACCTCCATCTCACCTTGCCTCCCACAATCTAATGGCTACAAACTCTGCATAAAGTCAACCCAAATTCATGGGTATCACTGGGTGTTCAGCCAGAATCACCCAAAACCATAAATCCTTTACCCTGCGAGAAGCAGGGTTCACATACAATTTAATCTTAAGTCTATAAACCCTGAAAGCAGCAATTTCAGCTTCAGGACCAGCAGACATAAATACAAGAGCAATTACAGAAGGTGCAGCAACATTCATTCCTTTGCATTGTATTTTCACATTAACTTTGTATTTTAACTATAATTTTTCCAAGTATATTGTCCTAAGGCATTCCAAGCAATCAAATTCAGTCCTCTGTGGAGTTTTACGGCATGACTCCAATAAAACTCCCAGTCAAGATGTTTTTATTCAAAGTAGAAGCCAGTACATCCTCTCAGGGACCCTACAGTTCTGGGGAAACCTTCAGGGCTGCTGCACAGCAAATGCAGATTTGGGAGCAGAGGAAGGATTTGTCTGATCACTGCCACCTGGGGTATGGGATCAAACCCCAAGCAAAGCCGAAGGGTTTCTGCTTTGGTTGCTTCTGTATTGGCAGCATGAAAATAGGCAAAAAAAAATATGCAAGGGAAGTGGTAAAAAGCCTGACTTTTAGAAAAAGCCTTTGTGGCATGCACAGATAAAACACCATCACCATACAATGCTGCAGAGACTATTCATGAATATATATTAAAAATTCAAATAGGGAAAAAAGCTGCGTATGTTAAGAAATTCAAGGGTGACTTCCACTTTAAGATCAATTTACAGTTAAAGCATTAAAGAATTTTTCTTACACCAAAGCAACGTTAAGCATAAAATACAGCATCTACGAAGCAAAATAAGCTAGCCAGTGGATCAATACCATCCACATTCATCGAGAATCCAATTGCTTTGAGTGGCAAAAGCAAAGCTTCTACAACTCAACGAAGATTTAAGGAGCAACATTCTCCCTGTTCTGCAGCAGACACCCCCTCCAGAAAGTCGGTGACATTTTGGTAATTTCAGCAATGGTCACTTCTACAGTGTCCATCAACATGCATGGAGAACAACAGAGTTTTAAAACAATACTAAAATAAGCTGACAAAGACTGCTGAGAGGAGAGACTTCCATAGTCGCCTGAAGTCAGCGTTGCAGATGACTACTAATGTTTAAAGACCTATTTATCAGCAGCTCCTTGTCTCCCAGCAATGACAGACATTTCTAATCTTTTGGTGAAAAGGTTTTCCACTGAAATCTGAAGCAAGACTTACTACAAGTGGGTTAAAAAAAATGAACACTGGTACATTCTGGCACAGAAATGTGCTAATATTGACAGAGGCTTTTTCCAAAGAAAGATAGCTGTAAAGCACCGAATTCGCTGCTTTCCCCTTAATTATCATTTGTAGCTTCTAAGTAGGCAATTTAGGCCTGACTGTCATATTTCAAAGGAAAAACTAGCCTACCCATCGCATGCAGATGAGGTGTACACTTTAAAGGGTACTCAGTGGAAACATCTTTATTCAAATGAGATGCTTAAAGAGTGAAAAGCTCTCGTAAAATACAATTTCCTTTTCCTTCAGACACAGGGACTACTTCAAGAGACAGTTTTACTAGCACACTGGAAATATAATGTGAGATTTAAAATAAAAAGGGAAAACAGCATTTGTTTTGCTCACTGCTGTAGTGCAAAGGCATGCACGGACATCTCCCCTCATCAGGCTTTCCCGTTAGCACTAGAAGGCAACCCTGCTCTACCCCACTGACGTATAAGCCTTTATTTTATTTTAAGTCAGAAAGATAGAGCAACTACAGAGAAATGTGGTGGTGAGCCACAGTTTTCTAGACCCTCCACCCCCAGCTGGACACAGACCTGGCCAGCCCAGTCCAGCCACTCCTGGAGCTCATCCCCACCATTGTGCTGCAGCCAGGGTCTGAGCAAGGCTCTGGGTCAAGACAGGGATCTGCAGAAGCAAGCTATCCACAAGACAGCAGATATGATACTAGCAGATAACCTCTCTGCCTGACAGCACGGCATCCTGAGAGCACTGCTCCTTGGCAAAGTTTCATTTAAATCAGCTGCTGAAGCCCAAACACTTCAGTGCAACTCTGCCAGTTACAAGAAAAATGTTAGGCTGTGACATGAACAATAAAGTAGCAAAAATTCTTCAGTACAAACTCAGTAAATAAAGCCTGTCAACCAAGCTGGCAATCAAGAAAAAAGTGTTTCTTAGAGGACTGGTTAAAAAAAAAAAACAACCTTAAAAGATGAATACCAGCAAGAAATATACGTGCACAGCAGGTGTACTACTCAACCACTTGCTGTCAAAGCAAAACCAATTAATAGCCAAGTGTGCAGCAAAATTGTGGCTGAGATCAGAAGAAAAACACAAATAAGTTTATAGGATCTTCACCAGGACCCTTCCCCAAAGAAAAACTATTGCTTCAGGGCACTTGGATGAGTGACAAGTCCAATCTGAAATGGTGGCGGACTGCTCAACTGTAACAAATAATTCCAAGATGTTTTTTTTCCTTAAAAATCTGTACTGGGGTGAGGGTTAAGTTGATGAACATCCAGGTATGTGCCAGATTTGCAATGTACGCTGTACCAAGCACAAATCCTAATGCTGAGAAAAACATATTAGTGTTGGACCAGAGATGTTCCAGACCCCAAAATAAGAACTTGTAAAACTTTAATTGCACATACAGGTATCCAGTAGAAAGGCTGGCTTGTGTTTTAAAGCATGAAGAAGAAAGTAATCTTTTGTAATAAAAGCAGAAGCCAGCAGAATAAACAAGGTAAAAACCTAGGGTGATCATTAGAAAAAGCCTTATGCAGATCAGCTTGTACATGAAAAAGCCTGGCAGAATTGTGGAAAAGCTCGGCAGAGCTCCAGGAAACACTGCTGGTGGGGTGGTAGGGATGGACTACAGGTTTCTTTGCACATTACAGCATGACTACAGGGTCACAGACGTAGGCAGCAAGAAGCTTACATGAATTGGTGTACCACTTTGCCACAACTCTTCTCCAGAGGCTAACGTGCTTATTTGCGTTTCTCCATTTCCTTTTCAAAGAGCAAACAAATCCAGGCCCAGAGTTAAACTGGAAATCACTTTGTACTGGATTTAGTTTACTTGCTTGAAACTCTCAACACTTGTCAACTAGCCATGGTCTAGCTGTGCACCTTCTAGGAGAAGAAAATGAATATACTCACACTTACAGCAATGAGAACAAAAGCAGGTGATAGTACAGCTACACACTTTTCTACATGCTAAGTCCTGTTGGAAGGTGCAGCTTTAAAAGCAGCACTCAGGTATTTGACTGCTTCAGTGCAGTCACTGACAGCTGTGACAGTGCTGTGGTGTCAGATGCTCGGCAGCATCCCTTCTTCCACCCACACCTGCTCCAGTTGTCAGCCAATAATCAGAAAACTGAAGGCACTGGAAAGGAAAATGCCATGTGAATATGGACTTACTCAGACCCAGATGCAAGACAATTGGTGGGAAATTCATCCTACCTACACAAAGCCTACGTGCCCATGCAGGCAGATAAGCTTCAGGATCACAGACCTGATGAGGGAGCCTGAGCCCAAAGCATCTCTGATTTTTTCCAAGGGTATCAACTGCTCTGACAGGAGACATTGCCTTTCCCAGCCAAGGCCACTCCTGTTTTTAGAGCTTCCCCTCTCCATGTAGGGGAAGGAGCACTAGAAAAAAAGTGGAAAGATCAAATTCATAAAAAAAAAAGAAACATTTAGATAAAACAATAAAATGAAACCAAGTTTCACAGGCAGCACTGGGTCAGATTTTCCATGCACACATCTGCTACCCCACGTGCTTTTTGCATGTTCCTCATGTTTGCACGCAAACTGGGCAGACTGCAGGTATATTCATACCACATGAATATATCCAGGTGCTGGCTCCTCCTCACATCCCACACTGCTCAGAGAGCACCAGCCACAGCTGGCAGCCACACCAACAGCTTGAGGGCCATCTACAGCCTCAGTCCCAGCTGGATCCCTCCTGCAAATAAACCTGATTTTGTGTCATATGCTGCAACTACTCAGCAATGTCTCTAGCTTCCTAATAAGCAAGACTGGGAAATTGCAGATCTGGCCACTTCCTTCCAAAAGCAATGATCAATGTGCCTGATAAAACACCGGGAGATATTTGCTGACTAGTTTTCTCAGTTTTATTAACTTTTTGTATAAAGTACTATTTAATAATCTTGCAAATTAAAACCACTTTACTGTAGGGTGTATTCTGTAATGAACGCTGAAAAAATGACCTATTTGGAAGTGAATCACATTACAAATTCACGTAACTCAATTTTCAGGATCCATCTCATGCATACTACGCAGAAATGAAAGAAAACACAGACAAGCTGAAGACAAAAAGTAAATATCTGTAATACCAGGAAATAGGACTTCTGGGGTAATAAATGTGTGTCAAGTGACAACAACAGTTCAAGGAATCAAATCCAGTTTCTGCTGTTTGGAAACTACTACATTTTAGAACATGTTAAAGTAATAGATGCTATTACATCTGGTTTGTACATACTCATAAGCAAAACAGCATGTGATTTCCCAAGGAACCAAAATAATTTCAGTCCTAATATACTGGGCCTGAGACTGGATTATGTATTTTTTTTTCTTAATCATCTCAATTCCTTAAAGAAATCACTTATGCAGAAGTGAAAGGTTTCTAGAGTGGTCCTAACATCTTTAAAACCAGAAGACTGTGGGTGTTCTTTCAAAGCAGGATCCTAAAACATAGGAGCATTTAATGCAAATTTTTAACCTCATTATAGTTTTCAGATGTACTTGAACAACAAAACCTCCTCCTCAGTCACTAGTGGTCCAACTTTAAAGCATTAAGGCACCAAGAGATGCCAACAGGCAATCAGTGTAATTTTCAAAAGAATTTCAAAACTGTCATTAAAACTTCCTTCATTTGCAGCTTAGTTAATGGCTACACCACAGTTAATGACTACTTTATCCCCTTTTTTCTTTTTTAGGTCAGCATGCCTTTTTTCTTCTTCCCTTGCCTGCCATGCCCCCCCGTGCTGTCCTGGCCTTTATGAGGCTCTCCATGCCCACAGCTGCTCTTCTTTACGGAGTTCCTATTCCCCAGTGGTTCCTACAGCCCCATCCACACCAGGTCCAGCCAAATTAATTCCTCCTGCCCACCCAGAGTCTAAACAGTGTTGTGAGCAAAATTCAGGAGCCCCAAACTGGCGCTTCACCAGGAGCAACCTGCAAATGAACCATCCCGACCCAAAGCGTACCTGAACGGGTAGGCGAAGGCTATGTCAATGTTGAGGTCACTCTCTGACTTGTTTGCACAGTCCACACTGAGGCGCAGTCCTCCAGAGTACCCACCGCATGTTGCAAATGCAAAGATTGCAAAAAGCTGTCAAAAAAGAAACAAGATTCTTATTTTATTTCATTTCAGCGACCACCGCAAACAGATCTGTGCAGCAGCAGCCGCCCCCTTGGTAGGGTTATCCATCACTCCACGCACTCAGAGCTTTGCCATGCATTATTCCTGCACCCTTCCCAAAAGCCAATACAAAGTGCCATAAAAATTGAAACTCTGTTGCTTCACATAGACAGAACCATCACTGTTTGTCTGTATCGGGCATCTCAGCCCTTCCCTCCAGTCCCAAAGCCCACTTGGGATTCACAAGGCAGGCAGCTATTTAAATCACCCGGCTGATGGGCAAGTTCGGACTAGAAGAGAAGGATGAATATTGATTGAGCATAATGAGTCAATCCTGACACAAATAAAACAGGGGCAGAACTATTTATAATGAGCAGACAGGGATAGCAATAGTAGACCAAGACAGTTCATGTAGCCATCATCCCATTGCACAATGAAACACAGAGTCATGCTGCCCTTATTCCATTTAATATAAAATTTGGGGAGAAAAAATGACAACTTTTTGATAATTCTTCCTAAATTACTACCACAGCTCAGGATGGACACACAGATGCCATAAAGTAAAACTCAGCATAAAACAGAAGAAAATCAAGACATATGATAAGCTCAGGCAAAATGGGCAGGAACATAGAGTTAGGGTGGTTCTCATGCAAACCCATGACACATTTAAATCTTGCAGGAGAAGGAAGGATTGGGCAGACCACAGACACATCAGCATTTATAGTTATTCCAGGTGTTCAAATAGAGAAAGAAGAAACTTCACTGGTGTAGGCTGCCTTAGAAGATCCAGAGCAAAAGTGAGGACATCTTACTTACACAACTGTAATCTAAATTAAAGGACATGCTAGATTTTGTTCCCATTGAATCAGTATAGACCTGAAGTAAGTCCATCAGCTTTAACTGAGCCATTCTGAGATCAGTAGTGGGGCAGATATGGTAACAAGTAACCCCCCCAGTCCCAGCCACAATTAAATATACCAGAGACCAGAAACCCAAAGGAAACAGTGCATGAATCTGGAAAAATATCCAAAACACAGCTTCCCCAGCACAGATGTACACTTCCATACCATTCACCCTCCTTAAGACGGCTAAGGTTGGAGCCAGCAGGGAGCAGACCATGCTTTGAGAGAGGAAAGGAGGGCAACCAAAGAACAGTGCATGGAGCAGTGCACACGCCTGGGAAAATAATTCAAGGTGCCACCCAGCTACTCACTTCCACTGCATGTCACTTAGATTTGCAAAAGTATTTAAGTGCCTAATGATAATGATAAAATTGTGATTGATTTTTTTTTTTACACTGGGCTTACTAAATAAAAAAGGAAGCTGAAGTTTACTATAAATTGGCTTGCTAAGTAATTCAAAATAAATCTTCATGCCATAACTTGAGTAGTGTTCCTTAATCCTAAACCAGGCATTTCCTCTGTAAATACAAAGAGTTGTTCTGCCTTTACATGTGGAACAGCACTAAAATCAGTATTAATCATCTCACTGTAATTTGTGAGGCAATGTCAGAAAACAATATATTAAGGAGAACAGGAGAGATTAGGGCTGACCTGCTTTCTGGCCTAATTAATGGAGTCACAAATGCAAGTGTTTTGCAGATGCATAGGGAGCCGCAAAGATTAATGGCTTGCAATAAATAAAGAGAGAAGCGAAGGGCTGCAGTGCGGGACAGACGTACCGTAAATGAAGAGCCATCACCTGCAGCTCTCAGCGTGGGGACAAGGAGAGGAAATGTGAAATTCAATGCACCTCCTTTAGTGGCGTATTGGAAATTAGCACATGTGCCACCATGTTTATTTATGGAGACCAAAGGTCCATCCCAAAACCCACTGCTCAGGCTACTCCTTCTCAGGAAGGATCTTCTCCTTAGGGAATATCTTTGACAGAAGGCTCAGATCCACACAACCTCAGTCCCTCAGATCCAGCACCACTCACCCTGAGTGCCATGAGGCTTTTCAGATGCCTCCTCTTGCTCAGCAAACCCCTCCTGCTGCTCCCCCTGCAGCCACATCCCACCAGGGCTGCCCACCAGTTTCTATCCTTGCTCAGCACACGCTCTGCTACAAGCACCCAGGCAGCACCCACAGTGTGGGAACAGGTGGGGAAGGGAAAAGGAACCAGCTGGAGATTTTTATACCCAGCTCCAGCAAGGGCTGTGCCAGCCCCAGCCCAGCTCTCAGCTGCAGCTGGGTCAGATGCTGCTCGCAGCTGTGCGCTGAGGCCACGCAGCACCTTTTGGAAGCACAATGAAATTTTATTTCATGGGGGAGCAGGGCAAAGGCTTTAAATCCTGGGTATTTCCCCAGGGTGTCTTGGCCAAGCAGCAGGCATAATTCTCCTTTTGCCAAAGTAACTCTATGTCTTTCTTTTTTTCCCCCAAGTTTTGCTGCTTTATGTTGCCAGTGGAGCGCCTGGTACATTAAGCCAAGATTTACTTGGTGGGTTCTGTGCGTGCTGTAATTCTGCGGCAGTCGCAGGAATGCTGTAAACACTACTGTATTTTATTATATCAGGATTTGTGTAAATGGCAGTTGTAAACCCCATAATGGGAGCTTTATGGGCCAGATTCAATAAAACCTCCATCTGCAAGATAATTTTATTGAACCTAGCCTCTCTGAAATTGAAAAGTTTATGGAGAACGGGAAAGCGTTTCCCTATGTTCCTATTTACTCTTTGCCTATAAATCCATGCTCAGCCCTTGTCCCATCTGCACCGTGCATGGATATCGCTTTTCCCCTTCACATCAGATCAATCTCCCAGTGCGTGCTTACCCCTGGTTATTTATTATATGGCCTCTGCCCCGAGGGCCAGCACCGTGCCTGCCTTCCCCAAGGAGCAGCTGGGAGAAGCACAGTGCCCTTGGTGCATCGCATCCCTGCCCATGCATGTTCCCCACCCCTGGTCCAGCCCCGGCTGGAAGACCCTCCACGAGATTTGGACACATTTCTAACAAGGCAGCATGTCTCCGAAGATGGCAGTGCCTTTCTGTATGGCACATAGATGTAGGTATTAATACTTAATTAATTCCCTGCTTTTCTAACGATGATATTCTCCCCATGACCTTGCAGCCTTGGCCGGTGCTGTTGGCATATTTTTATAGGGAAGCCAGGTAAATCTCACAGTCCAGCTTAACAGAAATTTATTATGGTACTGTGCAGTCATAATGTCTTTACTGTTGAATCAGATCAGCATGTTTTAAATAGAAGTTGGACACTTAGCACACTGAGAAAAAATAGCAGTATAATTCCCAGCAGGGCACGTGCCCCTCACACCCACCCAGGGCAGGCAAAGATGGGAAGACCAGCCCGTCGGCTGGAGGCCCTCTCTTTGATTCCAGCTTCACTGCAGTGACAGCAGCTCCTTTATTTCTGTGGTCAGGAGCTGCTGGCCACCCCACAACAGGTTCCCCCTGCAGCCACCCGACCAGAAGCCCCTATTTGCACACACACCTCCAGGTTTTCATTTCAGCAGCCCCTGGAGCGAGGCTCTGGCCCTGCTCCCCTTGGTGCCTGGGGCTGGCACCCCCAGGAGCTGGTCCCAGCTGTGCCGAGGCAGGTGGCAGTGCCACAGCACGGGACCCCAGGCACCGCTCCTCCTGCCACGGTAGGGACAAACGGGATGGTTTCCTATCGCTTCTCAGCGCTTGGCTTTCAGACAAGTCCCCTCAACAGGTTCGCCGTGAGGACCAGAAGAAAGCAGAGCAGCTCCCGACGAGGCGAGCTAAAAGGCTTATGTAGAACACGTTGCGTTAAAGCATCCTGTTAGGAGGATAACGCTGTCATTTAAAATTGATGAAACTTTTATATAAGCCACTTGTCTTGCCCAGGAGCATGCCAGCCCCGCACAGCAGCCCTTGGCAGCTCACTGGCAGGTTTTGCGGGGCTGGCTGGGGATGCACCCCGCGATGAGGGCTGGTCCTCAACACTTCTGCTGGGCCAGGAGGGCAAAAGGGGACTGAAGCTGCTGGAAACCCACCAGGAGAGGTCCTGGTCCCGGATCCTGCCTTGGTGATGGAAAGCTGAGGGGAACTTCTGATGCTTGTGAAGAGCAGCAAGCAATTCTTGAAACGCCTCCTCTTTTATTAGTCACTTTACACATCGAAAGCGTTTCACAAAGGCAACTATTTCTGGCAGGGCTTTTGGATACAAGACTTCCTTTTCTCCGTCTCCCCATAATATAGACACTGAGAAGTGTCTGCCAAAGCTGCGTGGCTCTGTGCCTCCCCTGCTTGCTGGGGCCAGGGGAGGGAGCACCCCCGTGCCCTGCAGCCAGCATCGCCCTGCGCGCTGCCTCCCTTCACTTGGGTTATTTATTTATGGAGCACAACCAGTAACTGAACATCATTATTAAGACTGTAAAGGGGAGATTCAAATGCACTGAATGACTCTACGGGAAAACATTTACTGCAGAGCCGATGGCCCAAAATATGTCACTGGTGAAAGATCGGGGAGCGCTCTCTCCTCCAGTTGCCTGCCTGTTTCTTTTTTAAAAATCTGGCATTTTTCCTGCGTGGATCCAAGCTGCAGACTTCCTGGAATCACTTCTCCTACGTACAAGCCTTCGTGCACTGTAGATTATCAGATTATTGACTTTGGGATTCCTAATTATATCAGTTTGACTGGTTGATGAATTGGAGGTGGATAGCACTGCAGCCAACGCAGCGCTGGGGGGGAGGTGATGACTAGCAGGGCTCATTTTCCTCCAACAACTATCCAGGGAGGGAGCTGAAATATATTCTCCTCCTGCTGAAAAATAAAGCCTAGAGCAATTGTCCACTAATTGCCAGGATTTAGCGTGCCCTCTTAGAAATAAACAGCAGCATTGCAAAAAGCAAGCCTGTGCCTGCCCAGACCTGGCTTGTTTGGAGGAGCCTGGGGATGAGGGAACATCTCAGGATGTGGGGCTGCAGGAAACCCACGTTGTGAATGTTGTGTGCCCCATCGTTGCCTCACTTTTAGCACATCAGTGAAGGACCACTCAAGCAGCTACCCCACAACCTCCAGGATGTGGTGGCAGCTGGGAAAGGACTTTTTGGGGTCACCACTGGGACTGGGCACACATGGCTTGTCCAGGTCTCACACAAAGCACCTCATAGCTCTCACTTGGGTACCAGGCTTCATTTCCAGTGCATTCTGAAAGGGGAATGGAAGTGCAACTACCTAGTTGTGTCGGAAGAAAATACTTGCATCAACAATTTTGCCTGGCTTTGCACTGAGCTAAGCAGATCAGGCCTCTCTCACACAGCGTGGTGAGGACAGCCATCACCTAAAACACCCCGTCCTCCATCCCCAAGGCCAGCAGAACCCTCACAGCAGGCTCCAAAACGTCCCAACGTGGCTGGGCTTTTCCCTGTGCCGTTTGTGGCAGCAAGGCTCTGGTTGGACTTGGTGGCAGCTGCAGAGACCGTCCTCAGCGCCACCAGGCAGGAGCCCTGCAGCGGGCTGGGGCCCTGCGGCATCCTCCGTTTAAAGCACAGCATTTCACTTAATGCCTCGTGTTTTTAAAATTAAAAAAAAAAAAAATACTTAATTTGATTCTTAATGGAAAGATTTATGGAAATGAAATTGGGGTATTTTTAGTGAGTGAGGATCATGTTATAATAATTCAGTTCCACAATACTTTAATCCCAAGGAGACAATTTTCTCTCTTTTTCTTTGAAGAAAATCTTTATCTTTTTTACTCATCTTTCATTGATTATTCTAAAAATCCCATTTAGGCCCGCCACATAATGGTATGGTAGTCTTTTCTCATTATATTTTAATGGAATAAAACCCAACCGTATATGAGAGGATTAGATAGCCATTCGTTGAGGTAAAGAACATTGTTCCTCCAGATGGCCAGACAGAATCTGTGTAATGCCTTTCCTATTTATTAAGTTCAAAATGTAATGCAAGCTGATGAGATGTTTCATCCAGTGTTTAATGGGTCAGCCATAAAGTTGAAAGCTAATGCTAAGGTTGGCAGCTCGCACGGAAGAGTTAACTGGCAGAAAATAAAGACATATTCCGACATCTTCTTGGACCTGGTGAAATGAAAAGTTGTCAGAGAACAAAGCCACTCGCGCAAGCAGGGCAGAGATGTTAAGCTCTTCCAGCCCCTCCAACCACTTGCCAAGGGGTTGAGATAATTGAAGACATCTACAAGGACCTGCTTCATTATTACTATTACTATTCTTAGTAGCCTTATTGTATAAATTGCCTTTTGCACATGGGCAGTGACAGGTCGGCAAGGAAACCACACAACTAAATGCGTCGATGCTCACCGCCGACAGATTTACGAGTACCTGAGTAATTAGTGGGTGGGCACCTGCTTCACTGGGGAGGTACCACACAGAGCTGTAGCTCTCTGCAGCCAAAGCTCGCAGTTCTTCCCCCCCCCCCCCCCCAGCAGCCTGGAAGTTACAGCTCTTCCCCTGCTGCCTTCCTAACTCCACATCCCTACCCTCTTCTTTCAAGGAGGTGGGAGCAAAAGCGAGACAGATTTGTTTAATTTGTGCATGCGATCCCTGAATAACTCATGTTGTGACATATGCCACTCCAGCGGAGACATGCACTCCTTTCTGGGCCTGAAGACTTTTCCAGCCTGCTGGCACAAGAAGGCAGTAGTGATGCTCTCGGCGGGGATGTTCGCTGCCACGGTGCCCCAGTGCCAAGTGGCCACCCCCAGGCTGCTCCAGTTCATGTGTGAATGCAACTCTGTCCCTGCTCCCTATTGAAAACACGGGATTTTTTTGCGGGCGTTCGAGTCTGATTATGTGGGATTTACTGTGTAATGAGTGTAAACATTTAATTATGAAATTAAAAAGGTTGGACGGTTGCTCATTTCCTTGCTTGCCTGTTAGGTTTAAAAACATCTGGGTTTAAAACAGCCCACCATATAACATAACTGCATACAGAGCGTGATCCAAAGCATTACTAAGTCGGATTTACTCTCTCCAATAAACACAGGGATTTACCTTATGGCTGAGCAGTGTCCACACATGGAGCACTCTGAGAAAGTGCCCCAGAACCTAATGTCACTGACACCCCTGATGGGGGTCCCTTAGGGGCTCAGCAGAAGCCATGACGATCCCATACCTCCTGCAGCATTGGATGGCAGAGGAATACACAAGCAGCTTGTAAAAAAAGTGTCGTACGGGGTAGCTGCACCGTCTGCCCTGGGACAAGGCACCTTCCTCATCTGCTGTAATGCTTCGTTACCCAATTTGCATCTTTGTTCTTTCCGCCCGCCCCAGCGCTGCCGGGCAGACCTGAGTGCCGGAGGAGCATCTTCCTGCTCTGATTACAGCCTGCCACATGCGGCAGCGGCAGCGAGAGGTGGGAGCTCTCCTCTGACCAGAAAATGCGCTGACGGCCGGGTGCCCGCAGCACAGCGCAGCGTGGGGGCTGCAGAGAAACCCTCCCCGGGTCAGGAGCAACTCCACATGATTACTCCAGGAAAGGCGCCTGTCCTTCAATCACGCTGTATTATTTATGACCTAATGATTGCCCATTGACTAGCAGGGATTATACGTTAGCTGAGATGTTTCTGGGTGAATGAAAGGGCATTAACCTCATTATTATTATGGCCGTGCTCATCAGAGGCCATTAGCAGCTTCCTCTCGGCTCCCCGCGCTGCTGCGAAGCCACTTGGTGTCATCTGCTCCCTCTCCACCCGCCGCCCCGCCAGCACGCATGCCTGCACTCGGCTCTGTCTCATTTCTCAGGCAGACTTAAGGAAATGGGTGAGAATTATTTTGTTTGGGAAGGCATCCAGAGAACTCTTGGGATGAATAATCCAGCGCAACAGCTTTGTCCCGTGAGGATTTGAGAGTGCTTTCAAACTGCTAAGCAATGAGGCCTCGCTTCCTCCTCACACCCCCAGCAGTGCTCTCTGAAATGATGGCTGGACGTGTTTTTTTTCAGTTTTTTAGTCTCAAAACACCCTCAGGAGCAGGACCACTGGGAACAAGGCTTTCCTTTGGAAGTCACGGCTGCTTTTGTAGGCAATATGTGTGCGCAGCCAGTCCTGGCCACCGATGGGTGGCCCACGGTTGGTGTCCTCACCATCGTAGAGTTGCCCTTCTTGCTCCAACCCAACCTCCCCATGGCACCCTTTGTGACAGAGGAAGGCTCGAGCTGTGCCCGGGCTCCCGTGCAGGACCCATCCCCTCATCTCAGAGCAATTTTGGATGGAAAATTCCATCAGCACCAGCTCCAACCTCAGCACCCGCCTCTATGCAAAGGGCTGGAAGAAGAATTTGCTCCTGGCTAGCTATCAGCACTCATGGTAAAAATAATTTCTTTTCTAATAATTAAAATGATGGGCTATAAATGAATGCTTGCCTTGTTGAGCTCTGGGAATTCACAGGGAACATTTTGAGCAAGAACCGTTTTCAACACTAAAAGCTCCCTTCCCTCTTCTTTCCTCCACTCCTCTTACGCTGTCCCCAGAGATGGCATTGCTCTCCTTCCTGACACTAGATCATAAAGAGCAACACCTAAACATTAACGTGTTAAGGAAACAGTAATAACAGTGTCCTTACATTGGAAAAATAAATACATATTCCATATCTCACTAGGTCTTGACACACTTCATCTGGCCAGCTTAAGCTCTCCCCATTTCCTCTCCATCCTCACCCAGACCATATTCCTCCACACCTCTTCCCTGTCTCTTTTTCTTTCCATGCCTTCTCACTGGTGTTCCCTGAAATCTGCAGCTATAACTGTTTCTAAACACACACACAAAAAAAAGATAACAGAAAAACGTGGCAACCCCCTTGCCTGAACGCTCCCCATTTCCTTCGTGTTTCAAAATACTTGCAATTTGGAAATAATCAGGCATACTTTTCTTTCTCTCAATGGCCAGCAGCTGCTGTGTATCTTCTCTGCCACTTCCCAATGTACTTCAAATCCTACCAGAACCCGGAAAAAAGCAAGCTCTTGTTCAAAACCCAGATGCATCAATATGGGTTTGGCTGTAGCAGTCTTTATACCTGCACTGCTGGAGATGATTATCCAGCTTTTACATCTGCAGATTCAGGCCTGTGGAATAAAACCAGGACTGATAAAATACGGAAGCAAAGAAAACACAAGCAGAAAATGAAAAAAGCAATTGAACATGCTATAAATTCAGGATCAGGTAAAAGCTAATTATGGTCATGTTCGCTAGGAAGAAGAGGGCACAGAGAGGGAGATAGACTTATTAATTATTTGTGTTATGGTAGCACTTAGAAGCCCCAGTCCTTTATCTGGGACTAGCTGTGCTATACATGGCAAACACTCAAATATCTCCGGGTAATTGCACACATTTTTAAGAAAAATGTGCAAATGCTCTGTTCTTTCACCTTCAGCAGCCTCTGCTTTGTTGCTGCTGCTGGAGGAGTCCAAGTTCACCTCTGGCCTTGTTCCGAGCAGCTCGCTGGATGCTCTCATGGGTCCGAGAACAAATAATTCAGCATGGAGGCATCCTCCACCCATAGCCACAGTGGGCAAACAGCAGCAAAACCTCACTGTGGGCACGAGGCTTATCCATCGGCAGCCCCATCCCCTGGCCTGGGGGACAGAGCGCTCACTGCTGCCAACAGGGATGTTTCATCCTCATTGACTCTGTGCAAGTTTGATTGCTTTTCTAATTAAGATACATTTTATGGTAATCTACCAGGCCCCTTAGACTAAATCACTCAGTTAATCTGTTGTTAGTGCCCATATGTTTACAGCTTTCGAGCCTGCTGCAGCATATTTGCTTTGCCAGGGTGCTGGGGAAGTTTGGTGAGAGATGAGCTGCGGCGTGGTCCTTCAGGTGGTGGGACGGCTTCCATCCAGACAGCCTGTGCATGGACGGGAAGGGAAGGGAAGGGAAGGGAAGGGAAGGGAAGGGAAGGGAAGGGAAGGGAAGGGAAGGGAAGGGAAGGGAAGGGAAGGGATACAGTGCAGATACAGAGCCCCATGCTGATCACCTGTCTCTCCCACTGTATGCACAGAAGGGGTCAGCACATCTTTCTCATTTTCCTTTTTTCCTTCCAAAATAATGATTGGACATGACAGGAGAGGAAGGCTAAAGACTGTCACAGTGTTGCCACGTCTCCAGCCCCAGACACCAAAGTAAAGAGGAATTTCATTGCAAGCTCAAGGGCTCTGAGCCTCCTCTCAGGCAAAGGACCATCACCACTTCGCAAACCAAGGGTTTGGTTTGACTAGCAAGAGTCAGCCCCCTCCTCAGCTGCACCAGACACTGAATGAAACAACAACTGAGCAAGTGCTGTACCATGCTGCCCCTGCAGGACCCCAGCCTCCCCCCCAGCCCACCACACGACCATGCTGCATCAACAGGGGGCACCAGGCTGCTCTCTGAAAGGACTTGTGCTCAGCTTGCTGAAGGAAAGAGAGCCCAGAGGCAAAATCAAGAAAGACCATCCTCTAGGTCAAGTTGCCATCTGCCATCCTACATACAGGGAAATATTTTCTGAAAAAAAAAAACGGTCATATAATTGTACAAGAACCCTTAATCAAGAATGACACGACGAATAAAGCACCACCTGCCATCAGCAGCAGTGACAGGCAGCTGCTACCCAATATCAACACAAATACCTTTCCCCCCGTGGAGCACCTATTGATCTGAACGGGATTAACAGAGGTGAGGAAAGTATTCATTAAGTCTTCCAAGGACTTGGCTAAAAAAAGAATATCTGGCATACAGGAGGAGATATTTAAGAAAACAATCTTTTAAGAGCTTAAGAAATTTCTCTAGGAACTGAGTGAGCTAGGTGCCACAGAGCCAACGAGACCGGTCTCAGAGGAGAAGCAGCTCCCCAAGATGCCTCCCCTAGAATAACATTTTAGCTCCCCCAGAATAACATTTCTAACTCCTTCCAAACCCTAATGCACCTGCCAGAAAGAGAGAGCCACTCCTCCACCCCACTGGCACAGCTCTCGTGGTTTCAGCCCTGGAGGTGTGTGAGGCTCTTTGGGTATGGTCAAGAAGAGGTGGCAGAGGATGCTCCAAGGGGGCTCAGGTGGGGAGAAGCCACCCCCAGACCTGCCACCACCAAGGAGCAAGAGGTGGAGGAGGACCATACGTTGCAGTGCCAGGATGGGCAAAAGGCAACAGAAAACCGTGAGCGTGGAAGACTTTTGTATGTACAACATAGGGAGCAGGGCAAGCTCTGCTGTCCCTCCAAGTTTGTCTTGGCCATATCTTGTAGAGAGAGCATGTGGGGGTTGGAGGGGTCATTTCTGCTCAGCCAGAAGCTCCTCTTGCCAAGGAAAAGCCTTGCAGTGATGGACGTAACCACATTGCTCACAAAGGGCCTTCCACTCCTTCAGCTGCTGGTGAGGATGAGCCCTGCCCTGCCTGCAGTCACGCCAACCAGCCCTGGCCACTTTTCCTGCTTCAAATCCATAAAGACAAGCCGAACCATCTTCTTAATTAACCACAGCATGCCCAGCTTTCAGGGAAGTCTGGCACCCCTGCTACGATGAGTTAGACAGCACAGAAACCCCAGCCCTTCAGTTCTGCAGGGCTGGAGGCAGCAACCACACTCCTCAGCTCATGCCAGCCAGCCCTTTCCCCTCCAGGGGCACCCAAACGTGCTCCTCGGCCACCTTCCTGCTCACCTGGAGGTTACTGCGCTGAGCCACATGCCTCAGGCTCGGCAAAGCTGGAAATGCTTAAAGCAGTCCTCAGGCAGGCAGGATTATGCTTAGGAAGTGTGGGAGAAATGTGCTGCTTGCCCATGCCCTCCACACCTGAGAGATTAAACGACTGGGAAAAAAAGATTAGATTGGGAAAAAAACAATTATGGTTACGCACCTTGTCCCCTAACACTGTGCCGAGCACACACGCTCATGGGAAGCTGTGCAGTATAAATACACACAGTACTTACAAAATAGCAATCATGTAAAAATGGGAAAAAAACTGAACTGGGAACAGATTCACCCCATTTTGGGGTGGGAAACAGAGCCCCAGGGATGGGCTCCCTGCTCCAGCAGCCACCGCAGCCCCCAGCAGGGCTCAGGAGCTGGCTGCAGAGGGGGCACAGCCCCCAGGGCTGCCTGCAGCTGCTGTGCACACAGGTGGGAAGGCGAGTGCAACTCCTCCATTTGGAGAAAAAAACATTGGAACAATTAAGCTTGCCCAAAAGCAGCTTAAAATGACAAAGCACTTACTGCCAATTTGAAATTTCACTCTGGAAGAGTTCAGCCTGCGCTGCCAGACACATCCCTACCTCCTCTTATGGGCTTAATAAAGCCAGTTACAGCCTTACTGGAGCACACTTTAAGCATCTATTAGCATGCCCTGGTATCATGAGAGTAGGTGGATTATTCCGGGTATGGTGTGTGAATTTTCCGGGCAGGTAACTAACTACTCGAGCCTGTTCTCACAGCAGCTCCAGCTTGTGGAGTTTTTAAAGACTTGTGAAGCACTGACGTGATCGACTCTCAGGGATATGATTCAAGTATGAAAGAATCAAAGTGCCGATAAATTAATGAATATAAAGCAGTGAATTCAAATATTTATCATGCAGTCTGGAGGTTTTCCAGCTATACATCTTGCTTTCCTCAGCCGTACTATTGCAATCACTGTCTGGCATTGCCTGGAAAGCACACGGTGAGCTATGATGGGGAGAGAGAAATAACTGCACCTCGCTGTTATTTACAGGTAACAAAGAGGTCTCCAACTTAGCCGAGAGCACAGAGGAATGAGGCTGCTGAGCTGTACAAAGCAGAGGCAGGGAGCAGAAAGTCAGAGCAACAGTCTATTGACCTACATTAGCGATATCACACGCCGAAAAGAATGCTATGCTCTTAATTACTTTAAAGATTTTCTTTATTTCAGTAATACGTTTTGGTGAGGAGCATGTTGCTGCCCACCTGCCGTACTTCAGATTGATCTCTCCAAGGTAATATGCAGTCAGAGATTCGTGCTTCAGGTTGATCGATATGAAATAGCTCTTACTGATTTTTCTATATCAAATATTGCTGCATTATTTTCGAGGAGCCTTTGGTTAAAAGTGCCAGAAGAAACATGACAAACGTTATGTTTAACATTCCTTTAATGCTCACTCTCCACATTTCTGCTGTAAAATGAAGTGCAAAACAAGTTTTCAAAGCAGACACCCCCCCCCCCTGCAATGCAAAATACAAACCAAAAATATTTCAATGTATCTAAAAACCATGGAACAGTTGGGCTCAGCATGAGAGTACAAAGAAACCAAAGCTAAAAACAATTTGGTGGGCTTTGCAATTCCTTTCAAAACCCACTTCTCCCCCAAAACAGCACAGCTACACAAATAAATAGATATGCATATAACTTACCGGAGCAAATATCACCATACACATTTACAAAAGGATTTATAATCCAACTTGCGTCTCCTGAAATAAAGCAAGGTTTGTCTCATACTAAAAATAAAGGCTCCCAAAAGCTTCTCGCAGTGGAGAGGGAGAGAGAGAGGGAGGGAGGGAGGGAGCGAGCACCAGCTCCTTGCCTCTCTTTTTATGAAGCAAATAAGGAGAGCAAGAAAATCAATGCTGAGAGAAAGTGAGCTGATATACCAATCAGGCAGCAGCCCCAGCCTTATTTGCGGAGGGATAGCAAAATGGTCATATTATTAGACAATGACTACACACAGCCTAAGTGGAGAAATCTAATACTTTCCCCGTGGCGAGAGGCTGATTGCTTTGTTGTGGTGCAGGTACCACCACGGCGTGCTGCGAGATGCAGCCCTGTCCTCCCCACGGAGGATGCAGAACGGCTTTGTTCTGGGTGCACACTCTGGGGAAAGGAGCACCTCGCCATTTCTGGGCTGAAGTTGGGCTCAGCTTAAAGAACCTCCGAACCTGACACTTGCAGGTTGCCCCCGGAGTAGCGCGTCTTCGTTGCTGGCTTTTGGGGGCTCTTTGCTGTGTTTTGCAGACCTCCCTGCTGTGCCTCTCGCTGCCTCTCAGAGCCTGCAGCTCCAGCAAGGAGCCCACCCAGAAAGCGGATCAGACCTTCCAGGTCGCATTTACTGTAACGTGCACTGAGCTCCTCCTGTGCCCTCACAGAGCTGGACCTCCAGAGCATCTCCCTCTAACTCAAGCTTTTTCCACTTCTTTTGTGTCAGAGAAAGCCTAGGGGGAACCCACGGGTTCCCTTCACCAAACGGGAAAAGTTCTGCACTATTAATTTACCCAGACCAAACCTTCACCATGCCCCTGTTTGCCAGGAGGAGGAGAGCACAGCAGGAGCTTAGCTCACTGCCTCCAACATGCAGGCATCCGCTTGCCAGCGGCACTCATCTCTGGCAGCTGCACACCGGGTCCTTGGGATGCTGCCACACCTGCTGCCCCAGCACTGCGACACAAGCACCCCACAGCCCATTCCCCGCAGACCCCTCATCAGGTTTCAGATCTTGGCACAAAACAGACCCACAGCTCCTTCTCTTTGCAAGGAGCCTGGCTCTCATCACAAGCCCACTGCCCCAGCGGTGTTTGGTGTGAGACCGTGAATCACACTCCATGCTATTTATTTTTCTCACCAGCCCTGGGTTTAATCACCGTTTTGCCCTCTTTTCCAGACTCTACAACAAACGCATGTGACTTAATAGATGAAACACAATGTGAACTTTCTCTTTTATTTGGAGACAGAAGTTACATGCTGGCATACAGAAACACCTGCTGGGTGACAACAGTTCTCTGCAGAGCAAAATCTGAGCGCATTTACTTTTCCAAAGCAGTGTGGAATTCAGATTGTGCCAGCAGAGCTGGAATTCACAGGGAAAAACATAAAGATAAAAACCAAGAGGACCAAACGCATCTGATAATTCCGATTGTCCATTTGGGGCTGGCACTCCCAGCACTGGATGCTCACAGCCCGGGCACAGAGGATGCTCACACATCCCCTGACGAGCTCCCAACCTCTGGGCCTGTTTCCCACGAGTGGGAGCTGCACCACCACGCTGCCAGATGTCCCTTCTGGCACCACAGCCCTGCCTCTCCAGAGGCAGCTCGCTGCCAGCCAGCGCTGCAAGGAGACGACATGGTGCCGAGCGAGTTCTCCTGGGAGAGATGCTGAGGCGCTGCTCCACAGCTTGGTGCATTCAAACAGAGGGGAAAGCATCTGCCTGCTGCTGTGCCTGCTGCCTACCCGAGTCACAGCCACGCTGATCAGACAACCACGGTCTTCTGTGTTGTGCTCAGGTCTACGGCTGGCACCGAAACTTGCTGAATCTCATGCGGAGCAGCATCCTGTTGCAAGGTGTGACAGTGAGTGAAATGCAAGCACCTCTCCGTCTCATTTTCTGGTGGGATCATTTTATCTTCCCTCCCCACCTCACCTTGCATTATCAATGGCTACACAATTGCAGCTACTTAAAAACTCACTGAATTCTTGGAAAACCTTGAAAAACGTCCATTAAAACAGCTTTGCAGAGGTGCCCCTGGGAGCTGCCAGGCCTTGGCCCTCCAGAACATGTGCCCACCTGGCTACCTGTACAGGATGCAAGGGAGCAGAGTGCAGGTTTAGCCAGAGCACAACGGGTGGCAGCAGGTGATGCCCCATCCCATCCCACAGCTCCTTCAAACAACACCACAACACAGACTCCGTGATGGAAGGAGACCCAAGCTTGATTTTTTTTATCCCAGAGGGTGACACGCCATGAATGGATCAGGTCTAACACTGCTGACAGCAGATGCGTTGGTGCTTGCTGATGAGGCAAAACTCTCATCGGGATGCAGGAGGCCCTGCAGCACTGGTGCTTGCTTTGGCTTCATTAGATCCCTTTGGAAAATTCCATTTGAAATATTGGATGGGACACTTTACATCGCCAAGCATAAAACCAGGCTCTGCCAGTGTCAGCACTGCTAGGACACATCTCTCTCCGTGCTGTATCAGAGCTTTCCACTTTTGATTAAGCTGGGAGTTTCAGAGCAGACTAAAATGCTTCATGGGATTTGAGCTCCAGACTCCTTTAGATACCACTGCAGAGCTGTACACGTCCAGCAGATTTTTGCCAGCTTTGCTGCACCACTGCAGGGTCTAAAGAGCCTCAGCCCCTGCCTGCAGAAGGTTCCTGACCAGAAGCAGACTTGGGAGGCACCCTCAGGAGAACAGCGTGAGATGGGGCTGCTCTTCTCCTGACTGCCCACTGCACTTTGCCATCTCCCCTTACATCCCCCAGCCCAGTGCACAGTGCCTAAAGCCCACGTGCTGTGATGGGAAGGGCAAGGAGGGAGCCCAAAAGCACAGTGTACACTTAGACCCTCTTACTGCTGTGCTGCTTTGTTCTTAGTACATTTGCTCTTATCACCCCAGCAGCCCTGTTTCACACATCCCACCACGCAGGACCTGAGCCGGAAGGTTTTCAGCATCGGGCACCACGGTCCTCAGCTCTGTCTGAGGCTGCATCTTACCTGCCTGGCTAGGCTAAAGCAGGAGCAGGCAGCTAGATCAGTGCCCATGCCACATTTACAGGACCTAATTAGCACTATCAGAGCCTCCATTCCAGCTGTGCTGTACTGAAAACATTCCTGAAGCAGCCGCTGCAGATAACCCGTCAGCCCAGGAAACACTCACAAGGGCTGCCCGTTTGCCAACAGAGATTTTTCACATTTCCCTCTCAATCTCTATTTAAGTTTGGGAAGGCAGAAAATTAAAAAAGTCTGAGATCTAACTGGAAGCCGTTTGTTTTTCCCATGGAAATGGAACGTTTCCTAATGAACCTCCCCTCCCCCTGCGCCACCCAGCTCTGGATGCAAATATTGCTGCAAGTTTATCAATCTGCGCCTTGTTTCACGCTGTTTGCAATGCTAATGAGTAAACCAATTTTGACATATTATGTAAGCCAGTTTCTGAAACAGAGATTCTTGGCAGGCCAAATGTAAACACAGACACCCTCTTGCATCCAATTTAAATGAGCATGTTGCTGAAAGCACGGAGGGCTTGATTCTGTGACTTATTCCTGATTTACTCCAGTGGAAAAAAAAAAAGTGGAAACAACAAAAACTGGAAAAAAAACACACCACCCTTCAATTCAATTACTAGCGCAGCAGCAATTTGCAAAATGGATCTAATTTTGTAACACAAATATGCTGGAATAAGCTAATGCAGGGTGGTGACTGGGGCACCGTGTGAGCATCAGCACAACGCACAGCCAGGAGCACACATGCCATTCCAGATGGAGCTAATGGAGGAGATGACAGCTCTCCCCTCCCTACCTCACCAACCAAATCCAGGTCCAGGTAGGGACAACCCAGAGGACGACTCCTTTTAGCCTCCCAGCCCTTCCACCATGGCTTTGCAAGAAGACCTTGCATACCTTGGCAGCCCCACGAACCACTCATCACCTCGTCCACCCAGTCTACTGTGAGGTCCCCAAACTGGCACCTGGCCCCAGCACCGGGACAGCTGGACACCCTGATGGATGGATCGTATCCAACCTTTGCAGGCTGTCCGAGCAGAACAACGTGCTGGAAGGCACACAGGTTGGATGGCAGGCCGCAGTGCCCAGCAGTGCTCTGCCCAGTGAGAGGGATGAGCTGATGCAGATTTAGGGGTAGCAGAAAGATGGCATGCATTTTAAATACACCTTAAAAACAGCTCTACTAGAGAGCTGGACAGGATTCATTAAAGAGAAGATGGGCTGGAATAAAATCTCTAATTTCCACTTTTCACAATACCATCTGGAACATTTGCATCTGCCAAAAGCACAGTGTATTTCTGCGGAGAAGCAAAAGCAAATGGGTTTGCAACATACCTGGAGGTGGCCTTTGCCCCTCTAATGGATCTGGGCATCTCCAGAGTGTTTTAAAGCTATAACACAAGTGTGAAGCTGAACTGTGCTGCTCCCGCCACAGCAGAGGAAAAGAAATGAGATGCTCAGCTGTGAGGTTGGGTGTGCTGCTGCAGAAAATATTTATTACATGTGTCAGAGATCCTGCCAGGCATCAGAGCCAACCCCACGTTCAATCCCGTGTCACTTCACAACATCAGGACCAGGATGTCATTAATCATAGCAGGCTCTTTTGCATTATAAAAGAAATGAAAGCATGAGGAAGAATACTTTTAGCCTCCAAGCAAATATCCCATCCTGAGCTTTCAACGATGACAGCAAACCTTAGAGCTCTTTCCTTCGTGCTGCATAGCACTTTCAAGTTACAATCATAAGCAGCCGAAATGTCACACATTTGCTGGCTCATCAAGTTCCACCCTGCAATTTTGGAAGTACACAGTTGCTAAAGTAATTCAAGGTTTTAGCATTAAGTTTTTTCTCATGCCGTGCCTATACATGAAAAAGAAGAGGACAGTGCTCAAAAACAGGGCAGCTGACAGGTGAGCATCACTTGGGATGGAGGCAGCAGGGGGATGAGATGCTACCACACACTGCAGCAAAGATTGGGGAGAGAAGAGGCCCTGCAGACCCTAGAGACCACCCAGGACCTTGCCCAAACTAGTCTGAGCCCAGGTCTTCGCCAGACATCTCCCACCCCTCTAAGCATGGATGCTTAGAAGTCTGGCTGCTAATCCTGGCAACTCCCTTTGGAAAGCCCTCACTGCCCATCCAAACACCTCCTGCATTTCTGATGGGGTTACTGCCCACTCCCCCAGCCTCCTTTTTTACGTTGCTTTCCATATTTTCAACATTAAGTACTGTTTCTGCACTTCTAAAATACCAAAGACTAGAAAAACACAGAACAAAAATAACCTGAAAGCCAAGTGGGCACGGACTGGATGATGAGAACAGCATGGAATAGGAGTGAATCAGATTAATTTCTATTGTAATTTTTGTAGCTATTTAACAGGAAGAATGAAAAAAATCTAATTACTGTCAACTGTAAGTTTTCAGCTTCCCAGCCAGCAGAGCGCTGTTATTAAACTACTGCATAATTGCCTCTTTTACTCCGCTTCCCACAAAGTTGTGTTATTTCACTCATAGTTAAACTCATAATATTGGCTTCATAACTAATCCTGTCAATTGAAATCCCTGGGCTTGCGCAAGGATAAAAATAGCCAAGTTGGTTCATTCCTCAGCTTTCCTTCAAGGCCCATCTTACAAGTGCTGGGGCTGCAGTTCAGCAGGGCCACGTCCCTCTGACCCACAGCTACCTGCAGGAATTTGTCCAGCCAAGCACAGCACACGGGGACAGAGAGAGCTCCTGCCCATCTCTGCCTCCTGAGGGCGAGAGCCGAGGCGAGATACTTAGAGGTGGGGTTCAGCTGTGCAATGCTAAGCCCCAACCTTTCTGCCCACCCTGAGACTTCAGGCCTGCGCTGAAGTTTAGGTGATGCTTGCAAAGGCTGCAGGTGCACGGAAAGCACATGTTTCTGCCTTCCCCATACACCAAGCACTAGATATTTATCTCACACACAAGATCATGCCAGGGCACCCGATTCCATATTCGAGCAAATAAACTCATTGAGATGAATGATCGTCAAAAAGTAAAAGATTTGTCTGTGCACTTCCTCAGGAGACTGCCATTAAGCACTGGACCTTTACCAATCTGAATTTTGGACGTTTAGGCTCTGCCTGAACCCCCACTTGCTCCGTGTGTGTTGGGCAGACCCTCCCTGCTAACCCCCAGCACCGTCCTCCCCTGCAGACACGGTGTGCTTGCTGCAGGAGAGCCAGGCTCTCGCAGTGGCACATCCTCCTGCCAGTGGGATGCTTCCCTTGCCCAGGACACACAGTGGGGTGATAACCTTCACCCAGCTCAGGTTTGGGGAGGTGACAGGACTGGAAAGGGTAAAGGAAAGTGGCTTTGGTCTCACACCCAGCCCTATCATCCCCAGCTCTGTCTCTGGAGACAGCAGCCCTGTGCCAGGGATGCTCTCTGGTGGGCACGCACAGAAACTGCTGAGAGCAGGCAAGGAGCAGATGGGAAAGGATGCAATATCCAGCACAGGTGTCTGGCCAGCAGCTGCTTCCCCTGCAAGCCCAGGACCCCAGCTTCACCCTCAGACAGAGCTGCAGAGAATGGGAAACAATATTTAACCCCTCTCCTAGGGCTTCCACACACACCTAGAGCAGCTCTGCAGTTTCTGCATTTGCCTCCACCCTGTTCAGCTGCTTGCTTGGCTGCAACTGACGCTCAGCCCAGAGCACAAAACAGCACAAAATGCTCCAGCTGCGCCCCTGTGCCTGCAGGGGAGCCACGGGAGATGGCTTCAGCTGAGTGTTTTCCCTCCTGGCAGAGCCACCAAACAGCAGTACTAACCCCTTTGCTTTCCTGGTGGAGATGAGAGGATGGAAAAATAATTAACGCCATTGCACAGTCCCTCGGTGCTCAGACAAACCAGGGCTGCTCTCAGCCAGACCAGCCTGCAGATATGGGTGTCCCCTGGGCAGGGGCCAGCAACCCCCAAGATTTAGAATGAACACAGCCTGATGTAGTGCTTGTTCTCTCATTGATGTTTGTGCAAGCGGACCTGCAGGCCAAGGGACCTCCTTGTCTAGTAAGCCTCAGAGATGCAGGGGAGCTGTACTATAGGCCAAGGTTAGCCCTGCTGGTGGTGTCCCTGAACTGCCAGTGCCGGCCCTCGGGGTCAGGGAGCACAGCCCACATTGTGGGGCCTGCCTCCACACCCGCTGGCCATGGAAAGGATGAAGGAGGGGAGGACCCAAGTACCACAGCTGAAGCAAACCCCTTAGCCTGACTAAGAATTGTCCCTGCACAGTTCTCTTACAGTGTCCAAGTAGAGGATGAGAGGAATAGGCAAAGAAAAGTGAAGCTGCCGGATATGTGGGCAGCAAGACCCCCAAGAGGAAGAAGTGCTGGTGATGGGACACCACATGCAGGTACCCAGAGCACCACAGCAGAGTACAGGCCAGTCCACATCTGCTAAAGGTGACAGCAAATGTATCCTCTTTGGATGCTCAGCCAGGTCCTCGAGGAGACATGGCAAAGCAATCACTCTTATAAACAAAGGCCTTGATATCCAGATGTATGTCCCTGCGCAGCACTCTTTCAGCATCCCAAACGCTGCTAGGGGCTTCTGCTCTTCCATGTCCCCAGCCTCCAGTGCTTGTGGCATGTCCATTTAGTTCTGTCAACTCTTCACCCCCCAAAGAGAAGGAGAAATGAGAGTCCCAGGCTGTCCTCTGCTCCTCATGACGTGACAATGTGTTTTGGTGGCTTCCCATCAATCACCAGCAGGTTTTCGGGAGGAACCTGAAAGAGGAGAGCACAGGCCATGTTAACACCAGGTAAATCAAAATTTTAGAGAGTAACTTTCAAATTTACAGCCTGGTTTGAGCATGCAAGAATATGTGCAAGGTCTCACTATTCCCCAGATTCAAGTACTATGGGTGAGAGGGTAAAAATGCATTTCAACTGAAGATTTAGCCAGGGGAAAAGGATAAGTGCGCTTCTGCTTCAATAGCATCTAATTAGCAGGGGGATTTTAGATGTAAAAGCAAAACATAGGCCTTGCCACCAACTTCTAATTTAACAGTTCAATCAAAGAAGTCATCAGCTTTCCTTGACGGCTATAATTAAGGGTCTGCATGGAATGCAAGGCCTGTTGTGCTTGCAGCTGAGAGGGGAAACTCTCTTTTGGCAAATCTTGTGCGCCTGGGTGAGTCTGCAGGCCACATCTAACAGTTTTCAGCCAGCTGTTAGCACAAGGTTTGTTCCCAGATGTGGGGCATCCCACTGCTCCAGCTCCCTCAGATCTGGGATCCATCCCCCACCACATAACTATATCCATCACAGGAGCAGGAGACAGCTACCTTGGGTCCTCACCATGCAGCAGACATGCCCGTGTGCCTGGGGGCAGGGACTGTCTGAACGTGCCCATGTCATCTTGTAGAACACTTAGACTTCAATCCTGCGATGGATGCTCTCCTAGTCACACCCAGAGCAGTACGTGGTCCTGGGGGTCAGGGACCACTGACAAATCTCCATGTGGAGAAAGAGGCTGGAGGAAAGTAGTGGGTTGGCCGTTTGGTGAAAGATTCCACCTCTCTAAGCAATGCCCAAGCAGACAGCCACTTTCTTGATCATGCACTGCGCTATCTCTTCAGCTCTAAGACACAGTGACCACAGAAGGTCACGAGGGCATCTTGTATAATCCCAACACTCAGTAAAACCAGCCTTGCCCGTGACAGAAAATACTATCCTTTTTTTCTCTGGCTATATCTTACCAGAATCAGCAGCAGCAGGGGTCTTCCAAACACCAGCTTCAGGAGGGTCGGGTGGTGAGGTACTGTATGTCCCCTGTGAACGAAGGGGAATGGTGCATTTTTTAAGTTCTGTGTTAGGCAGCCGCACAAGTCCTCTAGGTGGAACTTCCCTGTGGAGCGCAGGAGACTGTCCTTGTCCAAGCATCAGAAGGTGTCTGTGCAAGCCATCTCATCGTCATTTTTTTTGCACATTTTTGTGAATATGAAATTCAAGCATTTATTATTTCTTGATGTGAGGAACCCCCCAGGAGCACTCCAGTTTGCCCAGTCTCAAGCAGCGCACACAAGCTCTCACGTATGAGCTCTGTGCCAGTCACTTCCAATAAAGGGATCTTAAGTGAGCTGCCCAGTATCAAGAAATCTTTCTGAATGAACTGTAGTATATATAAATCCATCGTACCCCAGCTGTTTCAGGCTACCACCAGTGGTTCTTTGTAGCTTTCTACCCCATCCACTTAGCCTGGCAATTTACTCTTTTATTCTCCAGGCACCTCACTTCTCTTGGTAGAAAAGCAATGCCTGCTGCTGCCATCTAGATGAGCTCCACCTCATTAGCTCTCTGTTTCATTCTGAAACTTGGCTGAAAACTTATTTGCTCTCTTTCTGCTCACACCTCTCCATTTCCCTCTCTCTGCTATTATCTCTCTAATTATATTATTTCATCCTGTAATGAATGTAGCGCTTGTAGGAACGATGCTTTGCAAAATTACCTTCTATTTGCATTTACATCTGAGCTTTTATCATTACACAGAATAGATAAAGAGGGATGAGGAGGGATCTGACAGTTACCAGGAAGCAGCTCTGGCTGAACTTCTCACTGGCTTTGGAATTACTAATGCCTTTTTTTTTTCCCCCTCCAATCTCTCCTTCTCCCCCACTTGCATTTGCCACTTTTGGCAGGAACCCTCTGCAGCAGCCTCTCCTTCTCCAGAGGCACTGACAGCTCTCTGCTCAACCCAACCACCTGGGCCACCACACCTGCAACCTCAGTCAAATTTGGTTACACAGGCTAACAGGGCTAAAATCCAGGGGGAGGAGGAGGGAGCTCAAACAGTGTAATCTTGTAGGCCTCATTTGCTTCAGAAATCAACTTGGAAAATACTGCCAAACAGGACTTATAGAAAACATAGGTTTCAGGGGAAAAAAAAAGTTAAAAAAAAATCACTGTATGCTGACTAGTAAAGCAGCCAACCCCACATGTGGGCTATTTATGCAACAGTCAAGTAGTTCTGGCTTCAATGCCAACATGAGAGCTGCAAGACCCCATTAAACTCAGAAATTCAGTATCTTGAAATTCTGCGTGAGATTCCCCCACACCATCGCTACCCATCGAGGGGTAAAGTGCTTCCAAATTGGATTGTCCATTCCTCCCTAAACAAATTCCCAGCTCCACAAGATGATAATCTCATCTTGGGAGCTGAATTGTGAAGCATGTGAGACAAGGCTGTGAGCCGATGATCAAACTTTATGAAAATGCCCTAGCTTTTATCAGGACAAATCAAGCTAAGATGGATCAGAGAATTGAAATCTCATCATTTCATAAACCAAACCACCACCTGCGTGCTCCCACTGGCTGCCCAGGAGCACTCACGTTTGAAGGACTAATTGCAAACCAGTATGGTTTTCTTTGCACTTTTCCAGAAGATAAATTAACAGAGTTATCACAAAGATGCTGTTCTCCAGGCAGCAAGCCATCGCTAAGTCTGCCCAGGTGAGCTCCCTGCATCTCATCTACCTTACCAATGCAGTGGAGGTTTGCAGACACCTGGTTTTCTCTCACCACTGTGCTTGCCTGGTTTATTGCCAGTGCAGCAGAAGCAGCCAGCTCTTCCCTGCCATTAGCATGGGATTTGCTGTGCCCCCAGTGCAAGGCACTGCTCTGCAGTCCTCATCCCTCCAGAGCAGCAACTTGTTTTTGGTGCTGGGGCTAACCAAGCCCTGTGGATTCCCTGGTGTTAGCAAGAGGTTGCATGTACATTACTTCTGCATGTACTCTCAGAGGCAACACAGGTACTATTTAATATTTCTTAAAAAGAAAACTTGCAGAAACACAGGCTCTTTGAAGCCATGCCACCCAGTCCAACTGTGCTGAAGCTGGCCAGCAAATTCAAAATTTATTTCTGCACCTTGCTGAGATTCGGGGAGCCAGCGTGCACACAAGCTGACTCACAGCTGAGTTATTTTAGCTGATGCTTAAGACAGGACTTGCAGACAATAAAGCAAACATCCTGCTCAAACTAATTGCCCTCCCCAGAAGCCAGGCAGGTAGAAAGCCATCACTTCAAACCTCAGCTAGCACTCCCAGGCATCTCTAAGTGCTCATCCCCTCTTGATGCAATTAACTCCTAACTCATTGACAGTTTCTGTCTCCAAGAAGCAGTTCCCAAATTACTGGCACAGGACTCTGCATTCAGATCTCAAGCTTCTGTGCTCTTATTCCCTTTCATCTGCAAGGCTTTGCACGGGTTTGTGTCTGGGCGTGTTTTCTCACACCAGTGTATTCATTATTTATGGGGCCGAAAGAGCCAAGCTGCTCAAATGGCTGCTCATCATTTAGCTGCTCTGCATGTCTCTCAAAGGCATAATAAACATTATGGGAAAGCAAATATCAGGCTCCGCAGGGCTGCTTGAGTGAAAATAGAGATGTGACCTTGTGGGTGCCGCGCAGAGGGTGTGCCACGTGCCACGCTGTGTGCCAGACCCCATGCCAGCGCCTGGCACTGCCAGGTCCCAGCCCTCCCACAGCACCCTCCCTGTGCATCCCCAGGGGTCTGTGTGCTCCAAGGGATGCTCTGGGTCAGGCACCTTCCCAGCATCACCGATGTGCTCGGTTTTAACAGCTTTGCCAAGCAGCACTAGAGGGCAGAGCTGTTTACCCACAGCATATCTGACACCAGGTAAAAAAAAAAATATATATATTTTCAGCAGCATCTGAATTCTAAAAGACTGCCCACTATGCAAGCCTGTTAATGTGCAAAAGCCACCCAGTGTATTTCCATCCAGAAGTCACAAACACAGGCATTAACAAGCCAACATTGAGTCCGGGTCTCCTTGCTCTGACTGCCTTCCCGAAGCCTGGAAGACCCACATGCGGGGCTGCCTCTTGCTGGCAGCACTGCCAGCCAGGGCTTCTTGCAATCGAGGACACAGGGTAACTCCAAATATCCTCCACAACAGGCAGATAGCAAAGCCTGTTTTCTTCCCATCACCGATTTTGGGAAAAGGACCTTGCTAATCAGCAAGCTTTGATCAGAGCCCTGAGATCACACACCACACCGACACTCCCCTGGCCAGGCTTGCTGC
This sequence comes from Oxyura jamaicensis, assembly GCF_011077185.1. Lineage (NCBI taxonomy): Eukaryota > Metazoa > Chordata > Aves > Anseriformes > Anatidae > Oxyura > Oxyura jamaicensis. Next base: position 14,613,973 of record NC_048904.1, on the reverse strand, counting down.
TAAGCCTCTCAGCAGCTGAGAAATGCTTCTGAACAGACACAATGTTCCAGGCTTTATTTAGCTTTGATTTTGAGAGCAGAGAGCCCACAGGAGCCCCCCTAGAGAGCGAAGCAGGGCTGTTTGAGGGTACATCCACCCACCCACACTAGGAGCCTCGGTGAGCATCTCCACCAGTGACCACCACGGCTGCCCACCCTCGGCTCCCTGCAGCTCATTCATTAGGGACAATAATTCCTAAACCTGCCTGCTTGCCCTATACCATCCCAAAGCCTTTGTCCGTCACACCATCCCCTAACTTTCTTATCGCACTTTGCTGACGTGCTTCTGGAACCAACTGCCCGGGGCCCGGCTGTGTGGGGAGACGTCCAGCTGATGTGCAGCCACAGAGCAGCAGGGAAGGAGCACTGAGAACCCCCAGGTGAGGATGCAGGTCCTAAGAACCCCACTCCAAAGCACTCAGAAATCATTTTCTTATTATTTCCCCAGTGCACATACAGTGTGCTTTTCTTTATTATCATCAAAATCAGTCACCCTGCAGGTCTGCCTGCTGCCAGGAAGGGAAGCGGAGGAGCCTTATGTGGGAAAGTCACTGTTTGTTCCAGAAACAGAGGAACTTGCTTATGAAGAAGCATAATGCATCGTACTGGAGTGCCTGGCCCCGCTTCCTATGATGGCACTTCATAAGAAAACCTCTCCTGAGAGGGAAGAGAAAGGCCTGCAAGATACAGCTCTGAGCACAGTACATTAATGGCTTAGGTGACAGCGTAGAATAAAGCTGGCTATCCTAATAGCATGAAGAAATAAATCTATTATTAATACTTACAGAGCAGGAAGGAAATTATAGTTATATTGGTTTCATGTCTCAGTCACGTTTTGCCCCTTGCCACAGCTACTTTGCACCACATCTCTTCCTCCCAGGCACAACCTGCATTTCCTTCCTTGCAGGGAAAAGGCACCACATTGACTATTTTTGTGCAGAACTTGCTCTTAGTGTGACCCAGCAGAGAGGGCTGGAAGGATCCTCAAGCAGAGGCCAGGTAGTCCATTGCCCTGCCCAAGGCAGGGGCAGCTGTGCCATTTCTGGCAGATGTTTGTCCAATTTTTGACTGCCAGCAACTGCAACTCCCCAGCTTCCTGGGGCAAATCTATTCTGGTGTTTCTCAACCCTCATATTCAAGATATAGATCCCTTAATATCACTTCTGCTCATCCCCACCACCACAGATGCAGAGAACTGCCCATTCCTTTCCTTTCTGTAGCAGCCCTGGGAAACCATCCACAGAGATCTCATCTCCTTGCAGTTCCCTCCTCTTGAGGGTAAACAGCCTTAGTCATACC